>NC_135441.1:24904808-25245641 GCF_051991255.1 Vanacampus margaritifer | reverse complement strand
TTTAAACTATCAACGGCCGTGACAAATGACTCGTTCCAACCAAAATGGATGACTTGCAAGCTAAATTCCAAATTTCCGGGAGGTGTGACTGATTGAATTTTGAGGTCATTTTGGAGAGCCGTCAAATACTTGACTATTTTCTCTCCTGGCTTTGATTTTGATGGATCTCTCCCTCGTTTCCGTCCTCCTTTGCATCCCCTCATTCGTCACGTCTGTCACTTTCCGGTCTTCGGAACATTTTCTGTTTTACTCCTGCTGTTTTTTTGTTTTGTTTATGTGGACTCTTTTCCCTTCCTTCTCATCTCTCAGGCAGACCTCAACTCCACTGCTGGCGAGTTCATCCCGGGATAAAACTCTACTCCCGCGCGCACGCACACACGCACGCCGTGTGTTCATTGAATCAAAGTAGTAGGCGTGACGGTGCCCGGGGACAGATGGAGAACGGTGACAAAGAGAAGAAGAAGAAACAAAGATCTTCTCTGATGCAGGACGAGAATGATGGACGTCACATGACATTCCATGTGAATTCTTTCGGGTTGACACTTGACTTCTCTTTTCTGACCTAGTTGCGTTTCGCCCTTCAGTTTCGCCTTGATGACTTTTGCAGCTGATTGTTGCTGAATTTCAACACATGCCATCTGTTTTCAATCATCACGTAAACAATGCGAGCATACCACATAGACACAACGAGCACCACTGTGAACATTAGAAATAAACAGAACTAGAAATAATCCACAAAATGAAAAAAAAAATATCCACAGAGCTCTTGGTCACGCACACATTTTTATGTGTTATGATTAACATGATCGCTCCGTGCAGCAGTTAGTCATTATGACCACCATCTTAGTAGAAGTAAACAGAAAGACTAAAAATAAACCACAAAAACCATCCTTGAAGCACTCAGTTAAGGTCTCGCATTATGTGTCATAATGAACGCCGCCTCCTTGCGGTAGCTCCTCTTGCCAATTAGTTATGATAACTACTACCTTACTGCACAATAGAAATAAACCGAAAGACCTGCAATAAGACAAAATGGAAAAAAAACTGCTGTGTTTCAGAAGGTCTTCCAAGTTACACATTAATGAATGTGATTGCTCCTCTTGCCAGTAATTGGGACGGGGATTCCAGGTCCAGAACGTAAAAACCCTGCCACAGATTGATTTCAATCCGTGTATCATTCGTTCAGTCGTTTTTCCAAACTAAACGGGAAGTAAAAAAAAAAAAAAGACTTGTTTTCTCAATATTCATTCCAAAAACCAAAATGAAGAAAACGGAGACAGACTCAATTTCCAATTTTGTGCACAAATGGAAAAAACAGACAACGGGTGATTTGGACGTTTTATCCAGTTTGGATATTTTTTTATGGAGGACCAAAACTGCCAAAATGAAAAAATAAATAAATGACTAAAAGTCCAAATAAATATATAAATAGAATTAAATATCAATCATTAAATACATTTGTGCACAAAATCGGAAAACGAGTCGTTCTCCGTTTTCTTCATTTTGGTTTTTAGAATGAATATTGAGAAAACAACTTTTTTTGTTTTTTGTACTTCCCGTTTTGTTTGGAAAAACGACTCAACGAATGATACACGGATCGTCTCCCTCTACCTGGTGAGTAGGAGCACCTGCGGCTAAAGCCAAACTTTGGACTTTCTGGACCTGGATTATCTCTCTGATGTTGATATGTACCAGCTTGCAAAATCCAAATAAGGACAACAACAAGAAATAATTCACAAAATAAGTTTGAAAAATGTCCACGGCACACTTGCTGGAACTCAAAAGTTCTTCTACAACATCCAACGTCCATTTTTTGTGTTGTCTCCACAGAGCGCAGTAAACAAGTCTGTCAGTATCCGCGTATAATTGCATGTTACACTCAGAGAGAGCTTCTATTCTTACTATTGCGCTCGTGTGTGTGTGTGAGGACAAGAGGCTGAACGGAACCGACGCTGCTCTCAAAACACTCGGGATTTTGGGCTTTTGGATGACATTTTCAGGATGAACCTAAAAGCTCGATAACCTATACAGACCAATTTTGACCTTGCCTAAACTTCTGATTGTGCGGAGCTATTTGGTGTCCAATGGCGAGCCATCTCTGTGTAAGGCCAATTTAACACCTGAGAGTGTTAAAATCTGTAATATTGAAAGCTTACTTTCTACCAAGTACATTTGACATCACACCAGACAACGATGTCATCTAATTTTCTAACCGCGGGATGCCGAGTCTTTCCAGCAGCTTCTGGAATGGAAAATGTGGCGTAATGGTTGCGTTTGGACACATGAAAGACTGGGTTGGGTTTCAAGATGGCGCAATTATTTGGGTTCAACTTGAGGTGAGGTGTGTCTAGTCGCCTCCTGGTTGTGTGTCATTAAAACCAGGATGGAACAGCAGCCTGAAGCATTTCCTCCCTTTGCGGTCGCTGCCACAGCATCGTGATATCATCGGATTCAATCAAGTCCGATTTAGGACTTCTCGTGCGTGTGCTGTTAGGTTGGATTTACACTGCGTGGTTTAGATGACACGCTGTGGATGTGTGTGATGGAAAAAAAGATCAAATGAATCAAAAATGCGGATTTGTGGTAGGAATAGACCGATTATCGGCGCCGATATTCAGCATTTTGACGAATATCGGCATCGGCCATTTTGAAGAATCATACGCCCACTAATAGATCATTTTCAAAAAGTCATGGCACTAATTCATTACATTTTCAGAGATGCTGCTGGCCCTGCACCTTCTGTTTTTGTTTGGAATTAAAACTAAGATAAGTCAAATTTCAATACTGTACTTTACTTCAGATTAGGGCTGGGTTTTAAAAATCGATTTTTCTTTTCAAGCGTGATATTAGCGATTATTTTAATATCTCTTTTTTTTCCCATGAATTAAACAAAACAGAATTTTAAAGGCCAATTTTTTTTAGTATCTTACTGTTTTCTTGAAATGTATTGTTTACGTGAATTAAAAAATATTTTCTTATATTTTTGAAAGACCTGACTTATCGCACTTTATGAGAATTCAGAATCATTTTTGATTGGAGTTCAGAGGTAAAAATAAATAAATACTCCGAAAAACAGAAGCTGGTGATCTGTTTTTCGCGAGAATTTTTATTTTTTAAATATTTTTTTCCCAGTTTTCCTGAATATTTTTTTTCTGTTTCTAGTTTTTATCCCCAGTTTTTCAGCATTTTTGTTCTTGTTTTTCAGATTTAAAAAAAAAACACTGAAAGAATTATTCAGAAAAACAGACAAAAAAACAAAGCCCCCCCCCCCCCCAAATTTGAAAAACAGTTTTTTTTTTTCTTCAAGTGAATGCAATACGCTTCTGTAAATTACCGATGCTGTGCTTTTTTTTTAAAACTTTTTTTTGAGAATTGAATCAATGCTAAGTCTTTTATTTCATTCAAGTGTCTTTACTTCTCCTTGTAAGTACAACGTGTGAGTACTTTAGTCACCTCTGCTCTTTTGTTTAATTTGCGGCACCTTCCTCCATTGTGTGGCCTGGTGTGAGCTCGCCCACCAGTCGCGGCTGTCGGAGAATGTAGGTCAGGCACTACAAAAAAAGGAGGTTACGGCGCGTCCGTATTCAGACGGCCTGCTGTAACCCCCGCAGGTCAACACACATTAACCTCTTTTGTGTGTACAAATTTGTTTGAGACCGTACCTTAAATAAAAGTTAATAACGTGGACAAGACAAGGTCATGCGCATCAACAATGGGATGGATTGTGGAATTGTGCTGGATGGGGACAATGGATAAATTGCAGGAATAGGGACAAAATAGATGATAGCGTATATATATTTTTAGACTCAAATTGTTGGTTTGTGGTAGAGCTAGGCAACATGGCCAAAATAAAAAAATAAAAAATGTCAGTCATTCAGGACGATTACAATTTTAATTGACCTTTATCTGATAAACCCACAAACATTTATTTAAAGTAGGAGTGTCAAAATTATTGCTTTAACTTTGAGTTAATTTAAATGAATAATGCATTTTAACTCAATTTTATGAATTATAAATTATCAATGACTAAAAGGTGCAGCCACATTTCTATTAGTTTAAAAAAAAAAATCCCCAGTTTTATGTTAACAAGAGCATGAAAACATTTTGCCGTGCATTTACAACGGATAAAATTTTTTGCAATCAACTGTGAGTTAAATACTGAAGTCATGCAATTAATTACAATAAAAAAAAAATCATCGCCTGATACCTTTAATTTAAAGGTTCGGTTTATTCAAAAATAATTCCTGTGCAAATTGTTCAGACAATAACGTATACTGATTCTCAGTTTTAACAAACTCGATTTCACGAATCTGCAAATTTTCAACAATTTGATTTTAAAAATGATGATTAATCAAATTAATTTGATTTATTGCCCAGCCCTAGTTTGTGAATAGCAAGTAGAGACTTTCTTACAAAGCTTTGAATTATTATTATTATTTTTTTATGACTCTTTTGACACAAATTTATAAACCAAGAGGCCGGGAAACAAGAACCGGCATTTTACGTACAGTTTTCCGCTAGCCACTAAGAGAACTGCGAGATGAAAGTTAGCTCCCATAAGGTCTGTTTTTACCTTCTTTTATATTCTACGAGCCTTTGGGGTACCAAGCTAATCTGCGGCGACACCTCGTCAACAGCGGCCAACCGATGACGACGGACATGAGTCATCGGAAATGGCAGCTCATGAAAACTCAACCTTTCCCGTCTGTAACTTGGTGGGCTCGATATTTTATTGATCCTGAAGGAAATGCTTGGATTGTGTAGAACAATATGGCAAACCAACATTTTTTTTTCTTTTTTTCAGCTGACATGGAGCTAGCTAGCTAATCGCAAAGTACATATCGACAACAACCATTCACACTCACATTCATTCCGACGCTCAATTTCGAGTCTTCGATAAAGCTAACATACTTCATAGCTGACTATTACATAACGACTCTTGTTGCTTCCATGTGTTTATTGTCTTTCAAAAAAAATGGATGCATCATCTTTCCACATTTCTCACGGACTAATTGGCTGCTCTTGAACGCAATGAACCGTCAAGATGGAGTATATAACCTTTGGCAAGTAGCGTATATCAACGATAACCACGCTGGGAATAAGGCAATTAAATTATTCTCAAAATTGATTTTACTGACTTGAAGCAAAAAGCAGGAGCTGCCAGTTTAATCATTCCTCAACCAATCAATAACCTCTTGGTAGCTGTCCAAATGTGTTCAGTCAGACGCCACCCCCACCGCACCGCACTACAACCACACACACAAAGACTCACTCGATTGGACAAAATGGAGGATAATTCATCCTTTGTGTCCCCTGCAGACCAAATTGAGGACTTATCAAGCTCCCGTTCGAGATTGTTAACAAAGAGGCTTAGGACTTCCACACAAGAAATTTATCGGAAAGGTCTCCAAACACAAAGGCGTCCAGATCCGACATTTAACGACAATGAAATACAGCAGAAGATGAGTTGTGAAAATAGTCTCTGTCGTTTGCATGCTTTGTGTTGGTTCATATATATATTTTTTTTAATCTGAAGTGCAACACACCAATGCCGCTACGACAACACTAGAATATTCCGTCAGTAACTGAGCGGGCGTGTCTTTTTCATTCATCTCTCTCATTAAAACAATGCTAGGGGGGATGGAGGTGCAGTGGGAGTGTGTGTGTGTGGGGGGGGGGGGCGTTGGCAGCTTCCAGGTGCAGCCATCAGAGCCATCCTGGCCTAATGGCGTTCTCCGATCAATTACCGCTCAGCCGGGGCGAGGCGTCTATACATATTTCATGACGAGCAGCCGGAACCTCTCACCTTCTTATGCCGGCACCAACCCCCCCGCTTATTCAAGCCGCACCCTAGCCAACCCCCCCCCCCCCCCCAAGTCAACCGTACCAGCGTGGGCCCCTCCCCCACTTTTCTACCTCGGGGGGCGTGGATGAAAGGAAGGTTCGACTTGTTAATATGCCGGCCGCATGAAGGTGGGGTTCACCCGCAGCTGTTTTTGCATTGTCTGAATGGGAGCTGTAACTGTGGATATATATATATATATATATATATATATATATATATATATTAGACCATCTGTGATTAGCATCTGAGGTGCTTTAATGCTGACTCATTCAATTTCAGGAAGCTCTTGATGTTTTACAATTTTGACCTAGGTGTCAAATGCAAATCCAGAAAGTAAAAACCCTGCCACAGTTTGGCTTTAGCCCATGATGCTATCTAGCTAGCTGGCTAGCTCCCTAGCAGGCCAAACGAGCACCATGGGAGCTAGCTAGGGAGCTAGCTAGCTAGCACATAGGGCTAAAGCCAAACTGTGGCAGGGTTTTTCCTTTCTGGACCTGGATTTGCCACCTGTGAATTTTGAAATCAGCAATTTCAAAGGATTTTAAGACTTATTGTGGTCTTGTGGTTTATTTGTGTGTGTGAGGAAAAAAAAAATCTGAACTGTATCACTTGAAGCTTGCAGTGTAAATCCTCACAGCACAATGACAACAAAAGATGTTGCTAATCAATTTGGCCATAAACGATCACATTGCGTGCTAAACAACCGACTGCATTTTTAATACGAATCAGCGTTGACAGCGGCAACAAATAACACTTCAAACGCGGCAAACAGGAAATGTGAGCGCTCAGTGCCTCTCATCAGTGCAACAATAAAAGCTAAGTGGGGATATGTGCAGACAAATGTCCAGCTGTTGGCATAATGCATGTGTGTGTGTACAAGTCCCAGAGAAGAGGTTGGTGGGAAAATCTTGTGTTTATCCGCCATGCAGACAAAAGTGTCAGCAGCTGTAGCGCTCGGCATTCGCCACGGACTTCACACACCTCCACACAAACACGCAGCTGTACTGTGCAGCTGCGTGAAAAATCCATTAGTAGTTGATGTCCAGCCACAAAAAATGCTGAGATTTAACTATGTATGTACACAAGATGGCGACAAAACACTACAGGAAGCTCCTCAACTCACTTCAACATAGTTCCTTGGCACCAACGATGTCACATGATGACGCCAAAGCACTACATACATGACCCTTTTTACCTCACTTTCGCATAGTTCCTTGACAACAAGTATGGAGGACCAAAACTGCCCAAATTTTTTTTTAAAAAAGACTAAAGTGAAAATAAAAAACCGATATAAAAAATATAATTCCAAAATTCAATACAAAAAAATATATGAATGTAAATAAAAACTTTTATAAATATATATAATAAATATATAAATAAATAAATTTATATACATCTCCCTAAATAAATAAAGTTAAAAAAAAAAAAACGAGACTATAATAAATAAATAGAATTAAATATCAATCAATAAATAAAAATGTTCTGCTTATTTCATACTGCAGACGCTCTGTCAGGTCGAAATGTTATTTATTCAGACATTTATTTTTATATTTACTTTTTAAAAAAATATATATATATATATATATATATATATATATATATATATATATATAGTTTCTTTGCACCAAGATGGCGCCAAAGCACTACTTGAAGCTCCTCAACGCACTACAACACAGCATTATCTACTTTAAAAGAAGCTACTACTAACGTGTGTGTGTTTACAGTAGTTGTTGTGGCAGGTGGCGTGACTCAGGCTTGAAGCATCTGCCGCCACGCGGGCGCCAAAATGCGAGCGGCCGTGGCGAATAACGAGACGCGGCGGGAGGGGCGTCGTTCTTCCATTTACCGGCAAATTAACTCCTCGACCCTCACCTGATGTCGGTAGCTTCCGGTGCGATGACTCGGCAGCTTTACCCCCCGCAAATGTAGCATCTCGTCGCGCCCCTCTGGATGCCTCATTAGGTACACCTGCAGCATCTAATGAGCAACACATGCACTTGTCATAAGCAAAATATTTCAAACAGCTTCAGGTTTTGACGCATTGCGTTTCAACACTGCTGCAAACCACCTGAAATCGTGGTCAGGGTTCAACTCTCGGCCAGTCCCAATCTCAGATAAAAAAAATAAAAACAGGCATCAGGAAGCGCATCAAGAGTAAAAACGTAGCTACGTAGGTAATAATGGCTAAAAGTGTCATGTTGAGTAAAGTTTTGATTTGGCTCCATTTCTATACGGTCTTCGTAGTCGGCTGTCGGCGAGAACGTGCGAAGGTCAGACGAGCGCTGCAGTCTCCTCATCCATCATGTAAGCGCTCATGTCAGTTCCTCATTATGGCGACACGCTGTTTTCGCCGTACAACACAATTATCCGGCCTACACAAAAGGTTAGCCGGATCGAGGGCTAACAAAGTCGCTTTTGCATAATCGGTTCCCCCCTTTTTGACCTGCAATTAATATCTCATCTGCCAAATGGTTTGCTAAAGAGACGACAGAGAGCGCAAAAGGGAAGCACCAGATGCTAGTAAACGTTAATGAAGGGGTGGCATTCATTGCGTTATCAAGAGTCCTGTAACATTTGGTGCATTCATTTCACATTGTTTCTCTCTGTACATTTCGTTAGTTAATAAATAATAAAAAATAAATAGTTAATATAATGAAAATTAAAAAAAAAAATTGAGAGATGTAATTAATTTATTATTGAAGTTAACTATGAATAAAAACACAAGTGTATCTATAGAATGAGTAAATCCATAAATAAAATACAAGTAAATACAATAATGCACATTTAAAAGTTCAAAATTTAATTGGTCAATTAAATATAATACATATAATTCAAATAAGCATGATTATTATTAAAAAAAAAATTAAAAAAATACAGTACATTACGATTATCGGGGGTTAATTAATCAGAATTGAATTCAGCTTGATTTTTTATGTTACTGTTAAAATAAATTATTACATAACATGTAAATATAAGAATAAAAAAAAGACACATTTTACATTTTTTGTTTACTGGCTAGACAAAATTAAAATTAGCATTAATTAACATTTTAATATTAAAAGTACACAACTACACAATATTAGTCAAAAATAAACCGTTTCGGCTTATTATGATTATATTAAAAAGTTGGTAAATATATTATAACATGAATTATAAATAGTTTAAAAAAAACATTAACTGCACAAGTGCACATATTGAATTATTTTATTTCTAAAAATTAGCTATATTAATAAAATAAAATAAAAAATGTTAAACAAACAATTTTATATATACATTATTTTAATTAATTGGTTCACCAAATACAATAAAATGTGTTAAGTAAAATGAGTGTGACATTATTTTATTATTCAATTTCATTGTGCCTCGATAGAGAGCAGCTAATAGCTAGTTTTGCAAAAAAAGAATAACTCATTGAACATTTAGACAAGTTTACACAAGGTTAAATAAATTGAGGTCGCCTGCAAAGATTAGAGCGCACATTAGGTTCATCCTAAAACTTCACCCCAAAGCTCGATTATCCTTATGAACTGAAATGCTGGAAAACAAGTTGATTCCGAGCATCCCAATTTATGCAGCACAAACAACAACATGACTAAGTAGCAGCAGCAACTCCTACAATTAGTATGCTAGAAAAACATGACTGAACTGGCTCGGGGGGGCTAACGGCAACCTTGCCAGACTTTAAAAAAAAAAAAAATTAATGACAGTATTATTTATTATTTACGGTGAAGGGAGGCAAGCGGGAGGTTATTCTTGCCATATTTGCCCAAGCTGCTTCTAATTAGCCGGCGCAAAAGACACCCGCCGCCCCGACACGTCCGAGCGTAAGGGAAACTTTTGGCCGCCATGAAAAGCATTCCATTACTATCAGTGTGCGGAGCCAACATGTAGGAGGATACGGGTTGAGGGTGCAGGGTGTGGTGTGCACAAGTGATTTAAAAAAACGTCTTCTTTAGAAGGCTGCCGTGACCTTTAAAAAAAAGCCTTTTGGAACATGTACGGTACCTACATACGGATTATTAACTCTTTGACTGCCAAAAACGTTAAATAACGTTTAGTAAAATCCTATGGAGGAGTGCCAAAGACGTTAAAAGACGTTTGTTTCCAAACAGAGGTGAAACTAACCATTTTCTATTATTGATTACTGAAAAACGGAATAAGGTAGAAACTAACTTTTTTTTTCTGATGGAAGATGAGAGTCCAATCTTTCATTTGGTAGTATGTGTGTTTCCATAGTCCAAACACATAATTTTCTGTGGACCTTGAAAGATCAGTCAAAATGCTTAAATCGGCTGGCACCCACGGCATCCCTTTTCTGAAAATGTCTGGTCAGTCAAAGAGTTAACATCTAAACCAATTTTTAATATATGAGAGATCTGCACATCACATGGTAAAAAAAATCAAATAATTAAAAAAAAAAAATGTGTCAAGTGTGTCCTTCCAGCTCTTATCGTACGTTTTATGATACCCCTCTATACACCAATACTATAAGTTGTCATCTTAGTCAACTTAAATTTAGTAGCACCGGAAAAAAACAAAACTCTAATAATGATATTATAGGAAAACGTACATTATTTTTCATGGAGCAGCATTTTAATTCTTATGTCATACAAGGTTCCACTACCTGAAATATATATATATATATATATTTTTTAAAGGATGTTCTGATTGTACGAGCTGCCACAATGTCAGGCTGCTGACAGGCATGATTGGCGTGATTGGCGCATGCGGCCCCCAGCGCCAACCCGTCAAGAAGGGGTGTCGACTGACAATAGCAGAAAGGGGGAAAAAAAATAAAAGAGCTTGCGGACAAGTGCGGCGCTCTTTCACTGTCCTTCTCCATTACGGTGTGGCAGCGCTCCAAATACACAAAGGCCGGCTGCAGTTAAGTAGGATGTCAAGACAAAAACGTGCCAGGCTGTATCGCATTGCATCATTTCACTTCATTGGCGCCGACATGAAATATTTGCAGGTAAAATGTTGGAGAGTCACAACAATTGTGACATTGATAAACCTTTCTCTTTGGTGCTTGAGCAGTAGCAATTACAATTTTCTTTAAAAAACAAAAACAAAAAAACCCACAGAGATTCGTTTTAATATTGTTTAAAAATAGAAGGCGAAATCAACTTTTCTGGAATGATATGCAGTGTCTGAGGTCAAAGTTTTCTTTTCGGCACTCGAGCAGCCACAACTGTCGCACTGTTTTCTACATAAAGGCAAAGATTCATGTTGTTTCAAATATTCCCATCTTAACTCATTCACTCCCAGCCATTCACTGAAGCAACCCGCTTCACTCCCAGCTGTTTTATTTAATTTTGACTGATTTTGCAAGGTCCGCAGAATATTGTGTTCTATTGCTATAAAAACATGGAACATACCAAGTGAAATATTAGAGTCTCTTCTTTCATCAGGAAAAAAAGCATGTTTGTATTTGTTAGAGATAGACCGATATGCTTTTTCCAGGGCCGATACCGATTATCGGTAGTCAGGGAGGCCGATAACCAATATTTGAAGCCGATATACAGCTAACTTTTAGCTCGCGGGCTAACCATTCACCCACACGCTAACCCCGGGATAACTCCCAAATAGCCGCAAAAAAAATGGCTACTAGGTTAGCCCGCAAGCTAAACGTTAGCTCACGGGCTAACCCAATAGCTGTTAATTTGCGAGCTAGCCGGTTAGCTTGCGGGCTAATAGTCGCTAATTCGCTAACAGTTAGCACTGGTTACTGGTTGATCTCTTATTATACTCTGCTGCCACCTTTTGGCCGTTTTTTTGTAATATCTACCATTGCTTTAAGCAACCGCTTCATGTCAGAAGATTTGTCAAAGCTTTCTGTATATTCTAGCATAAATAAAACATTTAAAAAAAACAATGTATAAATACTTTTTGGGGAGCGAAAGACAAAGTATTAAAAAGAACATATTTATATGTTTTTGGGTTTGAATGAGTTAATTGATCTGGACTTATGAAGAAGCTGAGATGTGTGTTCTCCCGTGCTGAAGCGGTCTACCCGCTAATTCTTCTACAACCTTAATGCATGAGGTTGAAAACATTTGAAGAACTCGAGATATCCGGAATGATACCAACTATCTGAGATCAATAGTTTTCTTTTCGTCGCTCAAGGAGTCACAACTGTCACAACTTCAGACAAGCAGGAATTCATTTCATGTTTGTAGCTTCAAAAATGAAGACCTGGATTGTTCTGAAGCTATGAGGTAGCCAAGATCAAAGTTTTTTTTAGTCACAACTCCCAAACCACCTTCGTTAAAAACACAGGGATTCATTTGATGTACAACTTTCAATTATAAAGAACTCAATTGTTTTGGAGACACTCATGAGTTGCTTTTCTCAAACCGTTTTCTTCAAAATTTCTTCTCAGAATGTACTAGGTGAAAATGGAGGATTCTGTTATTCTGGACTTTCCTGAAGTAATTTTCTTTTCGTGGCTCGAGCAGTCACAACTGTCAATTTTCTTAACACTCGTTGGCAACGTTCATTTTCATGTCAAAAAAAGACTCTCCTTGTTAATCGATAGTATTTCAGTTCCAAGGTTTTCTTTTTGCCGCTTAAGTTGTCGTAACCTTCAAACTTTCAATCAGCCATTTTCTGACGCTTGTCCTTGTTGAATGGATTTATCTTCAAGTGAGAGTTGAGAAAAACCTTTGACCCAAAGTGTTTGAAGCTTTTTTTTTTTTCTTTTTCTCCGCAACGTCGACGCTTAAAAATAAAAACGTGATTTTTGAAAGCTAGGGCAGCTTTGATCAAACGTCACAACCAAGAAACCTTCTTCCAACTAAGGATGCATCCTGACCATGATCTGTTTAAATGGACTCAAAGATTTTCAAGATTGCAAATCCGCATCAAATTCCCTTTATACGTAATTAACTCTTTGACTGCCAGACGTTTTCAGAAAAGGGATGCCGTGGGTGCCAGGTGATTTAAGCATTTTGACTGATCTTTCAAGGTCCACAGAAAATTATGTGTTTGGACTATGGAAACACACATACTACCAAATGAAAGATTGGACTCTCATCTTTCATCAGAAAAAAAAGTTTGTTTCTACCTTATTCCGTTTTTCAGTAATCAACAATAGAAAATGGTTAGTTTCACCTCTGTTTTGAAACAAACGTCTTTTAACGTCTTTGGCACTCCTCCATAGGATTTTACTAAACGTTATTTAACGTTTTTGGCAGTCAAAGAGTTAAGCTGTCAAAAATGTTGGGCAGGATTGAACACATTGTCTCGTCTCAATCTCTACTGTCTTAATAGACTGCTCGATGCCCTTCATCCGGCGCGCGAGAATCTTCCTGCTGCTACCCGAGCGCTGTAAAACATTTACAATCCTCCGTTGAAGCGGTCGGCGCGTCGGTTCATAATACCGACGTGATGGATGGCGCTCCGTTCGTCTTTGAAGCAAATCGCGCAAAAGCGATCCCGCATACTAATGGGAAGGTTTCATTTGCGTTTGTCAGCGACGTGTCGAGCTTCGTTTGAGGCCGAGCGAAGACGTCAGGTTTTAGAATGCATTCGACTGGATGAAAATGTGCCGTATCGTTTTGCAATAATGGGCAATAATGACATTGACTGGTCAATAAAACTGGCAAAATAAAGCAATTAGTCTTCCTTACTGTAGACATTTTAGGGATAAACCGATTATCAGCCGGGCCGATTATCTGTGCCGATTTTTTAGCATTTTGACGAATATCGGCATCGGCCTTTTTGAAGAATCATACAGCTGATAATATAATGTGTCAACTTCCGAAAAGTATTTATTTAAATTTTTAGGTAACGTTATAAAAGATGCTGCTGACCCTGGGAACTCTCTGCACCTTCTGTTTTTGTTTGAAATTATAACTAAGATAAGTCAAATTTTAATACTTAAAAATATTTAGCAATTTTGGAAAACTGTATTTACTGTAGAAAACAATAGGAAGCTATTTACTTGTTTATGTTTTTATTTAACTTTTGAATACATGCTACTGCCCTTGGGAGATCCCTGAAATTTGATGTCTTTTGACTAAGATTTTTTTTTTTTACTCCAATATTTTATGAATCCTAAAAGTTGCTCAATAAACATATGCTAAACAAAAAAAAAAATTAACAAATTTAAAGCTGGATTTTGTTTTGTTTTTAATTTTGATGCCAATATTTTCCTTTTTAGTGAAAATGAATATCGGCTCCAATTATCGGTTATCGCCGTCCTTGACTACTATTAATCGGCATCGGCCCTGAAATCACCATATCGGACCATCTCTAAAACTTTTAATAGCTCTGATTTGATTCTCTTGTATCATAAATAAAAATCTGACTTCCCCGAATGAACAGTTTTTTTTTTTAAGAACAAAACATTAGGTGCAACGATTAATCACAAATGGACTATCAAATTATTCGATATATAATTTGATAATCTATTAAAATTGTCCAAATCATCAGAATTTCAGCCTTTGAACAATAATTATGGTCAGATTTCTGGAGTCCTATAAAGTCAGATTGATTGGCAAACATTTGCTTTTACTTTGTGGGGGATCCTTAAAAACGAATTGGAATTCCCGGCAGATAAATCAGATGAACAGACTCTGGAATGACAAGGCACAAGACTTGAAGAGTAGCTGACGCTAACTGGTGCCCAACAGCCAGAGGGCCTCCGACTAGCCGCGGCGTCATGCAATACGATGACCCGCGTCAAAATGGCAGAAGCTCCAGCGGAGGACAGAAAAAAAGCTGCTCGGGTTTCTCATTCTCTTGCCGGTCAATAAATTGCACACGCAGCAGCGAGTGTTATTGGACGCTGGATGTTACACGCTGCACGCCTGATATACTTCCCGGCTACGCTCTGACCATTAACGCCACAAAAGTCCAGATTTACAGCTAGATTCCCGCGGCGGGAAAAGGCTGCACAGTAAATGCAAACGCGGATGTGCATTAAAGTGATTGGGAAAAAAAAAATCCTGACTTCAATCTTAATTGGATTTTGTGGCCGATTGAGTCATATTGAGCGTATTAATCACAGTGTATCAAAGTAGCGAGATAGGCTAGCTAGGCTAGCTAGGCTATAGCCATAGCGATGACTAGCAATACAATGATCTTAAAGTTAGCTCTGTTGTCAAATTAATTGTAGCTTTGGAGGCAAGATCATCCACAAAACTGTACAATACATCAGAGTTATATTTACGATTATTTAATATGATCAGGATATCATTACCAGACCACCAGGGGTGGGCAAATCCGTCGTTTCATCACCCAGTCATCTGCCTCTGTTTTTATACCCAGGGATGTGATTTGACCAAAGTGAAATTATCTGAGAATTTAGCCGGGGGTCTGGGGGCCGCTGGCACCCAGCTAGGTCCAGGGCAGCGCCCTGGTGGGGGGACTCATGGGTTTTCCGTGTTTTTAAGTACTTTCAATGCACTCGCATGACAAAGAAATAGATAAAACAACAGCATAAATTTTCAATTTCAGTTTTAGTCAACTCAAAATCAGTCACATTCAAAAACATTGGACTGCCTTTGCTTTTAAAAACTATCACTGAGAATATCATCATATCTAACTAATGTGATTACTAAGTTAACACATAAATAATGTTGAAGAGTTCAAATTTCATGAACAAATAATTGTATCATGACCAAATGAAAAGTAACTCATATTAGAGCATACCACAAATGTCTTTGTTATAGCAGAAGATGTTATCTGTCGGAGTCATGTGCATACACAATGAACTACTAAAAAAATAAATAAATAAATAAATAAATAAATAATTTTTTTTAAAAAAAATCGGAATTTTTTTTTGGGGGGGGAGATAAAAAAAAGCGGAATTCCGCGATTTAGTGGAAAAATCACATCCCTGTATACCTCTCACATGTCAGTCATTTGCTCTTCCTCTGCGAAAACTGTTTCTGCCCGTCCTCTGGGAACTTTGACGCATCGGCGATTTTCATCCCGCGACTACCTCTTCAACATCACTTCAGAGTCAAACGTACAATGGCGGCCCGGATGGACGGATGACGGATGTGTCACAGCGCGACATTTCCCGTGGGGAAAGCTGACAGCGAAACCGCAGCACTGCAGTTATCCTAAACAAGAGCAACCTTTGGCTGCGTTGGTGCGAGCGATGAGAGTGACTCACAGTTGATGACTCTCAGTGGATCAAACCAAATGGAACAAAGCGCCTTTGATGGTCTCGCAGACTCGTCTTGCCCGGACCGGTTACTGACCTCACCGTGACTTTTGGATTTCATTTCTACCCTTAAGACAAGTTCATTCCCATCATCATCCTCACCTCAGTGAACTCCGACAGTATTTCATAAATGATACAACTGTTGTTTGTCAGCGTTGCCCAGCAATCGTGCTTGACGGTTGTCAGATTGTGCCGCAGTCATTATTTAAACAATCAGCACTGACGAAGCCCTTGCAGTGGGCTACGTTGTTTTTGGGGCCAAATGATCCCGCCTCCATGTTGCCTCATTCACACAATGACAATGTGGCGTATGCTGCCACGCAACACAAGTTGCCAGCTCATTCGCACTCATCGGGGCCAACTGTGGCGCCGAGCTCTATAGTAGTTGAACGAGACTAAGCGGGGGAACCCAAGAATCATGTCAAAAATCTTATAACGCTGAAAAATCGCTGTGTAACCGTTTTAAATGTAGCATCGTGTTATTATTTTTGCCGACTACAAACCACTAGAACCACCAAAGGCCTAAGGTGAAATGTACATGTTAAGTCAGAGGTGGGAATCGAGGGCCGGAGTCCAGCAGGTTTTGCATGTTACCCTTCTCCAACACAGCTGATATATGATCAGCTCATCAGCAAGCTGTGCATAAGCCTGATGACAATCCTGTTGATTGGAATCAGCTTGTGTTGGAAGTGAGAAACCTCCAAAACCTGCAGGACCGAGATTGCCCACTTCTGTGTTAAGTGTTTGATGGACACGGTTTTAAATATTTCAACTAAAAACATGAACAATGTGTGATCCCTACTGCTTTATGTTAACCACTACACCAAATAAATAAATGTTATACTTAATATAAAATAGGGATGTCACGATTAATCGTATGATTTTCCATAGTTAACTTGCAATTAAATCACACATTTTGTGTCTGTTCTAAATTTACAATAAATAGATATGTTTCACGTTTTTAATACTCTTATCAACATATGAGTGGACAAATGTGATTACTTTATGCAAATGTATTATTGCAACTTTTCAAATTCAAGCCCAACAACAAATAAATTGGGAATGGACTGTATAACTATTACTGCACTCTTACTGTAAAACTAAACACACAACAAAACAAAAAGAATTACACACATTGTACATTTGAATACTAAATGCTAACGCACTAATGTTGACATTAAGTTCCAGTGCCCTCAACACCATTTCAAGTACAGTTTATTTATTTTTTTAAACGGTGCTAGGTTGAACAGTTGTGCTTACCTGCCAACTCTTTTGTAGTTTTACTTTCATCGTGATATCCAATTTTGTCTCTGTTATCTTTCACCTCAAAGCCTTTCACTCTTTCCTGGCCACCATTTTCATCGAAAACTGTTGACCAGGCGATTCTTCTTCGTTGGTGAATTGGCGCGCAACTTTCTTCTTCTGATCATTTAACTCACGTGCTTTAGGTGTGTGCACCACACTGCCCCTAAGAGGCCAAGATGAGCGCTAGAAATGTAATTTGTTTTCCTTTCAAATGTGTCTTGATTTGACTTTTTTTTGTTGGTTGCTGTGTGAAATTCAACCATGTGAACTATTACACTACCGAGGGGCCCCAAGCCTTTAAACGAGCCTTGATTTGACTTTCTTGGGTTCCAAATGGGACTTGGTTGAACATTTTATTTTATGTTTTGCCTTTAAATGTGCATTGATTGGCCCTTTCTTGCTTTGAATGGGCCTTGATTTATTTTCATTTCCCCTTAAAATGGGCGTTAATTTCACATTTTTGTCTTTTAATAGACCTTAAATACTCAGGGTTTTTTTGCCTGTCAATGGGTCTTGATTTGACTTTTTGCCTTTAAGTGGATGTTAAGGGGGGGGGGGGGGGTATGTTTGTGTACGGAGAGAATGGGTGCTGATGGGAGTGCATGGTTAAAATATTTACATTGTTTGGCTGTAATGGAACCCACTGAATCTTGTATTGTTACAGTCATTAGCATTTAAATGATGTACTACTATTTTGTAATACTTGACTGACAACTGTATTTAAATACAAACGGTTGCGTTTCAGAGTGCAGCACTACTGTAGCAGCAGCGCTGTGAGTCAGCTTCCCTGCCTCTGTCTGGTGTAATGGAGTCAAAGCGGGGGTGAAATAATGCCCGAGTTGGCAGTCAGGCATCAAGGCGCCCACATCCTGCTGGAGAAGGAAGCCAACAGGGAAGATGGTACAGCACTGCCACCTGCTGGACTACGACTAGAAGCACACCACGAGAAACCAGACTTTGAAAAACTTTTGGCTGTGAAGACGGCATTATTTTTCATAAACGACGTCGAGTTCAGTTATCTCAAATTTACTTTAGTTTTTTTTCTTTCTTTTTATGATCATGCATCATTCCGGACTCTTTTATTTATTTTTTTTACTTACAGAGTTGACTCAATAGTCCTACTATTGCCAGTCTTTTTTTTCTTTTTCTTTTTTTTACACATGTACTTGTACTGCAGCTCACAGACTGAGTACTTTCGCTACCTCTGTAAATGGTAAAAGTGATGTTTTGATTGGCAAACATGGTCAACAGATGCAAGACGACATAATAGTGCACGTGACCAATGCTGCTCTCTAGTGGTAATACAATGCAAGTTCAACTTGGATGGACTATTTAGGGCGGCTATTTATTTATTTTTAAAATTGTCAAAAGTACTAGTAGCATTCAACTGTCAACTAGTGTAGGGTTTTGCCTCACTACTGTACTAACATGTAGATGTTCTATTAATTAATGCACCCAGATTGAATGTCATTTCATGAAACTGGCTTGCTCTGAGGCCACTTGCGCTCGTGTCCCCCCCCCCCCCCCTTCTTAAAAAAAAGTGCACAAGGTTCATGGGGTGTGAGTGGAAGAGGCCACGTGCAGTAGATGGACATTTATTTCCTCCTGTCATTCTCGGGGGTACAAGCGAGGGTCTGGCTCCGGCACCCCTGGGGAACGGCTTGATGAATTGAACTGGCGGATTTATGACGGACCTGGCAGCTCCTCGACTTTGACTTTTTTCCTACGCAGTGTTTACAAAGTCCTCCGAGGGCCAGACCAAATTTATCAAAAAATATGAACAAGCATCCAACAAATTTTCATTATGATATATTACCAGCATTTGTGAATTCAATTTTTTTGCGCTTTTAGTAGCAATTCCACTTATAACGCATTGTTTTTTTTACAACTGCTCTATTGATAAAATTAACACAAGTTGTTAATAAAAGCATTACTTGTAGCAGTAAGTTATTTTAGTAATAATAATAAAAAATGCATGTAATGTTTGTTCGTAGTGATTGTAATAACTGTTGTGGAGGTGGTTGTTGTGCTAGTAGTAACAGAAATAGCAGTAGTCATACTAATAGTTCTAGTAGTAAAAGCATTAGTAGTTCAACTAGTAGTAGGAGTGATAGCAACAGTAGTAGTAGTGCTAGTAGAAATAGTAATACTAGTAGCTCTTGCACTTGCAAGTGATAGTAGTACAGGTAGTAATACTCACATTACTAGTAGAAATAGTTGAAATATTAGTACTTGTTGTACACAAAGTGTTTGTAGTAGTTACACTAGCTTGCGTGGAGCAGCATGGGGTTGAGTGCGGATTGTCCCAGCATAGGCGTTCACCGGGGTCAATCCGGGGTCGAGTCCGGTGGTCCGCTGTCCTCTCCTAAGTGTGCCGAGCCAGCGGCGGGATTGATGTGCGCTGAGATGGAGGCTGTGCAGCCAAAACATCATCAGGACCTCTCCTTGACTTCACATTCTTCTCGGGGGGTGGGGGGGGAGGAAGTGGGGGTCTGGTTTGTGAAATGTGTCGGGCGCCATGTCAGAATGCAAGGAACATGTTGTTTTTGTTTTGCTAGTATAAACAAACAGCTTGCTGCCATTACATAATTAGGAAATAGATAAATACTTTATTTCTAGAAATCTCTGCCAGTGTTTACATTTTCAAATGATCACGTCTAAGACATTCCTATAAATCACAATGTGCATCACTGGTGAACTATTTTTAGAAAAGGCCCGCAGGCAAATTATGGCGTCCTAGGGGGCACCGCGTTGGTGACCCCTGATGTAAACAATGAAACAAAACATCCATCATTATTCATTCATTGCTTCTGGTTTACATGACTTAGCCACCGGGGGGCAGTATTTTACATTCATGAAGACATAAACGATGATGACTTTCACAAGTACTACTACATTAAAAATGTACTTTCTAAAAAATTAAATAGCAAAAAAAAATAATAATAATAAAAAAAAATACAGAAACGTTAAAAAAATGCAAAGTTGAAAAAATAATCTAGAGGCTAGGAAAATAAAACCTTTGCAAAATCAATTTTGAATTTAAAAATTGAGCTATTTAATATTTTTTAATAACACAAATAAAAATGTTTTTAAAAAATCCTAAAAACAATAATAAAACTATTAAATAATGATATTAACATGGAAAAAAACATGAAAAAATTCACAAACGTTAAAAAATACAAAGGTGAGAAAATAGGTTAGAGGCTGGAAAAATAAAACCTTTGCAAAATTTTGAGTTTAAAAATTGAACTATTTTAATATTTTTTTAATAATACAAATAAAAATGTAAACTAAAACCTTTAACACAATTAAATAAAACTACTAAATAAATTCTTTAAGATTTTTTTTATCTTTAAAATGTACTACTTATTTTATCAAACAATTAGAAAACAAATATACATTTTTAAAACAAACCCTAAATAATACAAGAACAAGAGTAAACACAACTATTTTCATATGATAATAACCCGGTGTGTTTATTCAAGACTTACAATGTGCTTTAAAACAATCATATGCAACAATCTACATATGCTGAAGGCACGCACATGCACACACACACACACACACACATTGAGCCCCTTGGAGAAATTTTTGAGATTCTTGTTTGGCATTTGTCTCGCAGCGCAAGTGAGCAGCCGGCTGTAGAATTATGACACCACTTGAGTTGGGAAAGCGTTTTGAACCATTTTGCTCTACTCGTGTCATCCAAACAGCATTTGAACGCATTCCAACACGCTTGCTTGGGGGGAAAAGTCACGTTTCGATTATCGGTGTCCGTTAGCAGCCATGCTACCTGATAGCATCTCCTCGGAGCATTTACTTTTGAAATGTCTACGTGCAAGCGTACTGTGTACAAAGTGGAGCCAGTACTCGTTTGGAAAACATTTCATTTCCTGTCCTTGGCGTCGCAGGCAAACACTGCAAATCTCCTCATGAGAAATGACAGCAAATCATTTAATCGTCGGGCCCACGTTAAGATGGCCGCCGCGGCAACGTGGCTTCTTGTATGTGACTTTTAATGCGGCTGCGCGATGAAATCAGACTTTTCTTGAAGGAGCCCTGAGAAGAGACATTTCAATTTATTTGTCACTTCCTGCCCTTTGAGCTCAGCTTTTCCTTCCTACAGTCGAAGATGTTTTAAGGCTGTTTTGGTCACAGCAATGGCAACAATAAGCAGCAACTAGGTAAGATTAATTTATGTCTAAGATTTACAGGAAATACAAATACTGTACAAACAAATTGTGAAACTTGAAATAATGAAAAATACACACACAAAAAATTAAAAAGTTGAAAAGAATACTGAAATGATAAAATATATAACTGGAAGACACATTTTTAGTAATGTGAAATGTATTCACGACATGGCAATAAAACCCGATTCAGATTATGTCATTTTTAATCAATGATTTTTTAAACTGCAATGCAATGACACCATCTAACTATTTGTGCGGCCAGGTAGCGATGCTTATTATATTTTTGAATTTGTCAATATGGACCTTATGTGTTGTCAAAATATCCAGTTTTACTGCAAAGGTCATAATGTAAAATATGGCAACCCGATTGGGGAATGGGCAGGACTAACAATTTTGACAGTGGAGCTACAATTTACAATTATGTTCCTAAACGTATACCTCACATTGGCCAGCAGAGGCCAGTAGAGTAGCAGTTAATAATATGATGAGGCGCTTGAGGTGAACTTCGGGTGCACAAAGTTTACAGGAAGAGAAATGTGGGCCAAGTTAGTGAATAAGCCATTTGCTTGAGAGCACCTCTGCTAAATCTGTACTTTTTGCATTGAAAATATTTGTTGGACTGTAATGAAAGGTAAAAAAGAGCTATAAAAAAATAAATAAAAAAAACATTTGAGGTGAGTCTTAAGCGTCTTAACTCACTTTTCCAGCTCTGTCTCCCAGATGAGCGGCCTAATTCAGAAAAGGCCTCGTACCTCCCCCCCCCCCCCCGCCCCATTCCCCTGGTCGGGCTCCACATCAAAGTGCGGCGCTCGCTTCCACAGGAGATGCCTTTTCCTTTCCTCCAGCCTGCGTTATCGCTTATGATCGATATTAAACAGACGCGGCTCATAAATCACGCGGGCGGCGCGGCCCGAAAACCGCTTTCAAGTACCAACAAACTCTTGCGGTCGGACAGCAATTCACAGGCTGCTGCTGTCTTCTGTGTTTGCCAAGAGAGAGGAAGTCGGGCGGTATCACGCCAAACGTTCTGTAAATAGATAGGGGCCTACTGGTCGGCTAGCACACACGCACACACGCACACACATAGCCACTTGTGTCCACGTGCACTGACAGCCAGTCCATTTTCTTCCCAAAAACAAAAGTCCAACAAACTGCTTCCTGTGTGTGACAGTTTGTTTCTTTGGTTATTTCCACCCTTCAAACCGAGAAGGAGTAAAAAGCTTTAATGAAAAAGCCAGGCCACAAAGCAGGAGGCAGTCAGTGAGCGCCTCCCACTGGTGTTCTTTGGACTTACAAGTAGGGCAGACAAAAATGCGGAAGTCCCCAAAATGTCGTGGGAATCAGTCGCGTAGAAAGCTTCCGTCCACCCATGCATGATCTGCAGTGGAGACAAAATGATTGTATTTAAAAAAAAAAAAAATTGAAGCACAAAAGCAATAATTGTGAAATGGACATGGAAATGAACAATGTACAGTAAGTAGGCCTATCAACAAAATGTCACTTTTGTTGTTTTAGCTGTAATCAAAATATGTCAATCACAAAACTTCTAGGATAGCAGATTAATGCATAGATTTTATTTCCATCCATCCATCCGACCACTGTCATGAGGGAACGTGAGTGGATGAGGGATGGTGGACCCAAACGCAGGGAAACAGACGGCAAAACAGGAATCAAGTGTCATTCGTGGTGCTTTAATGAACCACAGGAAAAACGGTGAGCAGACAACCTTGACTTGACGGGACGGGACTGGACTGGTCGCCATGACTGGGCAGGACGTGACTAGACTGGTCGCCATGACTGGACAGGACGTGACAAGACTGGTCGCCGTGACTGGACAGGACGTGACAAGACTGGTCTCACCATGACTGGACAGGACGTGACGAGGACGACTTAGCTGTGACAAAGACAAGTCGACTTTGCTTGATGCGCGAACTTCCACACCTAGCATAAGCGATGCACCCACACCGACTGGACAAACACAACGGACCAAACACACCAACACCAATGAGACACACCTGGGGAAGGGAAGACACGTGCACACAGGTAGGTGTGGCCAGACACAACGAGACAAGGGAAGAAACCAGGAACACAAGACAAAAAGCACCAACCACAGACAAAAACAACAAGAAAACAAAATCTCAACCCCCACAGAACCGAAACATGACACCCAATGGGCTCTTTGCACAAATCCACTACTTCCTGAACTCGATACCGCTTCTTCATTTCCTGTCTTTCATGATTGGACAAACTGATTAATCCAGGTGTGCCTGGACATTGTCGTCGTGGTTACTGAGGTCAGGCACACCTGGATTAATCAGTTTGTCCAATCATGAAAGACAGGAAATGAAGGAGTGGTGCTGAGTTCAGGAAGTTGCACCCGCCCATCCATACTAGAGGCTGCCATTTTGCCGTAATACCGCCCTCTGGTGTCAACTGAAATTGACATCAAACTGCCCTCGGGCTCACATTGGGAATGTCACGCGTTCTAGGTTTGGTCTTGTGATTTAGCTGCACCGTTTGTGTTCAAATATTGGTTGTGTAAAGGCTACCACAAAATGGATGCTAGTTTCCTTAGCCTGTTTTGTAAGCCTGTCTATGGTGTTTTTCATTGCGAGTTAGATTACTGTAAGTTATTTAGTTTGGCTACACGTGTGTCTCTTCGTTTTATGAATTGAGTGACGGCTTGGATCGAAAAAAATAAATAAAAAATGGTAAGCTGAGTCACCACTGTAGATAATGAATTCTCACTTGACCCTGCATCTTTGATCATTTTTCAAGGATGCAAAGTGTCTTAAGCCATTCCAGGATTGCGACCCTCAACTCCCACTCCCTGGATGGAACGCAGCCTTCCGACAGGAGGAAGCGGCGTTTCCTCAGGACATCGCTTCGGATTCCTTCAAGGTCGCGGCAGCGCTGTGAATTGTTTGACTGGCGGAGATAAACCGCACCGTTTGTTTATCTGCGCTTCCTTGCACTGTTTGGTCACAAAGCTCTACGGAACGGCGATGCGGAACGTGCCACCGCCAACCCCCACCCCGCTCCCTTTCCCTGACTCGCTTTGTTTGTTTATTTTTTTCTGAGCCGCTATCTTTCGTCGGCGGCGGTGTTTGCTTTTCAGCTCGGAGGGGAAATTTGTTGAGTTTGTATCTACAAAATGGTGTTTTTGTGAGTTCCGCCGCTTATCTGCAGCCCTCCTGAGGAACAGGGAGCAACTGAGATGGCAGGAAATAGCGCTGCTTAATGTTCAATAGTCATGCAAGAGGACTCGGAGGTCAGAAGCTACTCGGAAGAGGATGGGGATAATTGTCAGGAATAGCGTGTATTGGGACATGCCCCGGTGAGTGACGTGGGAGTCGTTGAGTGAGAGGTGGCTGTTGTGACCTTAGGTTTTTAGAATCAAATTACTGCAGTTATTTAATTAATCGTTTCAGCCGGAGTGATTATGTTATTCTATAGTTGTATGTCATGGTGAGCTGAACTGACCCGAGGTTTGACAGTCCTATTTATAGCGCAATAATGTTATCTGTTATGAAGGAGGTAGGCTTGAGGTTGCTGTAGCCTACATTGTAACACGAGTACACGACCCCCCCCTCCCCCACCCTACACCACCTCTATCCTCTCTGCTATTAAGTGACAGCTTGACTAGGAAAACACATTGTTGTCATGGAACAATGGAGTGCAGGAAGTTGGCCTAATCCCGTGTGTCCACGCAACCAGATCAACTTCAAACCGCACAAACAAACAAACCGATCCTGCTCTTGTCACGACAGGCTACAAGTCTAACGTTTTGCCAAACTATTAAAAACACAAAGTGCTGCAGCTAATAAATGACGTTTGACTCTTGCAGGTGAGGGATCGTAAAACAGCTGAACAGATTCAACAGATAATTTCACACCGCCTGTTGAAGACCAGGATTTTACACCCTTCACTCTGAGTTGCAGTTATATATATTGTCCACTCCGATCTATTTGGTAGTTACATATTTTTAGAGTGTTTGCAGGATCTCTATGTGAAAGATGAAATTGTTGCGGCAATATCCAGCGTTGGCTGGGTTCTGTTTAAAAGGCAAAGGTATGGCTCTGATGGATTGATTTTTTTACTTTTTTTTTGCAGAATCACTGTCTGAAAGAAGCTATTTGCCTTTATTCACTGGGTTCCGTGTTAAAAAGCAAAGGTGGCTTATCACGAGATCTGGTAGTATGACTCGGATGCACCAATTTTGCCGGATCTCTGCGAAAGAGATCTTTGTTCTGCATTTTCGCGGTTCTTTGTTAAAAGACAAATGTGGTCCATTGTGGGTGTTCCCTTGGTATGGGCCCAATTTTGCAAGCACTCTATGTGAAAGAGAATTGTATCCTGGATTTACTGGGTTCTGTGTAAATGACAAATGTAGTTTATTATGGGATCTTGGGATCTGATGCGCCATTTTTTTTTTCAGGATCTCTGTATGAAAGAGGCCTTTTGTGCCTCCTGTGCAAAAGGTGGCTGATTGCGGATCTGCTGTTATGACCCTGATCAACTATTTTGCTGGCTCTCTGTGTCAAAAGACTAAGACGAGAGGGAATAATCTCCTTAAATAAGGACGTTGACGGGAATTGTGAATCAGCGACGTGGTTCAAAGTGAGTGCCGAAGCCAAAATCTTCAACAAGGACTTGAAAAGGCCAGCAGGGGGGCCCGTCTTGGTCATTATCCCGGTGGCTCCGAGCAGCACCTCCTTCTCGCAAGCTTTCAGAAGCCCACCCAGAGCTCCTCTGGCTCGCAGCTGTTTGAAGTTGTAAAGTTGAATTTGAGGAAAAAAAATCCAAACAAACGCACGTCTCCTGCCAACTTTGCCGCACGCAGGAATCTATTCCTGGAAGGAGGCAAGAGCGACAGTGGTGGATTAAAAGGTGAGAGAGAAAAAGAGCAGAAGCTCTTTAATTAAAAAAAAAAAAAAAAAAAGTCCTTGGTCCCGGCCTCCCTGCTTGGTACTCCTCCAGGAGTGATACTTCATGAAACACACTGACAATGGCTCAGTGGAAGAAGTCACCCTTAATGCTCCTTTTGATCAGACGCAAGCTTTTGTGCTACACATTCTTCCCTTTTGCTTGCAATGCGCTAAGTTGGGAATGATTAGTGTCTGCGGACAAATCCCCTTATTTCATTCCCCCTTCTTCTACGGATGCTTCTTCACAGCCATTCAGCTTAGCATAATGCTGTGTCGCATTACTATCCGACGCTGTCATCCATTGACTTTTCTTACACCTGACCACGTGAATACGGTGGCGGTCCTCGGTTTCAGGACTGCACAGACGGTTTGGAGGTTACACTCAACAAAAAGTAGCCCGTTGATTTTATATTTCAGGTCTGAAAGTGTTATGACTTGACTACTGCTTTAAAATATACATATATAGTGGAAGTCAACCTTAAACATTTCTTGACAATAATATGTTATATGTGACCTCTGGGGTGAGGTGGGCGTGCCAACTACTTAAAAAAAAACAAAAAAAACATTCCAGTTGTTGCTACATTGTGGCGGCGCAAACGCATCCTGAGATCTTTGATCCCATGCAGCTGAAACTTACAGAGCACAAGATTGACTATCACCACGTTGGCCCTTATTCCATGCAGACGGAGCGAGCGTGCGCACGTGTAAACACGCATTCCATCGTACGCGCGCACGTGAGTCGGCGGATTTTCCAGCAAGAAGGCAGTCGTCTTGGACCACTTGAAGCACTTCCTCCTTTATCTGAGGGAGCTCTAGATAACAAGCTGATGCCTTCATGCTTCCACCCTCTCCCCCCACGCCTGAGTGCACCGAACAAGGGGGGAAACCCGCATCTTGTGCCCCCAAGCCTTCCGTCCCCAAAACTTATCTCCAGCTGTGTGATGTGGGAGCCGGGCTGAAGATAAAATCATTAATTACGTGGTTTTGTTCAGTGCGCGCGGCTGCACAGTTTGACACGCTACAACGAGAGGCTTCTATGGAGAGCGATAACGGCCCGGGGAAATAACGCGGCGCAAGCACGCAAATGAGCGACCCTGCGATATAGTCGTTAAAACTGGGGCTCTCAAACTGGGGCTCTCAAAGTGGGGCCCCTGGCTGGCCCAATGGGAATCCGTGAGCAGAAGATTTGGGCCGCAAAAGGATTTGCCATGAATTATGCCATATCATTTAATAACTCATTAATTCACTGAAGCAACTCCATTCTCACCCGGCTTTTTTACTGGATTTTGACTGATTTTGCAAATCACACAGAACATTGTGTTCTATTGCTATAAAAACATGGAAAAATAAAAATTAGAGTCTTTTCTTTCACCCAAAAAAAAGTATATTTGTATCTGTTTTGCAGGAATTGGCATTAGAATCTAGCTAAGTTTCATCAATATTCACATTCTTGTTGAAAACACTGGCAAAAAGGGCAACAAGACCCTGGCTGATCTCTTATACTCTGCTGCCACCTGCTGGTAGTTTTTGTACTACCATTGCTTTAAGCCACCTCTTTATACCAAAGCCTTCTATATACTCTTACATATATATATTTTTTTAAATAAAAACAAAAAACATAAAAAAAACGTATAAATACGTTTTTGGGAGTGAAGAACACCTTATTTTAAAAAAAAATGTTTTACATGTTATTGGGTGTGAATGAGAAAAATAAAGTATTTTTACAAGAATAATAGATTGAGAACTCCTGCTTTGAAAATAAACTAGCCATTCAGATAATCTACAAAGTCGGCCATCTTGATCACGATCAGTCAATCTTTTAGCAGTAATCATTAAAACTTGCAGCCAAATTAAAAAACTTAATCCCAAAACATTCACGAAGTTAGATGGTTAAATTTACAACAGCTATACAAGAATAAAATAGAATTGAATGTCATCAATCTGGATTTCATTCTTATCTAACGTTGACTGTTTATGTTTTCATGTTGAAAATAAACGTTTGTTTGCCTCTCATCAAGTGGCTCTTGTATAATGCGCATAGAAAGGTTGAGGGCATACGTATACATGCCAGAGCGTGTCAGGGCCCGCAGGCGGCGTTGCCGTTAGCTGCCGAGTGTTAGCGAGTTCATGTCCGATCCGCCGCGGACAGAAACAAATGGCGAGGGGCTTCTAGCGGAGAAGAAGACCCTCTGACTGACACGATGAAGTAATCCCTTCCCGTAATTAAAGGATGAGGAGAGATCAAAGCACAAGTGTTAAGAAAAGAACATCCTTGTAGGATTTAACGCCGGCTAATAATATCGCCTTGTGATCTTCCCAGGCCAGAAGGAATTGCAAATGACAAAATGATTGGCTGATAGCCAGGAGGGTAAAATATGGCCCGTGGGCCACATAGGTTCCACTTTGTTCTTTATCCGCCCCCTTGCATGGAAAGTCGGGCTTTTGTTTTCGTTTTAGAACAAAAAGTCTAGAATTACAAAATCCTACTTTTTGTTCCAGAACAAAGGCACCGTATTATAAAAATCAAGTTGTGTGATTTTTTTTGAATTCACTTTTAAAATAGAACATTCTCACCTCCTTCAATTTCAACTTAGAAAAATATAATTTTAATCATATAAGAATACTATATAACTTTTTATCTCAGCAAAGTATTTCCTTGTGTCTGTGACGGATTATAACGTGTTTGTTTTTTTATTTGTTGTAAATAGTTAACTCATTCACTCTCAGCCATTTTCACTGAAGCAACCCACTTCGCTCCCGACTGTTTTGCTGGATTTTGACTGATTTTGCAAGGCCCACAGAATATTGTGTTCTATTGCTATAGAAACATGGAAGCTACCAAAAGAAAGATTAGAGTGTCTTGTTTCTTGGGGTGGAGGAGGACAACAACTGAACAACACACAACAAATAGTGCTGGCAAACAGAGCGGAGGTTCGATTCCCAACCCTCAGAACTGTGAGGCAAACATGCTAACCGCTAGTCCAACGTGCAGCCTTTTGAAAAGATTTGCTGTTTTTCCGACTTAACCTAGGGGCTAAAACACACCGTCTTCATTTCCTCCCCCCTTTGCTCCGAGCACTGACGGTGTTGATCTGGGCCTCCATTGCCGCGTGTCAATCAAGCGCTCAGCAGGTACAGTAGATATCAGGGCGGGAGGCGGAAGCGGCCTGATGTAAAATAAACATTTCAAGCTCAAGAGAAAGCACGACGAGGCTGGCGGTGGGCGTGAGTGCAGCTGCGAGCTTGGGTGGGACGGCCGGGCTCTCCCAGAACGTTCTGTTATTTCCACATCAGGGACTTTTCTTTCAAACTCAACGCTGCGCTTTCACGGACAGCCGCCCGCGGGCCCTTCTTCTTCCTTTTACCTCCGCGGATGCCTTTTGTGCACGCCTGACCCCTTTATAGTCTCGCAATATTGGTTTAGGAACAAAAGCGACCTGCTTAATTCAATAGAGCACCTTTGCCAATAAAACTGGCGGGTGCGCTCGCTGTGTGTGTGGCAGGAGGCGCTGTTTTCATTGTGTAGCCACCCCAGGGGACAAATGACAAGCTACATACCACATGGGGCAGGGAAGGAGATTTTGAGTGAATATGACGGATATTACAATCAACAGGAGGCAATGAGGCAACAATTCCCAACCACTATGTGGCGTGAAACTTTTAAAGTGAGCAAAAGTATTGGGACATGAGACTGTTTGGTGTTTCTAGTTGGTCAGGTGTTGCCTTTGAGCTTGTAAACATTAGCTAGTGCTTGTTTTTGGCTTTGAGTTTCACCTGTGAAAACAGCATTTGCTGCAGAGAAGGCAAATAAATATTGGTCCAAAAAGTAAAAGCCCTGCCACAGTTTGGTTTTAGCCCTTCGTGCTAGCTAGCTAGCTCCCTAGCAGGTTAACGAGCACCCAGGGAGCTAGCTAGGTAACTAGCTAGCTAGCACCTTGTGCTAAAGCCAAACTGTGGCAGGGTTCCTGGATTTGACACCTCTGATGCTATTAAACAAACATGAAGACCAGAGAGCTGCCTAAGGAAGAAAAGAAAAACATTTTGAAGCTGAAAGAAAAGGGGAAATCGATCAGAGCTATTGCACAAACAATTGGCATTGCTAACACAACAACTTGGAATGTCCTGAAAAAGTAAGAAGGCCTTAAACTGGCCAAGTCAATCACCAGACCTTAACCCAACAGAGCACTATTTTACCTATTCAAGAGGAGACTGAACAAAGAAACTCACAGGAACTAATAAGAACTGAAAGAGGTTGCGGTAAAGGCTTGGAAAAGTCTAACAGTCTTGATTAGCAAGTGAGGGTTATGCCACCAAATATTAAATGTTAATCACTCTGTCTGTTCCAATACTATGAAAAATGGATGGCTTCAAAAAGAAATCATTCCATTCAAAAGTATGTTACTTACTGCACACCCAAAATGGAAGTAACTGCTAATAATCAGAGTCAGATGCTCAAACCTTGAGCATTTGCATGGGCAGGCGGGTGTCACTGGGTGCATCAGTATTGACGACCAGCCGCTGAAAGGTGTTGCTCTGCATCCCCGTGAACTGTCAACAACAGTTCATTAGCCAATCGGTCCATGTGCTCTATTCATGCTTTGCCAATTGCCAAAGTATATTGTACAGTTCAAGATGCACCAAAAGCATGACAAAATCATACACTTTTGACAATGAGTCTGCGTAATGTCGAACACTAACAATTCCATCAAAACTTAGCAAGCTAAGAACAAAAAGTGGGCGAACAGGTTGGTTTTTCAGTGAATACCTGACAATAGGATCCACAAAAAATATATATGCATATTAGGGGTGTCAAAATTAGTGCGTTAATTTAAAGTTCCTTTAACGCCACCATTTTTTTAAACACACAATTAAAGACCGCCCCTTACTTTGAAAGCCTGTATTGGGGGAATTCAAGTCGCAACGCAGCACACATCAAAATTTAGCAGTAATAAATGTAATACTAATGCATATATTTGTAGAGACTGGGGTTCAAGTTGTATTTTACAATTTTAAATATGTGCAGAATTTTACAAGTTACGTCATATTAAAGATTAGATAGCGCTTAGTATGAAAAGAAAAATTCACAAATGCAATTATGCCATCTAGTGGCAATGATCTCAACACAAATCAATATCTCACACTTTTTTTTTTTTTAAGTACATCTTTTGAATTCTAACTAAATTTTATGAATTATTATGAAATTACTGGATCAATGACTAAAAGATGCAGCCATATATCTATTAGTTTAACATTATTTTTCCCACTTTTATGTTAACAAGAGAATGAAAACTTACAACAGATATCAAATTTGCGATTAATTGTGAGTTAACTATTGAAGTCACCCATAATCTATATAAAAAAATATTTGTAGAGACTGGGGTTCAAGTTGTATTTTACAATTTTAAATATGTGCAGAATTTTACAAGTTACGTCATGTTAAAGATTAGATAGCGCTTAGTATGAAAAGAAAAATGCACCAATGTCTTACAAATGCAATTATGCCATCTAGTGGCAATGATCTCAACACATATAAATATCACACTCTTTTTTTTTTTTATCTTAAGTACATCCTTTGAATTCTAACTAAATTTTATGAATTATTATGAAATTACTGGATCAATGACTAAAAGATGCAGCCATATATCTATTAGTTTAACATTATTTTTCCCACTTTTATGTTAACAAGAGAATGAAAACTTACAACAGATATCAAATTTGCGATTAATTGTGAGTTAACTATTGAAGTCATGACACCCTGACACCCATAATCTATATAAAAAAAATAATAAAAGTCCAGTCTTGACTTCAAGCACGCTTTCCTTTGTCTGTTATAGTGTCAAATCATGCATGTGCGTGTTAGAGTAAACGCAGGCATCTCTGCAGGTATCTGCCTTCACCCCCCCCCCCTCCCCACCCCCCACTCAGCTAAAGTTGTCACATCGCCTTGGGGTAACGCACGTCAACGGCGGGAGCCCGTTTTGAGGGGCTTTGACACTCGCAGCGCTTTGAGGATGCACATGCCCCCCCAAACAACCCCCCCCCGCCTCCCCCCTCGGCGAGAAACGTTTATTGGCGTGGGGGGCCAAACATGAAGTGGGGAAGAAGGGGGGAAAAAAAAGAGAGCTGCCGGCTGTCAGAGGCTGTAAATGGTGATTTTGTTTCACTTCCCTTCAGAATCAAAGCGTCATTGAAGCCTGTCCAAAAGCAGCATGTTTGGCCCTGCCACCAGGAAAGACAGCCGTGTTATTTATTTCGTAGCTGGAGGTTGTTCTCTGCGAGGTGTTGATGGAGCTTCACATGCCGCGCTGCCGTGCCGCGACGGACGTGTGCACTGCAGCCCCCCCCCCCCCCCCCACCCCTCACCCTTTACAGACAAAACCCGCTCTTTTTGGTGGGCGTTGCTCATCAATGCGGCTGGAATGCAACGGCAGCTAAGTGCATGCCCGCTGGCTTTTTTTTATCAGCCTGTCACATTAATGAAATACAGCGCATGTCGAGATTGCTCAACGTCCGCTTCAACTTTTAAACTTGTCTGGCTACGGCTTAATGATGTAAGCGTTAAATGGAGCATTCAAGTCACCGGGGAGGCTGCGAGGCAACAACCACACAGCGGTAGTGTCGTCTCCAAAGCATGCTCATATAAGGTGAAAAAGTTTTGGGGGGGGGGGGGGGGCTGCAAAGATGGTCGCCACTCACCACCGCGCTTTGACATTTTATTGAAGAAATGCGCTGGCTGTTAGGCTGCGGCAACTGTGATGATCAGACTTGCTTAAGTCATGCCTCGTGCAAGACCTCAAACACACACACACCCATGAGATCATTTTATGGAGGTTTTTTTTTAATGGGGGGGGGGGGGGGGGCGCTGTCTTGATGTTCTAACATACACAGCAGCTCAGTATTTAGCGTTGAACAATTCTGCAATGTGAGGTTTCTTAGACAGGGGAAGTTTGAAAATCAAACCAAATTGTCTCCTGGATGCTAGTGCGCTACTCAGGCTGGATCTTCTGTTGGTAGGAGCCCAGGAGGGTCATGAGAAGGGGGAGAAAAAAAAAGGTATGCAAAATAGGGGGTTGGTTGGTGATATATATTTTTTTCCCAATTGCAAAATCATGTAGAGTGCAAATTTTCAATCTAGGGACAAACTGTTGCTACCAAAAACATTTCAACATGCTAGAATGGCATACGTAAGTTTAAAACAAAACAAAACAAAACACAATGCTATTGTTAACATTAGCTACCGTATCTCATTGCATTTAACTTTGTAACACTTACTTTTAATGTAACCATAACTCATTTGTGATTCATAAAATTAATTTGTTGAGTATTTGTAGAAAGAGGTAAAATAACATTAAAAAGCGACACTGTTAAAACAAAAAAAAGTGCTGGGTGAACCAAAAATTTCAAAGGAACAAACTTTAATAACATTTTAAGATGAGCAATTCAACTAAATGTTTGAAATTGTGCTTTTGTAAAAATTGGCTTTCCTTCATATCACAACAAAGAAATAAGAGTTTACAAGAACAGTTGCTCCTTTCATTGAACCCCAACTTAAAGATATCGATTAAAAACAACTTGCTTGTTTTGTTGCCATAAGTGTCAGTAAGTTACATTTTTTAAATCACTGCTTTAGGCCAAAAAATAGAAGCTGTGTCTTAAGCTTTGAAAACAAACGAGGCTGCTGTCAACATTTGGAATGAGAGTCGCATAAAAGCGACATCATTTAACAATCTAACAACATTTGGGTACATTTCCAATCTGGAATTCTGAATCACCCAACATCAGAGATATCAAGTCTTGCGAAATGTAAAGCAAGTATTTCCAAATTGTATATTTTTTTTTCCCCCTCTTCAGACACCAAACAACATAAACAATTATTTGTTTAATTGGTATAAAGAAATAAAACTCTTTTCACGGGATAAGGATAATAATGGATTTAGCATTGCATAATGCTAATTCAAAACTGACAAAATAAGATGTTTTGTGTCAGTATTATTGTTTGGTTTGGTTTCGACACATAATTAAAACTGAGGGATACGACTGTGGGGATTTGGATGGAAGCGACTGTTATTATGGCTTCGGAAACTCTTTACCAACTGTTGGTAAAAAACAGTCTAGGAAACAGATAACTGTCTCCTGCTGCAAAGCCTTGACATTGTCCCCCCCCCCCAAAAAAAGGAAGGCGGGGGCGGGGATGACAACCACTTGTTTGTCAACCCAACCACCCGCTCCAAGCTAATCCCTGCATTTGGATTTTAGTCACTCATTTAATGATTTCCTCATTTGACGTAGGAAAAAAAAAAGGATGCATTTTATATGGCATGGAAAAACTCCCCATGATTGCGCCTGCCTGCATAAATGGACATTTTAAGTTGCATGTGTGAATGGAGGACGATGAGTAAAGCAAGTGACACTCAATGACATTTTTTCCTTCTTCTCTACTACCACCTGAAATGTTTGTTCCCTACCAAAGCCTACAGTTACCTGGCTGCCTTTCTCGCTTTGCGAGGAGCAACCAACAAGTCGCGTCATGCCGCTCGTCCCATTATTACCGGCATTATTATAAAGAAGCCTTCCTATCGCTCTCGTGTTGATTTACCCCGCTTGTGCCGCTCGTTCCTCGAGGGCTTCGCTGCGGTCAAAGGCATTTCCTACAGCGCGGAGGCAAAGGTGGCACAGAAAACACACACGAGTGCAGTAACAAACTCATTCGGGTAAAACTGCGCATGTCGCACCTCACGACAACATGATTTTGTTTGCTGATAAAAGCTAGGTAACAAGCAGAGTAACTTATCTATCGAGCTATCAATCAAGCTAGTCTGATAGCTCAAAAGATCGTTTGATTAATAGTTTGACAGATTTACATACAAAACAGCTAGTTAGCTAAATTGATCCATAACACGATAATTTGATAGTAGGGATAGACCGATAATCGGTATTTTGCAGAATATCAGTATCGGCTTTTTTTCTAAATTTGACGGCCGATAAAGAGTAAAGCTAAAACCATTTTTAATCTCAGGGAACTATTTATTTAAATTTTCAGTTAGCTTTATAAGATATGCTGTTGACCCTGGGAACCTTCTGAACCTTTTGTTTTTATTTAACATTAAAACAAAGAAATGTGAAAGTTTAAGATTTCAGGTATTTTTACATTTTGAAAAAAAAAAAAAATACTGTAGAAAACAATAGCGAGCTATGGTATTTACTTATTTAAGTTTTCTTGAACATTTTTAAGACATACTGAAAACCTTTATATTAAACATTTATTTTTTTTAGAAATTTAAAATGAAGTCTATTGTTCAGGACAAAAAAAACTAACATTTTCACCTTTTGAAACATATTTTTTTTTAAAAAAAGGACAATATCACCACCCCATTTTTTTTATTTTTTTTTTTACTGAAGATGAATATCGCCTTCAAATATCAATATTTTTCACCATGGCGTGAATATTGTACGATATAAAAGCATCTATCCTACGATATAACCCTTCTGAAAAAGTATTTTGCCTTACTCTCCAGGCAAGACCAAGCAAGCCACACTTAAACCAGCTGTTATATTAGTGTGACAGTTGGATTGAGCGTCAATCGATTAGTCGTGCCTGGAGAGTGAGCCACTCAGATGACGTGATAACGAGCAGACTTGTTACTGTTGCGCTGGTCACTTGTGAGCGGAGTTGTGCAGCGTTCATGTGTAACAGGTGCAAGTTGGCGCTGCGCGGACGTAAACCTCACTCCTCAGGAGTCTTAACTCGTTCACTCCCAGCCATTTTCACTGAAGCAACCCCCTTCGCTCCTGGCTGTTTTACTGGATTTTGAAGGATTTTGTAAGGCCCACAGAATATTGTGTTCTATTGCTATAAAAACATGGAACCTATCAAAAGAAAGATCAGAGTATCTTCTTTCATCAGGAAAAACAAGTATATTTTTTTAATGGTATAGTATGAAATGTATAATTATTTTGACATTGAAAACCCTTTTGTAGTCTTTTTTGTAACTCATTCCCTCCCAGCTATTTTCACTGAAGCAACCCCCTTTGCTCCCGGCAGTTTTACTGGATTTTGACTGATTTTGCAAGGCCCACAGAATGTTGTGTTCTATTGCTATAAAAACATGGACCCTACCAAAAGAAAGATTAGAGTCTCTTCTTTCATCAGAAAAAAAGTATATTTGTATCTGTTTCTGTTTTGCAGCAATTAGCATTAGAATATAACTACGTTTCATCATTATTCACAAATCTGTTAAAAACAGGTTGATCTCTTATACTCTGTTCCCACCTGCTGGCCGTTTTTGTAATAACTACCATTGCTTCAAGCATTCTCTTCAGTTCAGAGGCTCCATCAAAGTCTTCTGTGTGCTCTAGCAAAAAAACAAAACAAAAAAAATGTATAAATACATCTTTGGGAGCAGGGTCATGTTTAAACTAGAACATATTTATATGTTTTTGGGAGCAAATGAGTTAAGAGGCATCGATTGCTCACTTAACGAGGGGATGGTGTTAGCGTGGGTTCGAGCCTCAGGCAGGAGATTGTGCCTCTTCTCAGCAAACTGCGGGGGTTTACTGTAGTTAAAAAAATAAATATATAACCCCTGACCAAGTGCTCAGAGACAACTAAGGGAACCAACTAATGACTCTCCTTATCTCAGGGCGTTTTTATTGTAAAATGTTCTCTTCTTTTAACGTCAACAACAGGCGCAGAAGGGGCCTTTGCCCCAGCTGTTCTCCATCACCAAGTGTGGATTGCCGAGTGAGGCTGTAGGCCGAAAGGTTGAGGATTCAAAAGCGCTCTGACAGGCGGCTTTTTGGACGGCCTCATGAGCCTTGTCGCTTGTGACGACTTTTGTGAATACAGAAAAGCGGAGGCACAGCTGAGCATGCTAATCGAGTAATTGTGCTGCTGGGATTTCAGCAGATTGGAGCCGGAAGCCCCAACACAACACAAACTCCCACCACGGCCACCTCCTAACCCTTTCCAAACCAAACCTCTCCACCAGCAAGCAACCGAGCCTACAATCTCGCCTGCCAACCGACAGATCCCTCATTGGGCGCCGTGAAAGGAAAGCCTTGTGCATCAACAAATCCCGAAGAGCAGACAAAACATATCATTGAACGCTGCGCAGCTTTCACACATGAAGAAATCTGTCCTCGGTCTGGAGGCATTTGATCGGTTCATTTGGACTCCCACGGGGCCCCCCCCCCCTCCTCTTCCTGAGTGCAGCTGCTTCCATTCTGCTCATCTGTTTTTGTGGGGCGGCGTCCCGTCCTGGCGGCTGTCGCTTCAAAACAACCAAGCGTCAAAAAGGTGACGGAATGCTGCCCGCTTTCAACCACCATGACCGCTTTTGCGTGGCAACTGTTTTCCCAGACCTGAATCTAACATTTTCACTATAATTAGTTAGTTTTGTATCCATAAAATGTAGTTTCCGTTTTTTAAAAAGCATTTTCGTTTTTATTTTATTTTAGTCATTTCGTTAGTCTTAGTTAACTAAATTAACCCTGGTTAGATGCCAAATGACCTCAAAGCAAAGGGTGGGGGAGCAATCTAAATCAGAAGGAAATAATTCAAGGCAGTACCAGATATCCCTAGTAATGATGCAAAATCAGTTTCTTTGAATTTACCACCAGAGTGGCTCATCATCCCATTAGGGGCTTGGGGCTACGACCATTGTCAAAAATGTCCAGACTATTATTAGCTTGGTCTGCCTAAGTATTTATTCATCTCCAAACAGTATCAATTTTTGGACCGTCGTCGGAAAGCACCAGAACACGCTTTCCTGTGTTGCCCATTGTTGGAGAAACCACCGCCGGACATTTTCTTTACATTCACAAACAAACATTTGGACAATGCAGATGGCGGTTGGGGGAATGGGAAGTCACGTGCACGGCCGCTATCCCCAACTGTTGACACAATCTGTGCTCTGTGCCACCTAATTCCCGGATGTCGGCTCATCCTGTCCTCCAAATCTCCCCAAATCCCACGGACAGTGGTCCCCGAGAGGCCCTGTTTACCCTGGACCCCGGCCGTGGAAGCCTCGGACCCCTGGCTCATTCCCCAAACCCCCGCCACCCCCGCCGCCCCCGCCGCCCGCGCGACACAGTCACACACTCATCAGTTAATGCCGAACATCTGGAGGGATTAACAGTGTCAGGCCAATCAGAGTTGAGCTGAAAGATCCCAGTGAAATCGCATTGTGCAGCTGCACTCGGCATTCAAGTGCTTCCGGATTGCCATTCCTCAAACTCTCCCCTTTCCTCCCTTTCCCTCCTCGTCAACTTGCCGGGAATTGATGGTCTCCGTCTCCGCTCTTTTACGTCTTCTCGCCGGGTCAAATATCCAAACAACAGGAGAGTAATGTGAACTCCCTCTCTACTAAATAAAATCAGGGATGACACTTCCGTGGACATTAGAAAATAAAAAAGTACAAATAATCAGTTTTTTTTACCGGGAATTGACGGACTCAGTTGCTATGCTTTTGCTTTTTTCTTGCCAGGTCAAATATTCAAATCGGTGGAGAGTAACATGAACTATTTCCCTACTAAAATCAGTGATGCTGTTTCGCAGGACATTTTCAAAGGAAGTCCTTTAGCACCATCTGTTCATCAAAGCATACGTTTAGTAATGTCGTCCACTTACCAGGAATTGATAGTCTCAGTGTCTGCTCTTTTGCTTCTTCTGGCCAGGTAAAATATTCAAATAAGGCCCGCTGCACACAGAGCAGACGCATTCAAACATGACTGAAGTGGACCATTGCGAGAAAATTAGCTGGCACCTTTTCTCCACACAAGCAAATTTAGCAACACGGAAAAAAAATCCCCAAATTATTTCATTAACTCGCAGCCATTTTTACTATTTTTTGACTGATTTTGCAAGGCCCACAGAATATTGTGTTCTATTGCTATAAAAACATGGAAACTACCAAAAGAAAGACTAGAGTATTTTCTTTGATCAGGAGAAAAAAATACATTTCTATCTGTTTCCGTTTTGCAGCAATTAGCATTAGAACATAGCTAAGTTTCATGATCATTCACAAATCTGTTTTTAAATAGTCGGGGAAAGAGCTTTTTGCAACATGGCCCTGGTTGATCTCTTATACTCTGCTGCCACCTGCTGGCCGTTTTTGTAATAACTAACGTTGCTTCAAGCATTCTCTTCAGTTCATAGGCTGCATCAAAGCCTTCGGTATACTCTAGCATAAAAAAAAAAACTTAAAAAATACATAAATACGTTTTGGGGACCATGGCAATATTTAAAATATTTTTTTTTTATACGTTTTATGGAGCTAATGAGTTAATCGTTTCAACTGTCATTGTAAAACTGTAAAACAACCCAGGATAAACTTAGCTCATCCCCAACATAGAATTCTTGTCGCTTATTTGAAATGTATCAGGCCCACAAATTTTCTTGCTAAGATGGACACTTTCCAAACAGACATGGGTTTGGCACCATCATGTGGCATCTTAGAACATTTCTGAAAAAAAAAAGTGAATTTGTGAATATAAAGGTTTTTTTTGTCGAAATACCACATTGAAAATGAACACTTGACCCTGCAGTGTGAATCCAGCCTAAGAGAGTCCGTTGTTCTTTCATTGTTATTCGGACATTGAGGAACTTGTTAATATCATGACTGGTTTCAACTTAGTTCCTTCCTCGATGATACAATGAGAACCTATTATTTCCTACAGCCATAAACACAGCAACCATGACTCCGTCAATCACCTGAACGTCGGTACTACTTGTTTTTCTGTTTGTATTTACAACATATGCTGCTGTTTTGTCTCTCTGGACCAGCGTTTAGTCGGCCTATCATCTCTGCTGGCGTTGGACAGCAGGAGCGTCATTAAATGGGAGGACAAGTGTGAGACGGAGACGCGTAGGAGAAAAGAGGAGTGGAAGTGAAGTGGGGTCACGCTGCCACCTGCTCAAAATGTTTGCCGCCGTAAATCTCGCGCCGTCGAGTTGCTCCACACATGCAGAGCTGGATAAACACAAAGTCACGTTTCCATCTTAAAATGGCAGCATGGCCAACAATAGAGCTTCTCAAACTTTTTGGGTCCAGGGACCCCCTACAGAGGACAAATATTACTGTTATTAATAACAATCCTAATATCAATATAACTAAGTGTACCTCTAAATGCCATAGAAAATTAACAAAGCCTATAACTGATATTAGTCAAAGTTTACAGGGAACAAAGTCGTATTTTAAAACTGAATTAGCTTTATCCTTGTATGACACACTTTTAAGTCTTTATTATAAAAAAATAGACTTGATTTATTATTATATTATATATTATATATTTTAATTAGAAAAAGATAAAGCAAACGTTACAGGGAAAATGAAGGTCTAAATGCAGTACATTGACTCCAAAGAAGTTCAAAGGTGAAGGCTCTTGCAAAGGATGATAGAACAACGATACGACTACAGATGAAACCCCCTCTCGCCCCCAGGTTCGTGTACCCCCATTGGTGATGAAATTGCACGAGATCAAGTTGCTGGAATGCACCGGCAGTCTCGCTTCTACTGGGACTAATCGGTGGCTTTTGCTGCATCTGATCCCAAACAGCTGCTTAGCAGACCCGGGGCTGCAACTGGAAATGCCCAGGCCAGGGTCCCGCTACGGACCCGCAGAGGCTCAATACATTTATTTTTGAATATTTGGTTGAGAAAAAGGCTTGAAAATTCAATTAAGGTCAAATGCAAAGTAATGATTAAAAGTGTGAGAGCGACAGAGATAGACAGTCATGAAAAACAGATTGTGTCCTGTTCTGTCCCATTAAAAGAAAAGGAAAAACAGATAATGTCTCGTTCTGTCCTGTCCTACCTTGTTTTACTAGAACAGATCATGTCCTGTCCCATTAAAAGAAAGGGAAAAACAGATCATGTCTCGTTCTGTTCTGTCCCATTAAAAGAAAAGGAAAAACAGATAATGTCTCGTTCTGTCCTGTCCTACCTTGTTTTACTAGAGCAGATCATGTCCTGTCCCATTAAAAGAAAGGGAAAAACAGATCATGTCTCGTTCTGTCCTGTCCATTAAAAGAAAAGAAAAAACAGATAATGTCTCGTTCTGTCCTGTCCTACCTTGTTTTACTAGAGCAGATCATGTCCTGTCCCATTAAAAGAAAGGGAAAAACAGATCATGTCTCGTTCTGTCCTGTCCATTAAAAGAAAAGAAAAAACAGATCATGTCTCGTTCTGTCCTGTCCTACCTTGTTTTACTAGAACAGATCATGTCCTGTCCTGTCCCATTAAAAAAAAGGAAAAACATATCATGTCTCGTTCTGTCATGTCCTACCTTGTTTTACTAAAAGAAAAAAAAAAGATCATGTTTCCATTTCCAATAAAGAAAAAACAAGCAGATCATGTCCTGTCCTGTTTGGTCCCATCCTTTTTATTGAAGGAAGTCAAGTCACGTTTATTTATGTAGCCCTTAATCACAAAAGAGTCTCAAAGGGCTCCACATGCCCACAGTTGACAAATATTAATGCCAGAATACGAATCAGATTTTTTTTCTTGTCCTACCCCATCCCATCCTGTGCAGTTGAAAGAAATAGAAAAATACATCATATCCTTAATAAAGATCCACACCTGTCCTGTCAAAAGAAAAGAAAAAACAGATGATGGCCTGTCCTTATAAATGAAAACAGAAAAACAGATCCTGCCCTGTCCTTCCTCTTAAACGGAAAAACAAATCTTGTCTTGTCCTGTGCGATCCTAAGTCTCTTCAAGGGCTAGCATACTAAAAAGAAGGACAATTTCCAAGACTATAGTAGTGTGAGTTGCAAAATACGTTGTGCTGCGTAAATACACAGATTATAAACTGTGGGCTTCATAGAATGAGACTACAGTGCGTTTATGTCTGAGTGACAATGTCATAGAGTGAGTGTTGATTTCCTGTCGCTGTCATCTGGAAGTCATTTGGCACCAAGATAATTAGAGAAATTAGCCAGCATGTGGAATGTTTTCCCTTGACAGAGTGACAAAGGAAGCCTTCCAGAAGTGCTCCTCACTTCCTCATGCAAAGTTCCTCCGCACACACGTACACACATCTTTACACACTTAATCCCTCACTTTTACAAGCACCATCTTCCCCTTGCACCCCCCCCCCCTTTCAGTTACATGTATGTGTGCACAATGCCAACAACTATGCAAGAAAAACTGCTCCATTCAACCCAAGCCAGATGTTTTGTGTTAAAAGCAGTGAGGCTTTTGTGAAGAGTGCAGTCTTGCCTTTCAATCAAATTCACTTTCAGTCATACCAAGTACCCGATACTCACAACACAATCCATAGAAACACATTTGAATACATCAACATGGAAGCATGCATGACACCCGGCAGTCTTCATACTATAAATTGTCTGGCACAATTAGAGGTAAATGACGTTATTTCTATTGTGGTTTGGGATTTTATGGTTACGAACTGGATACAGTAACCTGAAGTACTGAAAAAACAGCCAAAGCAATTTATGTGCTGTGCTGTCCTGTCCAAATAAAAGAGTAATTATGTTGTGTTCTATCGGTCTCATCCTATCCTGTACCACTGAAAAAAGAATAATATTCATGTCCTATCCTGTCCTATTAATAAAACAGAAAAACAGATCTTGTCCTGTCCTGTCCTGTCTTTGTCGTGTCATATATATATATAGAAGAAGAAGAAGAAGCACACATACACACAAATCATATTCTTGCACCGTTCATGACCTTAAAATCTCAAATTTCCAGACCATTGTAAACCAAGGACCCCTTGTATGGTATTTAGTGTATTATATAGTGTTCCCTTTGCTTTCAGTTTCTTTAACATCTTCTGTTCTGCAGCATTTAGTTACAAAACGGTATTAGTATCTTCACTTCCACTGTTTTTGGTAATAACTCAGCACACACAGCGCTTGTTTGGACGGGTATTTCAGTATCTTAGGGTCATATTTTCCTAGGCGCGGGATGGTGTAACGGAGACAGGAAGTCGTTTTGAACTGGTGCCATCTTCCACCTCCCGACTTCCCCCATACCGACCTCCTACTCCCACATCCCCTCTGACATTCCAGCTTTTGCCTTCTAATCCATCTCTTCCCCGAACACATTTCTAAATAAATAAGAAAGTTGGATACTTTTTGCTTTTTTTTGCCAAATACTACCAACTAGTGGTGCAACGGATCATCATTGATCCGTGGTCGGTTCAGATCAGGCCTCACGGTTCGGATCACGCCCGATCCGTGGATTGGTTGGTGGTGGGGTAAAAAAACAAAAAACTAAACAAAGTGCGCATTCACAGTCGATACCATTCTAACATGACAAGGAGGCTGAAACATACTCAACGTAACACGGTAAGCCTAACTCTAAAATAAAATTTTACAAATACAGTAATAAATTGACGACAATGCAAATAGCCTTAGTACACTTTTACTCTGGAGTTCGCCCACGTCGCGGCGTAATGGCTAGCTTGACTTCCCTTTTAGACGTTACTTTATCGTAGTTGATTGACAATGTAGTTGCGACCAACATCGACACAACTCTATCCCGAACTCATGTTCAATCGCTGATTTAGGACGCTTGTTTTATTTAATGAAAAAAGCGATTTACTAAATAAATAAAGGCAAAGTACTATTTATCTTTTTTTTTCCTGATCTGAAAAAACGATCCGATCCGTGAGCTTTGTGATCCGCTGCACAGCTACTAACTCAGATGATTTGGTTCAAAGACTCAATTTAGCAGAATCTCCAAAAACACCACAGACAAAATTCAAGTGGATCTGGAAACAAATACAAGTTAGCAAATCCACAAAAACACACCACAGATTTAGACAATGCAGGTGAATCGGGTGCCTGACTCAAGTTAGTGGATTATAAAAACACCACAGACTCATATGATTCGAGTCAAGCCTGACTCAAGTTAGTGGGCTCAACACAAACACCACAGATTCAGATGACTCAGGTGAGTCACTAATGCTGACTCAAGTAAGTTAACTAGACCACTTAAGTCAGTGAGTGACTCAGGCTAAGGTGAATTCCGAGGTACAGTATATTTTCCAGAAAACTTAGCTTGAACTCCAAATTGGAAGATCTTTGGACTTTCCACTATACTGCATGGCCTTGGCAGAGGTCTGTGCACTCTGGCTGCACCTCAAGCTTGTAATGTTACGGCCATCCATGAATTAAGACTGCCATTGCAACAAGGAGGAATCGTGGGTAAGTGGACACAGAGGTGGGGGGGGGGTGGGGGTTAATGGCCACCAGGGCATGGTTATGGTTAGAAATAGAAGGAGAGTGCTTTATGGGGCGCTCAGCCTCTAAATGTTACGGCTGTGTCACTTTTGCTCCGGAGACAAATTGCGCTGGAAAAATATGGCCCATAAAGTCTGTCAAAGCTCAGCGCATGTGTGGCAAAGCATGAAAAAGTGCCATAAATGAAACACCCCCCCACAAGAAAAAGAAAGACAAAGTGATTGACGTTTGGCTGTGTGTATTTGCCATGTGTCAGCCAAATGAAATGGGAAGGCCTTGTATGTGGATCTTGGTGCTAGCTCCATACGTGCATTTGGAATCTTTCCTCAAATAGAGACTGGGTACATCATCCACTTAAGACAAATAAATGCCCCCTGCAAATAGCATCCCAAACAAAGGTACTACAGTGAACCCTTCAGAAAGCGTTTACTGTGGAGCCCATTTTGGCCCTGTTGCTAACCAAAACGACAGCTCCCATGAGGCATGTAAAGAGTCATAAACCGAGGATGCCTTGCATGCATGTGAAAGGCCGTTGTTAGCAAAATATGCTTTTCTCCCTCACAATTGTAAACAACCCGCGTTTGGGAATTTGGACCGCAGTGTACTATTATTATCATTAGAGAAAAACACATAATTGTGCTTTCAGCTGCACTGCTTAAGATGCCTTCCATGACATTTTGTGTTAGCAGAATTTGTATGGAGATAACATTGACGTGGTCTTAATTATAGGTGTGCTTGGCAGGTCACTGACTTGTTGGGTGATAAGTGGACCGAGGTGGGGTGGAGTTTTTTTGTGGGAATGCGAACACAAAGCCTGACAATTGCATCAGAAGATGTCGGTGTTGGGTTTCTCCATCGGCCACGCTAGCTAGTATAAGCCTTTCCCTTTCAAGATTGGGGGTCGGAGTTCACGCAACAGGCCGGGGGCCTCCGAAACGAGCTGAGGGGTGAGCCAGAGGTGCACCAAAAGTTCACAGAAAAGAAGACCATCGTAAGAATATATTGCGTACTCGGTTGGAGCGTTCATTTGGATGGATGCTAGACAGCAGGAATTCTAAGGCAGTGATTGGAAAAATCTAGTGACACACTACTGTAGTGTTAATTTCGTCAAAGAAAACTTAACAAAAATACTTCCGTCAACACACATTTTTCACTGAACTAAAACTAGACTAGACTGGACTAAAAACCTCGTTAAGCAACAGTAAGTGGGACTAAATCAGTATGCATTTTCGTCGACTAATGAAGACGAGACGAAAATGTACTTCACTTTATAAAAACTGGACTAAAATCTATGGACATTTTAGTTCACGCACAAAAACGAGACGGAAATTATACGATTTTGTAAAATCTTGACTCTGCTAATCTGTCACTGTGACACTTTCATGTGACACACACCCTTTCAAATCTGCAGCGAGCGAGTGCAACATGCATAAACACACGGGACAGAACAAATAAGTAAATTATACTTATAATGCAACATTACTCCAACGGCTATAACTTTCCAACAATAATGTTAATCCGACCGCAAACAACCGATAGCTAATTTAGTAGCTCGTAGCCATGCTAGCCACTTATTGATAAACTGTAATTGTGTCAAGTTGTTTGTCATCAAGATTTTCCTTTTTTTTCCCCGATATGTTTCAAAATCCACCCCCTCCAAGCGTAAAAACTTTTGGGAGAATTTTGGGCCCTTTTTCGAAATCGTAGCGTTTCCATTCAATTTTATTTTCGCATTTCTTGAAAATTCAAATTTCCAACAATAATGTTAATCCGACCGCAAACAACCGATAGCTAATTTAGTAGCTCGTAGCCATGCTAGCCACTTGTTGATATACTGTAATTGTGTCAAGTTGTTTGTCATCAAGATTTTCCTTTTTTTTCCCCCGATATGCTTCAAAATCCACCCCCTCCAAGCGTAAAAACTTTTGGGAGAATTATGGGTATTTTCGAAATCCTAGCGTTTCCATTCAATTTTATTTTCGCATTTCTTGAAAATTCATATAAAAACGGGTGGATGGAAACCCCACTAGAGTGGTGATGACGACTGTGTGGAAAGGTATTCTGCAATGTCGAAACCACAGTGTGCCATCTCCTTGAATTCCAAAACATTTGGTTTCCTGTGGAGCCAATCAACACATTTTGATCTAATTATTGGAGTAATTTATTCCATCAAAGGATATGTCATCCCTTTGTTTGCAGCCAAGGATAAGATAGCACCTCTTGGCGGTGGTGACTGTGACCGTTTAGATGACTTAAGGCCGACGTCATAGGGGTATGTAACCTCTGGCAGAGGGGTTAACAAGGCATTATGGTCATTATGGCCGGTGGAGGAGCTGTGAAAATTACCTTTAAATTATTGAGCTGATGCATATCAATTTTCAGGGTCTGCTAAGTACCTCCCTAAAGGCAAGTTAATCTCCAGTGCTGGGCACAGAGAACATGAGATGAGGGTTCTGAGTGTGTTCGCCCCACAAAAGATAATGACAACATTTTGTTTACGTGGTTGTGTGACACTAAAGTTTCCACAACAAAAAATGTTTTGTAGTAAAATAAAATGATGTTAGTTAAACTGATGCATAGCCTTTTATAATTGAGCAAAGTGACTAGCTGGGCAAAAACGTGGTTACATTGGCCTGTCAATGACGGGATGCCACATTTTGGCGAGTGCTTTATTTCATGAAGCCAAGACATTTGTCTCCCTGAACAAGTTGTGTCATATTTTATTACGTCTTAAATTTTAATGGGATACAAACCTAAATTCATGTAGGTCTGATTGAGTTTGAATGTGGACCATTTAGCCTAATAACATTTGACGTCATCTTAAATGTTTGCCTCTAAGTGAGGGCAATTACAGTACACTGGATAATCACATCATATGTTTCTTTTTATTGTGGGAATGCTTGTGATTTTTATTCTCCATACTTTTTTTGCCGCATAACAACTCCACCATAATACTTCCAATTTACACTGTTCAAATTTCAACTTGCTTCAAAAATTCCCGCCTCCCAGGTTATATACGTATATCAACTGATTCCACATTACTTAAAGTATTCGCACAATTTAAAGTTAAATATCAACTTTTCCCCATTCATTTTCAATGGGACAGACATTGAACTTTTTCTAAGTATCACTTTCCACGCTCACTTCCATACATATAACTTAACATCATTACCAGGTGTCTGACACTGCTCGGTGGCACAGTTGGTAAAGTGCATTGTCCAGTAACCAGGAGGTCATCATTTCACAATTGATCTCTCAATTTACTTCATAAGCATTCCACATGCATTCAAATCTTAGCACTCAGCTTTCAGCATTCCCACGCAATTTCTCCAGAAATGAGTGACTATTAGTTATTATTATTTGTAAGGAAAATATAGCCACTTGAAGTTCATCAAGGGCACTACTCAAGTTGCCATCTCCAACCCCTACCTCGGAGCGGGTCACATAAAGCAAACCGGGAGTCTTTTTATACCCGTTTACTGTTCGTGTTAGCAGCCATTTATGACTCCACTGGCTCCAGTGACGCGGGATACGGGACAAAGGGAGAGCGAGCCGTCTCCTCTAAAGCCATTCAGCATCTCATAACTTTGAATCCTTTTTTCCCTTTTTTTTTTTTTTATGGCCATTTAAGTGCGTCTGGGAGAAAGCCCCCCCACGTGCGGGCCAGGCCGGTAATGAGGCTCCTTTTGCCTTGACATCAAATGTTCCCTCCAAGTCAAGAGTTGGCGCTTTTGTTTGTTTAAAAAGTTGCTGCACACTTCCTTGGTCGTTCCTTTCGCCGATGGTAAAGCGTTGTGTTGATTGATCCGCACTATGAGACTTTGATTCAATAAAATACATCAATAGAGATACTTTTGCTTGAAATTAAATTAGGCATAAAAAAACACATTGTAACTCACCAGGAATCCTTTGGTTGTTTATGGTACTGCATATCAGGGGCTTTCAAACCTTTCAGATTGTAGGACTCCTAAAGTACAGTTGTCACATTATCTGCATTTGGGACCAATCACCTAATTTTCAGCTGATCGATATCTAGTGAAAGAGATTTGTTTTTTCCTCTTTAAGTTTTAAAGGTCACAAAACAGAATCTGTGGCAGCGACTATTTTGGATGAGCTGCTTTTTTTTCTTCTTTTTTATTTTATTTAAACAACTATCATGCATATCGCCTAATAAGTCCATCCAGCTATCATTTTCTGTTCCGGGTTATGGATTTAGCTGGAGTCAATTTATCCCAGCTGACTTTTGGGCTAAAGGTGGAGTACAACCTGGACTGGCAGGTAAAGATAAGACAATTTGACAGTGAATACAACAAATGCTTATGTAGCAGTCATCTTGCCTTTTAACATATCTTATAATGACAATTGTTCCCATATATGACATTTTGTCAACCAAGGATCCCCAGGAGATTTGCAAATGGCATAATATTTAATTAACACTCCGGAATTAACCCATTCAAACCCCAAAACTTATAAATACGTTTCTTTTAATAGTTTGTCCTTCACTCCCAAAAACGTATGTATATGTTGTTGTTTTTTTTAATGTTTTTTTATGCGACAGCATACAGAAAGCTTTGACATGAAGAGGTGGTTTAAAGCAATGGTAGTTATTATAAAAAACGGCCAGAAGGTGGCAGCAGAGTATAAGAGATCAGCCTGGGCCATGTTGCAACAAGCTCTTTTTGCCAGTGTTTGTGAATAATGATGAAACTTAGCTATATTCTAATGCTAATTGCTGCAAAGCGGAAACAGACACAAATATATTTTTTTCCTGATGAAAGAAGAGAGTCTAATCTTTCTTTTAGTAGGTTCCAAGTTTTTATAGCAATAGAACACAATATTCTGTGGGCCTTGCAAAATCAGTCAAAATCCAGTAAAACAGCCGGGAGCAAAGGGGGTTGCTTCAGTGAAAATGGCTGCAAGTGAATGATTTAAACACATTCAGGTTGAGTTATTCCATAAATTCAAATACCCAAAGTGAGCCTGCAACACGAGTTCTTACAATCCAACTTCTTCAGTTCCTCTGTGCTGACTAGCTGGCTATCGCTCGACTAATGTTTAACCAGCGTGTGGCAATCCTGCTCCCGCAAAGAGGTCATACGCCGAGTTGTTCATTAAAAGGCAGCAAATTGATTATTTCCTTCCTGTTGTTTGCTTGCCGCACGGGGGCCTTGCGGGTCTACTTCCGAACTTGTGCTAACACAATGACCTTTATCTGGCGGAGTGGGATGATTGTGTAACCGTTGCCCTCCAGTTATCGCTGTACCGTGGCCAAAGTTGATATCCTTTTCCTTTTTAGTTTCTCCATAGGAACCAACTCTAGCTAAAAGGTATCCATCTGGCTAACCCATCTTAAATTCACAATGTAAACCCTAACATTTGTTTGAAGCCATAACCCAAGTGCAAAACCCGTATTTACAACTTTTACTTGAAACCCTAACCCTGGCTTGGAAGGCCCAATTGAGAAACCCTAACATTGGCTTGAAACCTTACTTTAGACGGCTGAGTCAGCGAGTTAAAACTTAACGAAGCGGCAAGGCCAAAGTGAGCTCATATTGCGTTTGAGTTGGCAAGCGCGGCCGGGCCTCGTATCTGAGAAGGGCTCCATTGAGGCATAAGCGGGTCAGTGCTGTTTGTGTTCTTCACACGTCCAAAGTGTACAGTACAGCAACGGCGGCGGTGAGTTGGTGACTCACTGAAATTTCTGCGTTTATTTGGCTAGCAGGAGGGAAGGGGAAAAAATTGGGCAAGAAAAATCAACTTCCTGCCACTTGAATGAGTCAGAAAAAGTTTGAGTGTTACACTTGATGATTCTGCACTTACTGGAGCTTTCCCCTCACAGGAAAATATACATATTACAACATTCACAACCAATCCAAATCACAATTGAAACCTTCACCCTGGCTTGAAACCCTCACTTCAATCCCTAACCCTTGCTTGAATCACGACTTTGAAATCCTAACACTGCCATAGATCAAATCAAATTCTGGTTGAAAATATAACCCTTGTCTGAAACCCTAGCCCAGGCTTGAAACCCTAACCCTTGTTTGAAACCCTAACATTAATCCATTATCCTAACTTTAAACCTTAAACCAGGCAAGAAACTCTCTTTTGGTACCCTATTTTACGAAAACTCTAGCAATGATTTGAAACCCTAAACCTTGTTTCAAAGCCTAACCCCGTTTTAAAATCCAAACTGTATCTTGAAACACTAATTTAAACACTAACCTACATTTGATACCCGTCTTTAAGACCTTGTTTGAAACATTAAGCCCAGGCATGAAACCATAATTCAGAATTGTCCAAACTTTTTCATTTGAGGGCCACATACAGAAAAATTTAAGGGTGCAAAGACCACTATGATTTTTTTTTTACTGTAACTTATTTGCTCCCAAAAACGTATGAATATGTTCTATTTTAAATATTACCATGCTCCCAAAGACATATTTATACATTTTCTAGAAGGCTTTGATGCAGCCTCTGAACTGAAGAGAATGCTTGAAACAACGGTCAGCAGATGGCAGCAGAGTATAAGAGATCAACCAGGGCCATGTTGCAAAAAGCCCTCTCCCCCACTGTTTTAAACAGATTTGTGAATAATGATGACATTTTGCTATATTCCAATGCTAATTGCTGCAAAACGGAAACAGATAGAAATATATATTTTTTTTCTTGATGAAAGAAGAGACTAATCTTTCTTTTGGTAGGTTCTATGTTTTATAGCAATAGAACACAATATTCTGTGGGCCTTGCTAAATCAGTCAAAATCCAGTAAAACAGCCGGGAGCGACGGGGGTGTTTCAGTGAAAATGGCTGCGAGTGAATGAGTTAATGTATTAAAAACACACTAAAATCAATCAATCAATAAATACATTTTTGGAAAAACTTAATAGCGTACATAATAGCTTTTTGTTAAATGTAACTAGGCAATAGTATAGGATTTTCCAGATTTTGGGTTGGTCTCAGTCTTGTATCCCACTAGACTAGATCCACACCTGCACTAAACAGCAACCAAATCCAATCTGCACATTCAGAACCAAAACAAGAGCTGAGCAGTTTTCAAATGACTTGAAGATCATTAATGTTCACAAATCGGACCTTGACAAACCCAGGCTTGAACACTACTTTGAAATCCAAACGTAAAACCCTAATAGTGGCTTGTACATTCCCAAAGCTTTGTACTGTAACAATACATTTGAACATGTTGAATGGCGGTATCATTTGATATTGTGCAATCACAACACAAGTGCGACTTATGATAAGTGTTTGAACAAAACATTCATACAAGCAGCCCCACCCTGTCATGCAAACTATAGATAAGAACATCCTCACTGCTCATCCCCATAAAAGCAGGTCACGTTTCCAGTGCGTACGAGCGATTCTTGTCATCATGCCAGACCATGACTAATGGCAAGAGTTGTCGTGCAATAGCTAGTAAATGAGCGGCTCATTAATACGCGTGTCTCGAAGCACATCTTGCCAACAAATGCACGCACGCCGGCTTGTAAAATGCCTGCCGAGGGTTATGCTAACAAATGGATCAGCGGCGATGGCTTTTTATGAGCTTGTGTGATGTAAAACCACAGCAAAAGCTGTCATTAATGACATTTTAGCCCTTTTTCCAAACACAAAGAGGAGGACTTGAAAGTAGCCTCATTATTCAATATTTACACATGGCACTTTGTAGTGCTCACTCACAGAAGCTTTCCATTTGTTGCTTAGAAGTTGATCAGAACGTTGCCCTCCGACGCATTCAACGCACATTCCAGCCTGGCATGCCGAGTCGGCAAATGTGTTCAATCTGCTCGATGTTTCAAAGGAAATTAATCAGCATTCAAGATGATTTACTACAGATTAGGACCTGCAGCTGCATTTGATCGGTGGTAGTTCAGTAGATTTTTTTTGTAGGTAGCAGTACTTTCTAAATTCTAGAAATCTCAAGAAATCTGAGATCACAATACACCTTTGCAGGCCTCCCAAGTAAATTTAGAGAATTTTTTTGCCTTGGATCTTCTGCCTGGATCAAAATAACAGATATGAAAACCATCCATATATCAATTTTCTATACCACTTATCCTGTTGAGGGTCATAAGGAGCTGGAGACCTTCCCAGCTGTCTTCAGGGGACACCCTGGATTGGTCACCAATCGGTCACAGGGCACAGATCAAAACAGACAGCAATTAATTAATTATTAATTAATTGCAATTTTGTATTCATATAATTTCATATAATTTCTCATTTCTAATCCCTGGTCGTAAAATGGCTGCAGGAGGGCGGCCAATGCGAGTACCGAGACCTTAAATACCTTAAATAAGGTTTCGGTAGTCACTCATTATAGTCAGGATGATCCCACTGTTTTGAGCCAGGAAAAGCCCTGTTGCTGACAAGGACATGAACCAAGAACGACAAGTGTAGTCGTGTACCACTCCACTATCAGTGACATGTTTTTTTAAAATCTAATTCTTCAAAATTATCAATGATCCCAACAAATGTGAGCTCACAAAAAAACTTTGGAGGTTCGTGACGTGAACCAATCTGGATTTCATTTCGGTATTACCTCCCAGAAGATTCAGGGAATTTTTTAATGCTTAGCTTGTTTGTTTTGGACCAGGAGTGGACCAAAATAACAGTCTTAAAAGGTGTCTCGAGCACATTCTGGATCAAAGGACCAGAAAAAGAGATGGTTTCGGTCTGGGCCCAACGGAAGTATTATTTTTGGATGGTTCCGACCATCAACCACAGAGCCCCAGAAGAAGTAAAGTACCAGGTAAAGAAGTCCAAAAGAGTCTGTAATGCCGCTGCAGCTGGATTAAGTACACATGGTACAGGTAAAGACTATTAAAGCCAGCCAAGATTTACATAAGAAAGATCATTTAGCTAACACCTCAATAATCAGAAACACCTCGTAGTTGTTTTCCTGTCCATAAAAACTGTTTTCGGGGCCACTCTGTCATGAACATTAAAAATAATGAGCGCCTTCAATCCTGTAAACGCCGCCAAGAAATTTTGCACGCTGCGTGCACATCCTGTGAAAAAGGAATATTGCGTCTGGTGCTAAATTTTCATTAGCACAATAGCAACTGGCAGCGCCGCACCAATACAATAAAGTGGAGAGGGGGCGACGTAAACCTGTCACCTCGGCTAAAATGGATGGGTCCTGGCCGGAGGGGGGACCTAAATCAATAGCAGGGAGGAAGGTGAGGGAAGTGGACCGGGGCTAGCGGGGGGGTGTTGGTTGGTTGTCCTAGCAAGTACCCTCGGACTTGAGGAGAGGGCGAGGAGGGGGAGTGTTTGTCTGTCTGTTCATGTCAGTGAGGCCCAAGGAAGGCTCCAGGCTGCCTCCCTCCCTTGTTGTCTCCCCTCGGCGGATCCTCTTCTGGCTCCAGTCGGACTCTGGCTCTGATTAATAGCCACCGGAGGTGTCCGGCGACAGGCTGATAAGGACCCCCACCTCGGTGGGCCCTCCTCGTAACAAGCTAGCTCGCTCTCCTTCCCCTCCTCTGGCACTCGGGCAAGCCAATTAAGCACATCTTAAAACACGGGAACGGTGACAACTGGTCTGGGCCTCTGGTAGTGAAACAGCAGTGTTCACATGGAGGATGCCGGATCATGTTTAACTCCTCGGCCAAAACATCGTAGCTCACAAGTTGGAAATAGTTCGAAGCTTGTTCTAAAACTTACGAGTGAAATGGATGGATTATTTTGTAAATATTCATCTTGGCTACGATGTGAATTGCAGGCTGTAGCAAAGTTAACAAGTTTGACGTACTGCCCAAAACACATCTGTAGCCATGACATCTATTAGCCAGAGGCTGAGCTGCAATGTGTTTGTTTAGGGCGCGTTTACATGTGACAGTCACACTTCCTGTCACTTATCTACTCTGCTTTGTGTACTGTACCAAATGTATTCATAAGATAGAATCCTAAAACATATACCTAACATTACACCCCTTATAGTTAGAGTTAGCTTCAGCAGTTGACATGAGCACAGAGTGGATCACTTTTTCACCTCTGCCATCCAGTTTTTATTTGGCAGCATAGGCTTTATTTCATGGCATCTTTCTATTGGTTGGTTGGTTTTGTATAAAATTAGCTACATAGGATTTGTTGAGGCCACCTCGATTAAGGCAGCTGAAGTGAATATTGGTGTATCGTTGGTGTTAGTTCTTCAAGTTCTTTACTTGTATCTTATTTTGAGACCTATGCTTTTAATTTGAAAGGAAGGCCACGCCGCATTTCCATTTCCTGTTTGCAGTCCTCCGTTCGTCTTTCGACTCGTAGCGTGCAGCAGTAAATGACGGAGTGGGTGTCCATTCTGATTCGTTCCAATTCTAATTCATGCTGATATGTTCTCATCTGTGCTTAGTAAGATAATATGAGTCTTTATGTATCTTATATGTTTGTTTTGGCTGAAGTTTACACTTATTAGCAGTAATTGATAGCTAACAGCTAAGTGTGTGGCTGTTAGTAACTTGCTAATATGAGTAATGTAGACCAACAATATAGTAAGTTTTCACCCAAAACAGCCTGTAAACATTAGACAGAAGTACTTGGATAGTTACTTTAAATGTAATTGTTTTCTTTCTTTTATTCCTCCAGATACTGCAAATCTGCACATGCAAATAATGCTGCATTTGGAGTTCAACTGAAGACTTTCATTCTCTCTTACCGGAGCGCCCTGTGATGGTTAATAAATCCTGAATATTCAGTTCAGAGGTTGAATCCTCAACAGTTGGGTAAGAGTAAATGCTCAGATGTAACAATGGAGGAAAAGAAATGCAACTTTGTAGAATCTTTTGGTCATATCTAACGGTCTAACGGCCACACCGGACTGCAGTGATGCCCAACCACTGTGATGAGAGGAGGTGTGCCGCCAGAAATTATTCAATTGTAATTATGTGGTCCAAAAACACATTTTATTGACTACAAAATATATATTTGTTCAGTGACGGGTAGAGTAAATAAATGTTCTTCTAGTAGATGGTATAAAGGTACAATTATCAAGTATATTATTTCAGTATACAATACACTCACTGTATACCTTTTTGTGACATTTTTGTTTGGTAGTGTGCCATAGTATTTGCTAATGTGAACTATGTTCCTTGGCTCAGTACAACAGGTGGAGAAACACTTGATTGGGGATTTGTTCACACTAGAAAATTGCAGTTTTTTTTAGTTTCATGTGAACATGGCCCAAGCCAGTTGCTATTTTATAAAGACTAAAAATCCACCAATTCAGCTAATGCAGTTACCCGCCCTCCTTTTTTCGGGGACCCTGTTCCCAGGCTCATCGAGTGCGAGCATAGACAAGAAAAAAAAAAAAAGGAACGGTTGAAAAGGCGAGGGGGGGTTCCTCCTTTCCAGACAAGAACACAAGATTATCCCAGCAGCCAGTTACTCTATTTCTTAACTGGATGGCCGACGTAACAGGTGATCAAAGAGCTGAACCCTAGGAAGGGGCTTAGGGCACAGCAGTGCAGCCAAAGGGATTGCTTCCCGGTGATTTGTAAGCAGGAAAAGACTTTTGACATGAAAGACAGCTTAAACAGCAGAGGAGTAACAATAAAGCAGCTGTAAAATGCTTCTGGTTGCTGCTGAATTGATGTAGAGGGTGGCTCTCACAACTATTTTTCTTCTTTCTTTTTTTTGTGTGTACGTGGGACTCTGGCATTTCCTACCGAGCCATTTGGACAGTCACATGCACACAACAAAAGGCGACATGGGAGGGGGTGGGGAGCCCGGGGTCTTAGGGGTAAAGGGATGCTTTGTGCTGGGGAGATTGTGAAATCGGACGACTCCCATTCCTTTTCACAAAAGCTATGTTTGAAATTTGGTTGTATTCTTTGCCGTGACAAAAGTGCGGTTTCCCCAGTTGCAGGATTAACTCCACAAATGCAAGTTTAATGGATCAGTTGATTTGGAATTAAAAGACAAGATGCTGAAATGTGAAGAAGGATCCTAGGTGAAATGCTGTGCGGCAAGGTGTGACAAGCATCCTTTTGGATTATATCACGCCATTTTTTTTCTAAGTTATCCAATCATAATTTGCAAGCTAGTCATGCGCTGGTATCAGATTCTGATAATATATTAATGAGCAAAAATATTATGGTTTCATGCTATTGCAATTACAGCTCCAAAGTGATTTTTGAAATGTTTTGCGAGAAAATGTTTCCATTGAATGTGCTCGAAAAGGTTAGTTAGCTACCACACTAGCCAACTCTCGTAGCTGGTTGCAAACGTTCATTTCAAGACAGTGTTATGGCAATTTATATATATTGCCTTTAATTTGCCGAGTTTCTGTAAACTTTTGTATGTACTAATCCAACTATGGATTGTTCCAGTATTTTTTTGCACAACTTGACTCCCAGCCATTTTCACTGAAGCAACCCCCTTTGCTCCCGGCTGTTTTACTTGATTTTGACTCATTTTAAAAGGCACACAGAATATTCTGTTCTATTGCTATAAAAAAAAACATGGAACCTACCAAAAGAAAGATTAGTCTCTTCTTTCAAGAAAAAAAGTATAGCATATTTGTATCTGTTTCTGTTTTGCAGCAATTAACATTAGAATATAGCTAAGTTTTATAATTATTCACAAATCTGTTTAAAACACTGGGGAAAAGAGATTTTTTGCATCATTGCCCTCGATCTCTTATACTCTGCTGACACCTGCTGCCCGTTTTTTTTGTAATAATTACCATTGTTTTAAGCGACCTCTAGCATAAAAAAATAAAATAAAAAACATTTAAAAAATGTATTAATACAATCATTTTTGGGACCATGGCAATAGTTAAAATAATTTTTAAAAAATTATACATTTTTGGGAGCAAATGAGTTAAGGAGCTGATTGGGGGGGGGGGGGGGGGGGGTAATGACCAGCAGGTATTTGTAACCTAATGATGACACTCTGTAACACTCTAAGCTCAGCGGCTACTTCCTTTTGATAACATCCTGCTTGAAGCCTTGCAATGACGAGGAACTGTTGATCTATAGTTAGGTGTTATCTCGGTTTCATGTTGTCTAAATGGGAACATGATGAAAAGGATTGAAATTTGACATCAATCCAGATACCAAAGTTACTTGGTCTTACATACTGTACAAATGTTAATATTTCAGTCTAAGACCTGAACCACCTTGGTCCTTGTTGGTTACAAAAAGCACCCTACAATCTGTCGTTCTCATGAGCCTTCAAGCAGAAGCACCAAAAACCTGAAACTGTGTCAATGCCTTACATAGAAAGATTATGGCCAGCAGAGGTCTACCTGTCACAGACTTGAAACTACACATGAAGCCGGAGTTTATTATTTCATTACAAGAAAATGTAATCAGGCAGGACTGATACGTGCAACGGGACTGGAAGGATTCCATCTCGCATAAGACGACTGTTGAAAAGTCCTGCAGAGCCTCAAGTCTCGCCTGCAACGACACGTGTGACACGCTCGCTACTGGCCACATTACAAAAAAAAAGGTCGGCGGGACAGAGAAAGGGAAAATTAAAATGAATAAGAATAAACTTCCTGTGGGAGGAATGTGGCTGCTACCCATCACAGCTGGAATCGGCCTGGTCGCATACCAGGGGAATGGTAAATATTTAACATTGAATTTCCTTGCTGTAAGGTAGACCGGACGCAAGAAAATATTACAATAGGCTTCAAACACATAGGTGAGTATTCATGAGGTAACGAGATATGAACTGAAGAGAGGTTTTTTTTTTCAACATTTAGGTCCCATTACTTGCTTCCTTAAACTACAGTCCTAATATAAATTGTCGATCTTGAGGATGTCCGTAACACAAGCTACAAAGAACCTTTATTTTCGACAAGTTTTACATTGGAGTTGTTTAGTTTTACAGGGTTAGGGAATGTAACATCAAATGATGGTATTATAACTTGATTTGTCTTAATGGCAACACTAAGAAACTTTCAGTTTACGTTGATTATGGCGGCGCCATATGGACGAAAGTGGTAATGTTATGCCTGTAGGAAGACCGTATTTCCCATGAAGACAAGCGCACTGCGTCGTTTTTTTAGCCCACGCCAGCGTGTGAAATCCGGGCCACTGTTGATCCTTGACTGTCCTTTTATCCGGGTAGCTTCCCTCTTCTCAGACAAAACTTTTTAGTTGTTTTGCAGCGACATTTGTGCATTGACATTCAAATTGACTTCTGTCATTGTTAAGAAATTGGGAAGAGGGGAAGTGACGTATGCCATAAAGCAGTCAGCACATTTGTAGTTTTTTTTGCGTGGCAGTGTTCCTACCATCCTCCTCGAAGTTGCTTAGTGCCAGTAAAAATGATAGACCCCCTCAGGCCATGGCAAAGGTAAAATTCAACTCGTTTTAGGTTGTTTATTCATCAGAAGAGTTATGAAAATATTTTATTTAGGTTGAAAAGTTCCTTAGTGCTATTTTATAACTTTTGCGTTTGAACTGATCACATCTTTATCAAACAAAAGAAAAAAACTAGCCCAAAATGAGGTACAATGCCCCCCCCTTAACGCCAAGCTTTCCCGCAATGATTTTATTGCTCACTTGGGTGTCCTAGTGTAAAGGAGTTATAAAGACAACAGAGCAAAGAGCAACTTCACTTCACTTGCCCCGTCTCGAATTCCAACATGGTCACCGGGCGTACGTTCTCCTACTTTAGCGCTCGGGCCCTGCCTCACCTTATGAAGAGCCTATTGTGCTGCAACCTAGTTTCCGAACAGATGATTCATAGTCTGTCAGGGCCGCCATCTGAAGTGTACACAGCAGAAAGGGAGACGCTCAAATGACAGACGTGTTCACATCTTTCAGCAGACAAAAGGAAAGCTAAGAACCGGGCCCCCGGCCACGGCAGCCAGACACTTGACAAGTTGTTTTTTTTTAAATTATTATTTTGTTTTTCCATATCAGGAATTGCGGCATTGAATATATCGAGGCTGGATTCAGAAATTGCGTTTGGCTTGTGATGCTTTATTTACATGGACTTGTTCCATTGGTAGCTGTCAAATTAAATTTTAGAATGGGAACATTTTGTACCTCGGAAAGATTCTTGCTTTGGTAAAACAATATCACCAGTTGTGCTAAATTTGTACCTGTAAGGGTCCAATAGCTTGTCACTGGGGCAGTACACTCAAGGATGCACCCAGTACTCCTTCTAGTATATGAGAGTGTGTCGAGGCTACTAACACTAAACTAGTATTCTGTTGTACAGTATGAACGGTCGGCAACAGGTGTAAACGAAGATTAATTGTACCTTCTGCCATCTAGTGGAAGAACATTTAATTAATTGCATCTGTTCTTCTTTTGCGAATATTGAGAGGGGACTCCGCCGCTGTAGGTGGCGCTATACACCATAGAGACGTGATCCACCAGTCATTTAAAATAAAAGAACAGGAAGCGACTGCACCGTGTGATGACGTTGCATGATTTTGTTTTTGTAATTCTTGATAAACCGTAGCGTTTCTTTGCTGTTTTTCCATCTAAAATAGCATTAAAAATTTGATTGCAGATTTCTGTTTTGTCATGCTCCCCCAACATACCTTACTTTATCATACAGCGTTGTTTTGGGACTACAAATGTTCGTATGACATAATATCCAGTCAAAACGTGCGATTTGCAAAACCTGTTTCCATAGCCCAAATTAGCATTTTCCTTTTTTCGATTCGCTTCAAAAGCCATCCCCTCTAAGCGTAAATTAATGTATTTTTGTGAATTTTGGGCCCTTTTTAGAATTTCTAGCGTTTTTATTCTGTTTTATTTTCGCATTTCTTGAAAATTCTAATAAAAATGGGTGGATGGAAACCCAACTACTGTCACTATAAGTCGCTGGCAGAGAGATGAACAAAGATACAGTTGTTGTTGTAGATAAATCATTTTCAAAACAATTCAGTAAAATTAGATTGTTTCTTGCAATTTCACCTGGGAATCACTGAATCAGACAACTGTTAAGTGATTTTTCCTCCAAACAGTGATTGACCTTTAAATATGTCAAATCGATGCAATGTACCTGCTCGTGTCACATTCCGCTGTGCTACCTCGCCGGTGTTACACATCATCTTAAATACTTTGGCCCCTCGTACCCTGCCAGTACGGAAATTGAACAGTCATTGAAGCGAGAGAGGAAAGAGGAATGAGCGCGTCTGGACTCCCTCACAGATATCCCGGCAGACTGTTTAGTTGACTCATGGAATGACGCAGGCTCCGGCATAGTTGTGCTTACTTCCTGGAAGTTGGGGTGCAAGCGGCTGCCTTGACACAACTACTGTTGCTGAGGCCGTCGCACTCACGGAAACTTTGAAAGCACGCGCTGACGTCCGGACCAAAAAGAATCGAAACATCTGGATCCCAGCGCGCGCATGTGTGTGTGTCACTATGACTTTCCAGTTTTCAGGCAGAGAATCTTTACTGGAAACATTTTTTTTTTTTTGCAGAGGAGAATCAAAGGGATGCTAATATTTATATTCCTGGTGAGTTGCGGCTTAAGCACGTTCCCGGAAATTTGCTAACATTTTGTTGGAGTTTCTCCTCAACTTGGCACAAAACGTCTCGACCAGTCATTCTTTTCCACAATGATTTTGAAACACAACTAAGTTATGCACATTCTGCACTTAATATTTTTTTTTAACTTAATGTGGAAAGCTACCACCGAAGTGCAGTGGAAATTCAGAAATTGAACACAATCAGTCATTTGTTTCTGTGTGACTTGCAATTCTAGTTTGAAAAACATCGCAAAAAGAAGGAAGAATGGAAAGTGAATCGCTAAAACTGTTACAGAAAATGTTGAGAAACATATGACCACTATGAACAAGTCCTCCAACAATAACGACCATATTGGTCATTTTACCATTTACCAAAATACAACCAAGTGTTACGTATTGTAGTTTAGTGACCTCTATCGGCCATGTTAAATAGCGAAAAAATACAGAAACTGAGACTCGAACCCAGAACGTTTATCTTACTGAGCTATACAATGATCTTAGTGTTCATATTTAGTGTTAACGTGTATGTCAATTTGCCGACCGACTAATGGTTGGGGTTAGGATTAGGCCTTCAGTGAGGTTGTACAGTGTACATGGGGCACTAATGGTTGAGATTAGGAAAAGAACACGAACATCTTTACCAGATAAAAACGCACAAAACTCCTCTCTCTGTTCATATTCAACAAGGAAACGGTGAGTAATTCTGTGACAACACAATTAATTGCAGCATCCATTCGTCTGTTAGTTTTTTTGTTTCCCTCTGCCATTGGCGCTTATTAGTTTTGTCCTGCCTAAACAACGCCTGATTGGTCCGATCGGAAAAAAATCGGCTGCAAACGTATCAGCGGGAGCGGTACAAGATGTATCCTCGTATTTATTAGAGGACTGTCTCACTATGGAACTACCCGTGGATATTTCTGATGGTCTTGAAACCTACAATTCCTTTTCGAAAGTGGAGCACGAATGGGGTGGGGGGTTATTTTGGCATTTGACCGGGATTCTTTTGCACACTTGTGCAGTTGTACATCGGAGGCATCCTGTTTATGCGTCTGCGACTGCACCGGGGGGGATGAAGGCCGCATCACCGAGCTGCAGACCAACAGCTGGGAATGGCCTCTCAATGGGACGAGACATGCCGTTCCTATGACAAATACCCGTAGAGCAACAGTAACATGTGTCTCCCCCCCCCCCAACACTGTGCACAGTGTACTTAATGAATAGCACACTTAAGGCCGCAGGCTTTTTTCCCCCTTTTTTTTTTTGTTGTTGTTGCCGGAACAGCGAGGGGGGAGAAAATGGCCCCTTGTGACCTGGGAGGGCCATCTGAGATAATAAATCCATGACCCTGAGTTCCGGAGTGCTTTGGGCAAGGTCGGGGTGGCAAATTTCCCACTTCCACAATATCAGATGTTAACGTTAATTCCTCTTAGGCGATGTGTAATGGCGCAGGAATGTCTTCTCTCCACGGCCTCGTCCAGGGCCGACAGAATCTGTTGAAAATGTGCGACAGCTGTGGAAGTTGGCCGGGCCTTGGACCATGGATGTATTCAATCTTGGGGTGGAGGGGGGTGGTCAATGGAGGTTAGGACGTTGCTTGTGTTGTGTTCAAGTTAACTTGAACTGGTCAATGTGACTCCTCAAACCTCTTTCCTCTCATGTAGACTAGGGCCACCCAATTTCAGACATGTACTTGGTTGGGTAATTCTACACTTGATCTATTTGTCATTTCAAGTCAATTCAAGACAACGTTTTTGCACCTATGTGATTGAAAAGATGCATGATTTTTTTCACAGGAAGTATTATAAAATGCCCCCAAACATTTAACCCCTGGTAGAGCTTTAAAAGTGAAATGGAAAAAGGAAAAAAGGTCCCCGCCACTGCTAATAGTGTGGTCCAATTACTTGTATGTCAATGCAAGAAGCAGTTGTAACAGCTGTCAATGGAGCTGCGGGTTTGCGGCTCTCGTGTGGCACACTGCCCAATGTGGCCTGCTGTCATGGTCAGTCCATGAAGCAAGAAAGGGGAAGGGGGCGCGAAAGGGCGGGGTAGATGAGGAGGAGGGGATGGCATCAGATAGTATTTCCCCCCACTCCACAAACCTGAAACGCCTTGCCCACACAGAGGCCTCTTTGTTACCCTCTCGCACAGTTTTCTCTTTGCAATTGTGGAGTTAATTCCAGAGCTGTGCCCCCTGCATTGCCAAAATCGTGCCCTGCAATCTGAAAGTCCTTTCAGCCGTGGCTACCACTGAGGGGGTACGATAGCATCATTCACGAATGGAAAGGTTTACCAGCATTACCAGAAAACCGTCTCAGAGGAAATTCAATTCATCACAATTTGAAATTAACACGTCAAAAGGCCCCACTGGCGCAACATACCAACTTACTGTACATACGCACCTGTACTCACAAAAACAGGTGTTTGTTTCAACCAATACATTTCCAAGGACGTCCACTTCAATGCCTTTCTATAGTCGGGTTTCCATCCACCTTTTTTTTTTTTTTCAAGAAATGCAGAAACTGAATGGAAACACTAGAAATTCGAAAAAGGGCCCAAAATTCGCAAGAACGCTTTTACGCTTAGAGGGGGTGGATTGAGAAGCGTATCGAAAAAAGGAAAAAACCGGATACAAGTCGCACGTTTTCACAAAGCAACGGCGGACGATAAAGTAAGGTATGTTTGGGGGGGACGACGAAACAGAAATCTTTTTGGAATTCATTAAAGAAGCAAATATCAATGCAATTTTAGATGGAAAACACTAAAGAAATGTTACGGTTTATCAAGAATTACAAAAGCAAACTCATACGACGTCATCACACGGCGCAGTTGCTCCCTGTCCTCCTTCTAAAATACTGTTGATCACATCTCTGTGGTGTATACCGCCACCTACAGTATCGGAGTCCCCTCTCATTATTCGCAAAAGAAGAACAGATGGAAATGGGCATAAGTTGCATGTCCGGTGTGCGCATTTTCAGTAAATTCGCTTAAAAAATTCTAAACAATTGGATGGAAACCCCACTTGTGACTCTTCTAATGTCTCCTGTGACCATGGTTCAAGTAGGTCGCAAGTGAGGGAGGATTGGAGCAGGAGATGGAGTGGTCAGGTGGAGTGGTCAGTTGTGGTGAGCTGAGCCGAAAAACAAATCTCTCAATTTGTCGGTCGCTCTACATTCCCACTCTCATCCATGGTCATGAGTTGTGGGTGCTGGTCGAAAGAACAAGATCACAGATACAGTTTCCTCCGCAGGGTGCCCAAGCTTTTCTTTAAAATAAGGTGAGAAACTCAAGTCATCCCAGAGGGACTAGCATCTGGCTTCTCCACATCGAGAGGAGCCAAATGAGGTGGCCTGGGCATCTGGTTAGGATGCCTCCTTTTGAGGTGTTCTAGGTGACACGTACCACAAGGATTTGGCCAAGGATGTCCCATGACACAATGGAAAGTACTGTATGTCTCTCGGCCGGTCTGGGAATGCCACATGGGTGCCTTTGGAAGAGCTTGAAGTGCCTGGAGAGAGGAATGTCTTGGCTTCTCTTCTTAGGCTATTGCCCGGGTGACCCAACCCTGGAAGAGCGGAAGTAAATGGATGGGTGGATGGAGTGATGGCAAACGGTACGCAGGGGGTAAATGTTATTGATCGAAACTAGTGTGTTTCCAGGACTCCTTGTGTTACCTCCTTACTGATGCCTCCCTCCTTGCGCTTTCTCATTCACATTGACGATGCATTCTTGGCGCACCACACCCAAGATCATTGTAATGAAAATTCCAGTACCATTGCCAAAACGGATCCGGTTGCCTGTAATCCTTTTTCAGGGAGCATCATGTGATCTGGGGATGGCGAGGGCTTGGATTGCAGCCGATGCCGCAGATTGTCTCGGGAATGTTAGCGCCTGGTGTACGTGACAGTTAGCAGATGCTGAAAAGCCATCTGCTTAGCAAAATATTTCAAAGTACTTCATCTGGTTAATCTAATTTGGCTTCGAAGCTGGGTGGGATGGCCATACGCGATGACATGGTGACTAGCGGTCAGTGTAAATGCATCTTATAAATTCACAAAACTGTAATACATATACTTAACATTTATTTCTCAATAGTTTACAGTTGTATGGATTGATTGTTGTACTGTAGCCATAGGCTTTCACTCTCGTCACTGTGGTTAGCTCTTGCTGGCTGAGACCGCTGCCCCCTTTTCCAACCAGATAGCTAGCTATCTCATTCAGCTAGTCAGCTAGCTTTCATCATTTTACATCCTGATGGCTTCGGTGGCTGACATGCCATGCAGAGATGGATCCTGCTCCACTTCCTTCCATGTATCAGTTGCAGCGGCCATCTACCTCAAGCATTGGCACCTTTCCTTTCCTTCAGTCACGGCACTACCCCGTACATCCGTGCAGCTCCTCTGGTTTGGCTACCAGATTCCCTGTGGAGATCTTTGTCCCAATGGAGGGCTCTGGATTTCTCCACTGTCTGCTGCATACACCGAAGCTCCCACTAGAAATGTGTCTACAATTGCTTAATGATGGACGGCATCGGTGTCTCTGTGTACCAACCGCAGTGTGGATATATGCTCATTGCCCTCCTACTGTTATTGTTTCTGATTTGTATGGACTGTGGAGTGTCTTTCAGTATCCTGATAAGTGCCATGTAAAGTTGATTTTTGAGGATTATGAGTGGGTCCTTGAAAGCTTTCTTCCCTTGAAAGGGGTCCCTGGACCCCAAAAAATTGGGTAGGCCTGCAGAGAGTTATATAGAGAACACTGATTGGCCTCAGGGAACTTTTTCAACCTCCTAGTGCTCAGACCAAAAAAGTGCATGTAGTTTGTAGAGACTCCAAACTGCTCCCATCTAATTTTGAATTTATGGCCGTGTTATGCAGGAATCCTTGAAATATATCCGATTACTGCTTACGGGTCCTGATGAGCCAGAGCGTGTGTTCCAAATTTTGATTTAAAACGAGTGCTTTCGGAGGAAGTCACTAATGAAAACTTGGCAGAGCTGGAAGCGCCTATTTATTGCCCTCGCCTGAATGTTACATGAGCTTTTAATTTACAGCATTAAAACATGCTAGGACTGCATTACTATTTACCTTTCCATATCCAATAGCGGCCGGCCGGTTGCCATGGGGTTTGCAGCCATATCCAATCCCAGCCCCTTTGGTACACACTCTTATCTCTGTTTAAATATCCGGTTACTTCCCCCTCTGGTGCAGGCACACAGAGACATGTCATTAAGAGCAGTATCTCTCCCCAACCCAGGCTTCCTTCCTGTACGCGTGGTGACGGATTGATTTTCTCCGCTAGGGCTCCACTGCAAGAAATATCCAACTAAACCGGTTATTTAATCTGGTGTTGAGTTTTGACATTTTCCCCTTTGGCTGGGAGAGAGACAAACACAGCCAACGAAAAAATATTTTTACTTTTCATGCATCTTTGTTTCCAGAAAGTGTCATCACCCTTAAAATAACTGGATTGAGTTTATCATCACGCCTCATAGTTTATTAGTAAATGAACAAAGTGGGACTGGAAAGGCAGAATGAAGTCGTTTATGAATCCAAGCAGGAAATTGCATCAAGATAAAGCTGGAAGTGGTGTTTTTAGTCCTTCAACGGTAATTAAAACCATCCAAGCTGCACTAAAACAAGTGCCATGCTCACCATATTTGGAGATGCGCGAGAGCCGGCTTTTGGATACTTTAGGAGAAACCCAAAGCAGGAATGCTTTACACCCTTCCAATACCATTGAATTAGACACTACTCACAAAAAGTTGGGAATATTGGCCTTTTGGTTGAAGGTGTTTGATCCAAGAACATTTCCAAGGATGCCCACTTCCATGCCTTTCTGTGACTCCTCCAGTCTCTGTATTTCTTTGCTCCCCGTTCCTTCACCTGTTTACAAGCAATTAAAAAGTATATTTTTGACTGATCAAATCACAAGTCCATGTTAATAAAGAAACTTACCTACATTCGCCAAATTCGGACCTCGCAATTTGACAAAGCTCAGAGATGTTTGTGGAGCTAGGCTGCTAGCAAGTGATGATTTGGTTGTGTAATTTCACACTTGACAAGAGAGCAATCACTCCAGAGGCCCAACTATTTGTATACTGCACAATCAATGCCGGTCAATTTTATATAATCCGTTCCCTTTAATACAGCAGAATGATACTGATGCAATCATGAGTCCAGTTGAATAAACAAAATAGGTACCTCCCTTTACTTTTAGTCTAGCAGTAACTATATGATTTGGGTCAATGGTTTGTGGGTTGAACCAATGATCAGTTGCAGTTTAAAACGAGCGCTGGGTATTTCTTACAGCGGAGCTTTGGGTGTGTGCGGCTTGGCGTTGACTCTCCAGAGTAGCCAATGGTGCCCACAGGGTTTAAGTCTCCCCACCTGTTTTGGACTATGTCTTAGAGGAAGAAAACAAAATCAATAGGGATGCTGCCCTAGATCTTGTTCTTCAAATTTGGCGGACATATTGATTGCAAACATATGTTCTTCCCGGTTTTTTTTTTTTGCTTCACTTCTTTCTTAGATTTCTTGTCATGGCCACAAGAGTTTCCATGCTTTGAGACAAACCGCCTGCTCATGAATCTCAAAGTGAATACCCTATAAGAACACATTCATCTTGAGGTATAAAATTCTCTTTCAGCACCCGGGCTCTCCCACATGTTCCATTCCGATCATGTTACACGAGGAAGAAGCGGGGGTCCGGCAGCTTTTTTGCACGTCTTTATCGTAAAAATGTTGGTCTATTGTACAGATGCCCCAGCGCTGAACTCTTTGGGAGAGTAAACACAGGGGGGGGAACGGTTATGCAGGCCTTTCCTTCTCTTTCAGCTGCACTAATGATGTTGTGGCGGACCACAGCTGTTTCTTCATAGCAGGTGTGCAGCAGGAGCCGCGGTGGACCGACCGCGCTCGGCTCGGATTAGAGGAATGCCAAGAACAAGACGGAAGGAGAGGAGACGGGGCGCACAGCGAGGCGGGGAAACACATATCCACTGGCCATGCTGCGGGATACAGAACTCGATTGGGAATTTTCCCCTCAACACCTGGCCAGGGACATGAGGAGGATATTGATGTGGGGCCAGTGCCAGAAACCCCACACGTGATTACCTGCAGTACGTACGGGAACTTGTCAGAGTCCTTTCCGGAGACGAGGCACAGAACCACCGCGTCCTAAAAATACACAATGCTGATTCGCAAGGAAAGAAAAGGCCTAAAGATATTTTCCTGTTTGGAATTTGACTGGATGGGAAGAGGAAACAGGAACTGTGCAAAGACTACTTGCGGCATGGATCGGATAAAATGCAATGTAAGGTCGTAGGCCGTGGACGGAGTGATGATTTAAACCATTATTCCAGACAACAACTTTTACATGTCCAACTGTGAATGTTTCAGTATTTTTTGCACAACTTGCTGTTCTCTAGCAAGGAGCTGAACCAAAACGTTTCTCTGTATCTCTGTTGCAAGCTGCTTATGACGTTCTATGACACTCTCACAATTCTGTAGCCACCTCCAAGAACAACGTCTTTGTAACTTCGCAATGATAAGGTAGCCTAAGGCTGGTTTCGATCACATGATGTCAAAACGTCAACAGGACAAAGAAGAAAACTACCGTTGTTAATGCTACTTGGTTTACGTTCCTCCATGTACTGCTGTTCCTGTTTGTTGTATCATAAAGGGAGAAGTTAATTTGAACAAATAAAAATTAAGATAGTTGAGACAATCTTGATGAATGCTCTCTTTGTTTCTTCCCAATGCATTGCCGAGGTATCAGATAAGGATTGGTATTAGCAAAAACTTAAAGGTATTAGAGAGGATTCTGCGGCGAAGGAGTAGCCCAACGGCTATTTGTAGTTTTCTCAATAGTGTGCATGATAATCTAACATTCCCCGCCACATCCACAGTTTTTGAGTAATATTTTTTTTGTCAACCATAAGTACAAGTCTGTTACAGGTTATAAAGTGATTTTTAAGTGAATCAGACAACTTATTTTTGTAGTAAAATCCTCTCTAATACCTTTAAAATCAAGTGACTTTGATGCTGACACAAAAAAATAATAATAATCATAGCATACCCAGTAGAAAATACAGATATCTGTTTTCAAATATATTAAGTAAAACTAGAAAGTCATCAGAAAAATTAACACTCAAAGTGGAGATAGCTTAAAAATCTGACTTCAAATTATGACTCTTGATCACTGACTTTCGATTTCAGACGAGGCTGAGCATGAATTCAAAATCTCACAGTGGATGCCTGATCAAAAACCTTTAAACATTTTCCCAAGGCAACTAGCAGGTAAAGATTAACAGATTGGACTGCCCTGAGAACTATGACGTTCTGTGTCGTAAGCGGCTACAGTCTGCAACCTAAGATGTTACGTTACCCTTTTAACTGTCCGCCTACTTTAAAACATTTACCGCTTTCCACTTGATTTCCTCATCTCGTAAAGCAGGAGCACAAATACATCTTTGGATAGCTGCGTTGGGCAGGAAGCGAATGCCGAGTCAGAGACCGCTGCTCTCCCTCGCCTAGCACCTTGAGCTAATATTAAAGCACAGGCCATAGGTGGTAAATATTAGCTTTTCTCTGCCGTGTTGACAGTGTGTGCTTTTCCACACACACACGGAACAAAGGTCTGCCATACTGCACGCCCACCAGGCAACTACGACGGGGCCCCGGAGTGGCGCTAGATGATCGTTGCTCAACGGCGGTGGCTTTTCATTGTGTGACTTATGATTACGCAGTTGAAAGGTCCCCTCAGACCGGATGTGCAACGGTGATAATGGGAGCAGAGGGTCGCAAGCTTTCTCCTTACGAAAGAAATTGACAAGATTATCGTCTTTTAATATCATTACTGCTCGATGCTGTGAATTTGTTTCTACAAATGTGTTGCCACATTCCAGCCATGTTATTCAACATTTAACTACATTCTTACAATTAAGCGTAATGCCACCAAAATCTTCAGGAATGCATATATTTCGACAGTCACAAAGAGTTGCCACCATGTCTAATGTTGCCTTAAATTGAAATGTGAACCATGGCTTTTAACCCAAATTCTAGTTTCTAACCCTAATGCTAACCCTAGTTTGAAACCCTAAACCAAGCTTGAAACACTGTTTACCACTGAGAAAAATCCACAATGTAACTTGCCATTGATGCAAATTTTTCAATTTCGAGTAAAATGTTGTTTTTATCATTATGAATTTACCCCTGCTTCACTCTCTGATCACCATGCATACTACTACTTGCACTTGGATCGAGGTGGTCTAAACTTGAAGTGGAAGAGGTGACAAATGCGGGTAAACGGTACTGATGAAAAGCTTGGACTTTCTTTTTTTCCGTTCATTTTGCGCATCGTCACCCTGCTGTACCCTGCGCATTTGAACCTACAATATTTGTCCGGACAGAAGATCGGGGAGATGACTTCATCTCTTTGGTTCAAGAGAGACCGGCATTGTATGATATTACCGTTAAAGGGTATGCCGACAAAGGTATGAAAGCCAAACTATTGCATGACATGGGGACGCGACTGGATATAGCAGGTAGGATTTACTTTTATATATGATACTGTGCAAAAAGCCGGAGGGTTTCATTCACGTGGGAGGACATCGTGAGAGGAAAAGTAACCGGTATGTTTACGTTTTTATATCCCGCCCCTGTAAAGAGGTTTCCGGTTGCCTCCAGGAATAATGACTACCACCACTGATGGCATAGAGGGGAATTACTTCTCGCGCGTGCGCTGAAGGTACGTAATAGTCAGGGTCGGTCCGGTGTGTATTTACGTCCTTTTTGTATGCGATGTGCCGACGTCTCGGTCGAAGCCACAGGGGCTACCGGTCACATTTGGCCGACGTCGGATCGGTGTATCTAGGCCTTAGCTTCGGTGTAGCATTAAACATGAACAAATTTGGAGGCTGGTCAGCCTTCCGGAAGAGATTGTATTCAACCTGTGTAGTTCCAGTGTAGCCTTATAAGCCCCTCAGCCATCAACTCCAACCACATACAAGTTACTCATGCATTCCCACAGACACACAAAATGAATTTGCCCATCAAACTGGGTTGTTTTACTTACCTACCTGAAACACTTTGGCTTGGTAAACAGGGGTGGCTCAGTCTTAGCACTTTTTCCATCTCAAACCTGAAAGACACTTTACTCCATCAAAGATTTTTTTCTTCACATTAAGCTAAACGCTTCAGGAATATGCAAGGGTAAGCATTCATTGCTCAGGTGTTAGCAAACAAACTGTCTCAGCATGCTTTTTGGCACTGACTGCCTGAAAGATCAGCACGACTAAAATCAGAGGCCCTAATCAGAGTGGCATTGGCTCCCCCCTTCCTACCCAAACCGCCTTCCTCGCCTCCCTCCCTCAACTTCCTCCCAACTTTCTTCTCTTCCCCAGTGCGGTTTGCCTTGGCTGACTGATAATAAGAGACACAAAAATCCTCTTTTCTCCTTGTCGAAATGAGTCACTTCCTTGCCAGGGCCTCGGTTGCTGGACGGCCGCCAGGAGATACCCTGCTATTTATGCCGCGTTTCCATCACCACAAGTGGCAAGGCCTGGGAAGGAGAACTTTTAAGTGGAGGCTGAGCACGCAAAGACAACACGCATCCGTGCACATACAAATCCACCAAAAAAACAAATCAACACAAAGAAAATCCAAGCGCGATCAGGCACACACACTGCCAGGCATGCTCTTAAGCATCCAACAGGACCCAGAACACGGTCTCCTTCAAGGTCTCCATTTTCCGTGACATCCCGCCGTGAAGATTTATGTCCCTTTCCTCTGCATTTTTGGAGAAAGAAAACAGACTTGCTTTTGTTTTTTTTTAATTCCTGACGCACAAACAGTCTTGTATGCAGGCACACACAGTCTCTCTCATGATAAAAACAGATATGGCCGAGGCTTTGGCCCGACAATTTCGAACACAGATGTCAGGCATGTACAGAAGCCCTCTTACATGACTTTTACAGATGTTCAATGTAAAAGCTGATGCTAAGGAGATTTCACATCGATATTGGTTATGTTGTTTGTACTACAGAAGGTCCTCGGTTTACGATGGAGTTCCGTTACAAGGGTGATGTAACCCGAATTTTAAGTCTGAACACGAGTTACTAATCTACTGTATGCTAACGTACAATCATTTGTGAATGCTCTTCCAAACCAATTTCCAAACATTCACCTCAAATTTTCTTTTTTTTTTTTTTTACAATTCTACCAACATGTTGCACATTTTGCGAACAAATCAAACCATTCCAAATTCAACATGTTCAACAAATCTGGGAGATTCTGGGACATTTTCTATGACACTGTTCTGAACATTGACCTTCTTAACCAATTTGAACCATTTGAACTTTGACATGTTCCCCAAATTCACACATACATTTTTATTTTCCATGACAATATTCTCAACATTTTACATCACCACGTCCGCCTGTGTGTCTGCCCCAGGTGTGTCTTGTCAAGTAATTAATGTTGGTAAATTTAGTCTGTTGTGTCTGTCCAGTCAGTGTGGGAGCATTGTCAACGTTATGTGTGGAAGTTCGTGTGTCTCGTCTCGTCAAGGTAACTATTGCCACATCCAAGTCGTCTTCGTCACAGTCACAGCTAAGCCATCATCACAGCCAAGTCTTCGTCCCAGCCAAGCCATAACCCCAGCCAAGTCATAGCCACTCCACAGCAAGTCAAGTCAAGGCAAATCAGGTCGTCGCGTCACGCTCGTTCCAGTCATTGCAACTAGTCTAGTCATTTCCTGTCCAGTCATTGCGACCAGTCTAGTCACGTCCTGTCCACTCATGGCGACCGCTCCAGTTACGTCCTGCATTTGGGTCCGCCCTCCCTCAATTACTCACGTCCCTCATGACAGCTTTTTTATAATCTTATTTTGTTTGATTGATTGGCCCATTTTTTGCTGTTATGTTTTGTTTTGCCCTTTTTTGTATTCTTGATTTGTTTGTTTGCATTGTCAATGGCTTTTGTGACTATTGTCTACATTGTTATATGCTAATGGGATTAATTACAAACCCAACAGTGCGCTGAGGTCTGCAAACTTGAGGGTTACTAATTCCAATATCTAACGTGTGTGACATTATGATTTAGTTCCTGAATTAGCCTTTTGAGTCTTCATTTTTATGGTGCCTTTTATGCATAGGACTTTATTTGGGCAACGATCATGTCAAAATAGCATCACGGTCATAAGCTAAGGCCCCACCTGTCGCTTGGGCATGCGAGTAGCAGTCTACTAAATGAGAGATTTTAAAACAAGAAACAGCAAAACAGAAACTGATCCAGGTGAGGCGACTGCGTCTAAGTACACTACTTTTATTCGGGATTAATGCTGCACACGCATGCCGTTAGCCATGCACTTAACCCACACAGTCAAATACACAGGATCCTTGTGAATCCAAAACATTCCTTTCAACTCAAGTTCAGGCACATCCCCCTAATGGAGGGGTTTGCACTTTTATTCATGGGCCCTTCTTTGGAATATCGCTGCTTTATAACTATCAGCCGACTACTTGTTGGGCCCTCTCTTTTTTTTTTTTTTGCTGTTTTTTTTCCACTGCAGCACATTGTCCCTGCAGCACTGCTTTGGAATGCGACGGATTGTGATTTAAATGGCTTTTGAGTACTCCTAATCCACCGGAGGCACATAAATCACACAAAGGTAGCTCTGAAAGGCTCGGCGAATTCCACAGAGCAAAGAGGAAGTCTTAAATCCCGAGCCTCACTTGAATAACACCAAGGTGACTTATTAATGGGATGATTTTTGACTCGTGCGTGTGTGTGTGTGTGTGTGTGTATAGATGACCCTTGATCAATTCTTGGTTGTCTACTACTTGAGGACAAAATCCGCAGAACAACAATTTTGACACATCATGAAAACTTCCCCAATTCTTTGGCTACAAAAACAAGGTGCTTTTGTGTTTTCCTTGCTGCGCTGTTTATTTTGTCTTTAAACCGAGCAAATCCTAAGGTATTACATACACAAGGAGATGTGGTACAGGAAGGGTGTAGGTTGTGGCGAGGTTAAGCTCAAGGTATGATATGTTTTCTCTTCCCAGTTATGGAAATGATCAGAGCCAATTTCCTCTCCTCGCAAGATAAGATCGCCCCAATGAAAACCGGACGCGGCAGCGGAGGGGGTTAATACATTAGCTGAGTGTTTTTTTTAACTGTGTCCTGAGGCCCACAGTGACCCAACACTGAAAAGAGTCTAGCACGTCTCCGTGGTAACCAATGGGCAGCATTAGTGAAGCCTGAGAGACAATCAACTGCAAGTTTATTGATACGTTGATTACATCAATGTGCCCTATTTAATTGCTATGACGAAATTGAATCTGGTAGTGAAGCCATCCTTTTCCACTTCATCTTCAGCATAGTCATGTCTTCACATACCTGATCTAATAGAAAATAACAATATCCTGGCCTAGGACCCACTAATGACTCCAGCAGAGAGGTGCCTAAACTTGTGCGACTACAAACCTGTTGACGTGACAAGCCAAGATTCACCACCTAATCATAGGAAGTCCTCGAGTTACGACGTACACGACCTACGACGTTTCGACTTTACAACGCCCGTGCCGTAGCCATTTTTAAGTTATTTAAAGTTATGTCACATTAACTCGTATGTAAATATGTTGTCATCCATAGAAGACGATAGACCAGATGCATCACTTCAGCATACTTCCTTGGCACAATTACTACTTTCCTAATCAAAATTTGGTGCCATCTTGTTGAATTTAAAGTGTAAAAATACAGTGGTGCCTTCAACTAATATGCTTAATTTGCCCTCCGACCACACTCAAAACTCAAAAACACTTGTTTCTCAAATGACCTTTTCCCATTGAAATAAATGAAAATCCCATTAATCCGTTACAACGCCCGTGCCGTAGCCATTTTTAAGTTATTTAAAGTTATGTCACATTAACTCGTATGGCCGTAATACATATTTGGAGATGGAGCTCAACTTGTTTACCCGCAAAGTGTTCCAAATCCCAAGTAGCAACATCCGGGAAGACCATCATTGTTGGGGAAACTGATCCAAATCCTGCTGCTAGGCTAGTCATGGAGGATATAATTGAATGATGGTGTACTGTTAATCCGCAGATTTCAGACCATGCTATACTGTCATGCAGACCTACAAACTAGCAACACCGAATCAATAATTGCCCTCAATAAAGTATACAGTGAGGAAGGGCGATCTATTTGACACTACATGTTCCAGGCCAAACTGCCGTCATTCTCAGGGCCTGCAGTGAAGAGCTAGTTAATGTTTACCCAGAAAATATGTAATTGCAGACTTCCCGCTAATAAACTGTTCCAGACCAAAATCCTCCCCTAACATTATTATTATCATAAGCCTTGCGGGACTCGGCTCGTCGATCTCAGCCTCGCTCGCACACATTGGCATCTTGAAATAGACAGATGACACAAGCAAACTTAAAAATAATAATAATAAAACAAGTCCGCCGGGTATGAGATGAAGTCACCAACCACGGGCCCACATAAGTACTAGTAGCTTCGGCAGCAACTTTGGCACTTAAGCTAAAACATACGTTTGCTCTGGTAATATTATTACCAAAGAAATGCTGTTTCCCTCCATTACAGTGACAGTAAAAACCACAAAGTGGACCCGTTCTAAAAGTCTCGATAATCAGACTTGTCCTCAGTGGAGGTTGGCAAGTTGTTTTCAGTCGAATGCAGTAGTGCAAAGATCTGTGATAAGCTTTCGGCATAAAAAAAAAATGGGACAGCGGTCTAACCTCAAAATAGCCAAATCTCTAACTCATTTGCTCCCAAAAATTTACAAAAACATTCTATTTTAAATATAGCCATGGTCCCCCAAAACGTATTTATACGTTTTTTTTTTGCGTGTGTTTTTTTTAATACTTGAGCATACAGAAGGCTTTGATGCAGCCTCTGACCTGAAGAGGTCGCTTAAAGCAATGGTAGTTTTTATAGGGAAAGATCAGCCAGAGCCAGGTTGCAACAAGCTCTTTTCCCCAGTGTTTTCAACAGGTTTGTGAAAGATGATGAAACTTAGCTATATTCTAATGCTAATTGTTGAAAACCGGAATCAGATACAAATAGAATTTTTTTCCTGATGAAAGAAGAGACGTTAATCTTTCTTTTGGTAGGTTCTATGCTTTTATAGCAATAGAACACAACATTAGGTGAGCCTTGCAAAATCAGTCAGAACCCAGTAAAATAGCCGGGAAGAAGCGGGTTGCTTCAAGTGAAAATAGCTGGAAGTGAATAAGTTAAAGACTTACTTGCTTGCTCATTCAAGTTTAGCAACATCTATAAAGTAGCAAAGGAGCAACAAATTGCACTCTAAAAACAGTTAAGTCAAAAATAACCCAACTATGGGTCAAAAATGTCAAGTAGAGGATCGGTCCATTTTTGACCCATAGGTGTGGCCTATTGACGCTGAATAGACAGTACAATTATTGCACAGGTGTGCCTCAGCTGCCTTAATAAAAGTCCACTCTAAAATGTGGCTTGTTTACTAGTGGCAATAAAAAATGGGCCCATCACAAGGCCTAAGAAGATGGACGAACCCAAGGGCACAGCTTCCGATGCCAAAGTCAAAGTCAGTTAGTGGAGCATGGAGGAGGGAGGGCCGGAGGGGGACTTTTTCTTCCTCTCTAGCTTTCTGTGGGAAAAAAAGTAGGGATTGGGGCATGCTGGCATCCCCCAAAAAAAGAGGGTTGGGGGTGCGGCTAGTGGCAGCGGCGGGGTGCGTTTCTTTCTTCTCTCTCCTTCCTCTGACTGCACGCTGCCTCGCTACCCTCAGCTCCACCCCTTCCTTGGTGAGCTCAAGGAGTATGTGTGTGCATGTGTGCGTGTGTGTATGTATGTGTGTGTATAAAGAGGAACTCTTATTGAGGCGCAATAGAGTAGGACTTGGTTGTATTGTCTCCTCTCCAGCATGGAGCGGCCCTCCCTACCTCCCTCCCTTCCCATCTCCCGCCTCCTTTCTCCAGGGACAAAGAATGTCCTGAATGCCTGGCGTCTCCTGCAGTGTCAAATAACTGGAGGATAGGTGGAGCGAGGGGGCGAGGGCCCGAGGAGGCGGAAAGGAACGATGGAGTCGCAAGTTGCGGCAGGACTTTTACATTTTGTCCAACAATTCGCAAATGTTGCACTTAGGATCAGTAAAAGATTTTCATGGACGTTGACTTGTATGTCTTTTTTTTTTTTTTTTTTTGCGACTCTTTCAGCCTCTCTGTAAAGTAAAGATGCTCTATGACTCTCAGGGGTCACAATCCAGTATAACAGCCGGGAGCGAAGGGGGTTGCTTGAGTGAATGAGTTAATGTTAGCTTAAATTTGTCGAGGAGTGATTGGTGGCACTCTTGTAAATGTTATATCACATTGAAAATCTCCTAAAAAAAAACAAAAAAACTGAAAAGCTCCTATAGCTCTTCATCCAAACCTTTACAACGCCTCAGTACACAAAAAAAGATTTTGTTTTTGTGACATACGTTTCTATACGGAACACTTAACACGCACATGTGTCTCTCTTTTCAGCATTTACACAGCAACTGCAATGTTTTTGTTTACAGAAACTTCAGAATCGGTTACACGTTTCACTGCTGGCATGTAAGCAAACCACCAAAACAACACTTTTGTAATCATTTTCAGTTATAAACAAAACTGAGTAGATCCCCCCCGCTTCGACCTTGAGGTAACTGAATGAACAATTTTATTGAATTCAGTCCACAATATCGTGTTTGGGAGAACAAAGTACATTTGTTTTGTTTTTGCCATGAGATTGACTTACTAAACAAATCCTATAAAACTGTAATCACTTATAAATTATGATTAATGGCTTTTCATTCAACTTATTCTCTGTCCAGTTTGCTATTGTTTTTTTCTGGAGAGACTTCAATTTTCCGCAAAGCCACAAAAAAAACAAAAAAAAACTGCAAGCGTGGTTTTAAATTTGATAGTTCTGTGCAATCTTCACAAAGACAGTGTAGCCTAATCAGAGTCAGTGTGATGGGTGATTGCGTAAACGTCAGCACCGAGAATGGCGAAACCTCACGACCGCACTGAATCATCTTGGAGCGTCCAAAGAAGAACACCATCCATCAAACTGACGTTCAAGCCTCCCTCGCTTAAAAAGGTAAGAGGTAAAAGCCTTCACATACTGAATGACTTCACTCGTCATCCACGGACCACCGCTTATGAATCCTTTTGTGAAGAATTTGTTTTTCATCCACGTACAAGCTTTGCTGCAAATTTTCTGCTTCATGACGACCGAAGACGGTCCAAATATGTTGTCATCCATAGAAGACGATAGACCAGATGCATCACTTCAGCATACTTCCTTGGCACAATTACTACTTTCCTAATCGAAATTTGGTGCCATCTTGTTGAATTTAAAGTGTAAAAATACAGTGGTGCCCTCAACTAATATGCTTAATTTACCCTCCGACCACACTCAAAACTCCAAAACACTTGTTTCTCAAATGACCTTTTCCCATTGAAATAAATGAAAATCCCATTAATCCGTTCCAGGCTACTCCCCTCCCCCCAAAAATTAATGTGTACACTCTTAAAAACTATGGGTCAAAAATGGACTGATCCTTTACTTGGGTCTATTTGACCCAACTTTGAGTCAAGAAATTGGACTTTTAGAGTAAAACAACTCGTAAATATTGGTCATAATTTGGGTCCAAAAAATGTAGTCATTTTGTATAAAAAAAATAAAAAAAAAGTTGGGTCAAATTTGTCAGGTTCAGTCAACCTATAACAATTAATAAACAATAGACAAGGAAGGAAGACAAGAGATTTTGATTATTTTCACTCACGAGGAAAATGAACAGAGATGTGCACAGATTACAATCTCCTACCAGCTCTAAAGCACACTCCGCCGAACCCTCTCTTTTTATTGGGGAGTCTCTGGTTATATAGCCTATTGCTGCTCTAAAGGGTTTGGGGAGGCAGCAGCAATGTGACAATTATCCCAGATATGAGTCATGCGCAGACAATAATGCGCTGAAAGTTTCAGTCAAAGTTCAACAGTTTAACCGCAAAATGTTCCAGCCGCTATCTTGTGATAAGGTCACAGTTCCTGTTTTGCAGCTGCGTGAGCATAAGTCATGCTTTGCAATACTGTAAGAGCAAATATGGGACAACTTATGTACATTTATTTTAACAAAATTGACAAATAAAGTAGATCGGTCCATTTTTTATCCATAATTGGGTTACTTTTGACCCAACTGTTTTTAGAGTGTATTTTAACTCTTTCACTGCCACTGACGTTTCGCGTGCAGATGTTACACTTTCTTGACGGCCTTTTTTTCCGGGGAATAAATAGCAAGTAGCAGACTGTACACACTCCTCCGATGAATATGCATTGGACTCGGGGCACTCTTCGTCGTCCGATTGAACGTCCGCCTGAGCGTTGTGCTCCGTGTTTTCCGGTGTCAGCATCGCTCGCCCGTGAACCTTTATAACGTCGTCATAGCCGCCGCGTCAGCGCTTCCAACTTCGGCGTCAACCTCGGAGTCACCATCATCATCATCGATGATGATCATCGTCGTCATCAATGTGCTCTTTATCGTTGGTCGATGTCTTTGAAAAAAACGGCTCGACCGTGAGCTGCTTGCAAGCGGCCGCCATTATGGCTTCTTCAGCCAATGTCCCCTCAACACTCTAGCCCCGCCTCACGTCTTCTACTGACGCCCACCCAATCTTGTCAAAAGAGAGTCATCGCTGCCCTCTAGGGGCCAAAAATAGTCATTAGGCACAACAGACTTGCTGGAAACTTTCACCACAGATGCGGAAGGGTTTCCTCTACCCGTTTCATAAAAAAATAAAAAATAAAAATTGGATGACGTCTTTTAACGTCATTGGCGGCCCTCCGTAGGTTTTTACTTGACGTATTTTAACGTCAGTGGCAGTGAAAGAGTTAAAAAGAACTGAACGTTTTTTTTCACACTGCAACAGTTGATTGGCCGTTGTGCTGCTCTTTATGGTCACCTGGCGGCAGTATAATACAGGCAGATTCAAACTTTGAAAAAATATTAGTCGTTCTTTGCAGAGGATACAGAATATGTCTTTTAGTAGCATTAACATTCGGATAGTGGATCGAAAAGCTAAGACAATCGCACCATATTACATATTTGCTTGTAAAAATGACTCAGAGGGCTGGATTTGGCCCGCAAACCTTGAGCTTGACACTTGCGGTCTTGGACGTCGTGGCTGTCAAGATACGCATCAGTGGGGAAAGTGCTGTAACTATGCAACAGCGTAACTCTGCGGTGCTTCTTTTCCAGCGGCTTTCATCTGACTATCATAAAAACCGCTGTGACTGCTACTGATATGTGGAAGAGGGAATGTGTCACGACAGAGTTCAGCTTGGTGGATGAAGTTGTTTTTCTATGAGCTTGAATTCACTGACCAAAAAAAAATAATAATAACATGAGATGATTTCATCAGCCTATCATCATCCAAACCATAGTAAACAGCCACACATGACGGACACATGGATGAAGCAGACACATGGTGTTTGCATTGAGAAATAATAGGCCCGCATTTCTTTTTTCTCGTCCTGCTCTGACTGACATTAGAGACGACCCACGAGGAGGAAAAGGAAAAAGCGGAGCACCAGAAATGAAAGAAATTGCAGTCCTGCTTGGTTTTTACGAGGTTCAGACCCATTTTCCTGTCAGACTGGACTTGTTAAAAAGCAAAAGAGTGAGCTGCTTTTGTTCCGTGCTTCTATCAAAAACAACAAGTTGTTACATTAAAAGAATAACTGAGCTTCATAAGTCTTATTCATTGCATCATATTGTGCAACTACTGCTTATTCACTTCTGGTTGCACTTTTACAAAGTACTTGCGACATGTAAGGAAAAAGTTAAATCTAATTTGATCAGATGTTATATCGGTTCAATTTAATTATATTAAATTCAATAACAACAAAAATCCAGATAGACAACAAAATCTATCAAAACAAAAGAACAAAATAAATTGAATTAAGAAAAGAAAGAATAGAGAATAAGAATAAATAAGAATAAAAAGTGTTGTATCATAAATGTATTTAAGATTTCATGATAAAAAAGACAAAGAGGAAAATGTAAAATATTTATAATCAGGATAAGAGTAAAAAAAAATTTTAAGAGTATAAAAGGATACATTTTTCAATGACATATCCAAGTCATTCCAAAATGTAGGACCTCTGAATGCAATATTGTTCTGGTAGTGAAATGTTTGATATAAGGGCAAAGGAAAATTACAACCATTCCTAGTAGAATTCAGGTGAAAATCAGATGAAAAGGCAAATAAACTTAACAGGGAGATCTTGCTTATTGTAGACATACTTGTGCATAAGTAAGTAAGAATTTAATAATTTAGCTTATGAAATTGTAGTATGGAATATTTTTGAAAGAGAGGTAAAGAAGGTTCACGAGGGCCAGATAGAGAAATAAATCTCTTTTGCATAGACAGTAGTTTACTCGGATATGTGGAATAGGTTGCTGCCCAAGCAATATTACAATAATTCATAAAAGGAAATAAAAAACTACAATACAAAGTTACATTATAGTTTTTCATTTATTTTTCCTTTTTAAATATTATATCGGTTGTTACATCGTTATGGATTCCTTGAGTGTCTGAATAAAAAAAAAATAACCTCAACATTTTGAGCACAACAAATTGCTATACAAAAGCCTCTGTAAACAACGACATTCCCTGGGGTTTGTGCATTTCTGAGCATAAGTGGCACTTGGACGCGGGGCCGAGTCATTTGCGGCAGGCTTGGCACGTCAGTCACAGTCTGCAAGCAGAGCACAGTAGCACCTTTTGCGCGTCGCCTGGGCCGCCTGTCAGCAGCGACATTAAGCCATTACGCCGGCGTGCCAGTCGCCCTCGTGGCCGCCCCGCGCCGACACGCATCCGCATATCGTAATTACACACACTTCATACTCATCTCTCCTGGCAACACCAATCATGGCCGCCAAAGAGCTGGGGCTAATTCATTACGTTTGGTGGAGGGAAGTGGGCTGCCTGTAATGACACCAATTGCGCTGACCTAAACGCTGTAATAGGACCTCACAGTACACTGGCGAGGAAATGGCTGCAATTGAGGCTCTTCCACTTCCTAGCAACCCAAGCCCGGGCCTGCAATTTGAAAGGAAGGGGAGTGCAGTGTGGGGCGGGGGAAGGGGGGGGACGCCTCACATTACCTGCGCCCTGCAGCTTGAAACACGGCCAAATGAAGGCGAAATTGTACGAATTAAGCCGAGGCAACAAACAGAAAAGTGGAAGCATGTGTGCCAAATGGGCTCTCTCGTTAATTCGGTGGCTGTCTCTTAACGGCGAGATTACAGCAGACCGGAATTTGCCGGGCCGTGCAATCAGGAAAGACCAGAGGGGAAACAAACACAGGCTGCTTGTTTGGTCCAGAGAAAGGAAGGTGAGGGGAGGGGGGCAGGATTCTCGTCGTAGTTCTAAGAGGTGAGTCCAATATTTAACACCAAACTGCAAGGGTTGTTTCGCAAACAAGACTGACCCAGGGCAGATAATATTAGAAAATACTTTTAATGATGTGTTATACGCTGCTGGGCAGCCAGATGTTGGGGGGGGCACCAAACTGGCCAACATGGCCAGAGGAATAGAGTTCAAACAAGTATATATGTTTCAAAACAGTCAAGAGCCTTCAGTGTCTGATAGAGAGATACAAGGCACCTATTTAGCCCCTTTCACGTCACCTTTTATTATTATTAGTAGTATTATTACACCTTTTTGGGCAAGTTCCACTCATATAAAACGACACCAACTTGGAATTGTGGAGTCGACTTGGTGAGTTAGTAGATAGTTGGCTTTCTTCGTTCATAAATATTCAACATCATTTCACGTAACACAGCATACATGACAGTATGCCGCTATCTCGCTGCATGAAATTATAAGGTGAACTACTTAACTGTATGAAATGCTTATGAAATAAGATAAAAAATAATAAATGAAGCAAAATTGCGAGAAAGTTTGCTGACGGTCAAAATTTGTTTTGGGGACCAAAATAAAAAACTATTTATCACTATCCACCATTGTGGCCGTTAACTTTCACCTTGAACGCTTTCAGGTCGAACTGGGAAAAACCAACTCGGATATATCCGATTTCCGACCATCCTTGAATGCAGCATATGATTGGATAGCCGATAGGCCAAGACAGTTGAAGTCCCGAGGCCGCCATATTGCTCCTCCTAAGAAACGTTTCTCGGCAGTCTGTTAGTTCCACAATTGTCCACTAATGTTAAGTGGCGCTGTGGCGCAATTAACACACAAAAGACACGGTACACATATTTCCAGGTTGTGCCTTGGATTTTGTTTTCATTTCACGATTATAACCGTGCCCCTGAGAGAAACCATACCTACGATGTGGCATGCAACAAAACCAAGTTGGACATCATGCCTTTACAGAAAAAGTGGTTGTTGGCACCCTTCATCTTTTGACCCCTCCCTGCTTTAAAAGGACACATGTAGTTGCCTCACATGGACGTAAAACAGCCCATCTGTACACACTAAATGCACAAGCCCGGCAATGAAAGCTAAAGCGGGCGCGGCAGCTGTGTGCGACCCCCACCGCACATTACCTCAACCCCGCTCGACAAAACACAGGTTGATCCCATTATAGCGCCGGGCAGCCCGTGCGCTGCTATTGGTTGGCCCGGAATAAAAGCAAAAGCTCGGCGTGTTTTAAAAGCCTACCTTTGGGATGAGGTAGGAGATGCAGGCGCGCCAGTCGGTCAGGAGATAATGTTATCTGGACGCTCTTCAGTCGGCCGACCACCGCTCCACAGCACCGCGGGGCCAAGTCAGCGTTCCGCCGGTAAACTAGTGAGCAGCTGGAGACCAGGAGGGTTCTTCTTTCGCCCATCTTCCTTAAAGATGTCTCCAGTCCAGCAGGGAAAGTACATTCTTGCTTGTACTAGTGATAAATTAGAAGTACGGAAAAAGCAAGGCCGTGTGATTAAACAATATTATTGATTAATTCCAGTTTATTACCCAGGAAGATTTTATTTATATATATATAAACAAACAAACAACAACATATGTTCTAGTAGGCTATTCCTAACATTTTATTTAGCAGGTTTTGGCTAACACTGCTATTTGAAAATTTTCATAATTTCTAATATATATCGTATCTTGTGACACAAGCCTCTGGTGAAATTCTTCATCTAATCTTATCATTAGCATTTTTTGTTAGTCAGTTCGCGACATTAGCTAAGCAATTAGAACATGTTGTTTGATGGCGTAAAAGCCTGTGCCAATGCCAACTTGCTTTATTTTGTTCTTAGTGCGATCACTATAAAAGTTAATAAAAGATAAATCAACTTTATGTAGAGGTTTATTTTTTTTAGTTATGCCTAGTTATTAAAAGAGCTATTGTTATAATTGACAAAAAAATATTTTACTTTTGTACTTAAGTACATTTCAAGAGTCTGTCTTATTTCTTTACACTTTAACTTAGGCAAAGGAGTTGAATCATTATTTGTATTTTTACCAAAGTCTTTTATTACACATATTTGCCCCCTGTGGCGAATCCGGAAACGGGCACCGCAGCCTGAGAAGTGGGTCACAGTGAGGCAAAGGAGCCCGGCGGCCACTTTGAGCCGCTTCAAGTCCCGTCACGTAAACAATGGCACTTCACGGGGAGAGGCTCGTCTTCCTTCCTGCCTGACTTCCTGTCCATCGTTCTGCCTGACTTGGCAAACTCAATGATGAAGCCCCCCCAGACACACCACCACCCCCCCCGCGCGCCCTCCCCCTTGTCCCTCCCTCACCCATTCAGACCTCCCTCCCTCTTGAATCCAGCAGAGTAGAGGAAGGAAAAGAGGCGACGACAAAGGAGAAATGATAAACGACGACAAAGCGACACGATTCTTGTGTGGAAGTGCAACACGGCGAGTCAACAAGCTGGGCCCTTTGACATGGAGATGACGGCGGTGAAGGTGACGGGGGGAGTTGAAGGTTGTGAATGTACTGATTGGCACCTACAGTGCACTAAACTTTTAAACCCGCCCACGACCTCCAGTCCTTTCTCATGCGGGCCCCGGCCCAGCAGATTGATGATAGCCAGTGCACTTCCTCCTCGGGGAGCGCGACCTCTGCTTGAAGAATGGCTGACCGTTGATTAGCCCGAGTCATTACCATTCAAGGCTAGCTGCCATTATGTGGTGGCACAAAGATGGAATGCTAAATTAGTATGTCAGCAAAAGATGGCCATTTACACATAAAGGATAGGAAGATAAAGATGAAGGTTTAAGGAAAGCAGATTTAGGGCCAGCAGGATCAAATGTAAAGCTCCTCATTCACCAAATATAAACTCTAAGAGAAATTTTGCAACCACATTTATGATGCACGTATGCATGCAAAATGAGTAGTTCTATAAATAACTTCTGATTGGAATCAGCTTGTGTTGGAAGTGAGAACAACATTTTAAGAGGTTCTGATTATAGACGAATTACAAATTCTCAAATTCTGAAGATTTTTATTTATTTGATTTATTTTAAGATACCGGATTACAGACTATTTTTTAAAGCAAATTTTAGAAGTATGACTTTTAAAGATAATTAAGACCATCATTTTGGAAAATGTTATCTAACGTCTAAGAATTTGCCAAAATGAAAGCATCAGTGTGTAAAGTCACACATGATGTTTGATTGAGAGCATTTATTTATATACATAAATCAGATATTCATACTTGTGCATCTCCTCTGTCTACTCTTGCTTTTAAAAAGATAACTTTATGCATTTGATGTTTAAACAAATAACCAAAACTGAGTAAATGTACATTCAGACATCCTGTCACACCTTAACAATCACAAATTCAGGCATGCAGTTCATTCCGTGACCTGTTACTCAACTTATAGGGGGACTATAAACTCTCTGTGTTAAATAGGCAGACTTCCTGAGGAATACAAGCCACATTTTATGAGTTTATGGGCCTAATTGGGTCAACAAAAGAGCAACACACCCAGTACAATCTCACCTGATCAGGTGACATCATTTTACACTTATCTCCGACCTGAATTGGAGGGGGAAATGACATCATGTAGTCAAAAGAATACCTGACATCACCATTCTAGTTAGAGAGAGTAGTTGTGGTAGTGGTAGTAATAGTTGTTGCAGATATCATGTTCACACCTTTACTCATTGGCGCACCAACTTTAGAGAGTCTCACAGAAAAAAATCTAGTTACCGAGTTAGTTAATGCTAACAAACTTTCCTGACATTATTTGTGTTTCAGAGGTGGCAAATCCAGCTCCAGAAAGTAAAAACCTCGGCACAGTTTGGCTTTAGCCCCAGCTAGTGAGCACCCTAGCTAGCTCCCCGGGTGCTCGGTTACCTGCTAGCTAGCACAAGGGGCTAAAGGCAAACTGTGGCAGGGTTTTTACTTTCTGGACCTAAATTTGCCACCTCGGTTGTGTTCTAGCACACAAACTTCTGCACGAAGCATCCCGGAAGCCAAGTGCGAACTAGTGAGCCAATCGGCATTCCGGAGTGCTGACAAATAGGATCACATTGGGGTCACCAGTTGTAAGGAGGCAGAATAATTCTGATTCTGATTCTCATTCTGCCTCCTTACAAAGTTATCATTAACACACACAAAACTATTACTTGCTTGTTTTGCGTTTTTGAAGGCTTTTCATGTTCATCATTCCACATTTTGACGGCATGATGTTGTAGTAGTAGTAGTATTAGAAAATACCAGTAGCCAGGAGGGGTAAAATGACTAACTGTACTAAGTTGTTAAGAAAAATATATTGTCAAAATGATGGCGTCTTGACATATATCACAACAAATTTAAAAAAATAAAATCTTCCTCCTCCTTCTTCTTCTTCTTGCTTTTATTGGCTTGCTAGCGCCCTCTTTGTTCATTTGTGGCACCTACGGACTCTAATAAGTTCCAGTACAGAAGCTGAGTACAAAAGAAAGCTCCCAAGGACCAGTTTTTGTATAGTACAGGTATTTGATCTCAAATGTGGTGATCACCACCCCCTCCCCAAATATCTATAAATCACGCATTTAAATATCAAACCAGGGAAGCACAGTGTGTGAATCGCTGGTGTGCAGCTACTCTGAAATGAGACTCAGAAAAAGCTCAGGGGTCAAAAGTCACGTCTTAGTTGATAGTGTGCTGCTGGTATCAGATGCAACCAATCCTGACTCCACAACAAAATAGGAGGGGGGAAAGAGCCGGAAATGGAAAAGTGGCTTGGGTGAGCGGGGAAAGCAGCAAAAAGAGAGAGAGGGGATTTTTTTCACTGCAGGCGACCAAGCGACCTTGAACGAGAGGTCTTTTAAAGTCGCACCTGTATGGCGCATGAGGAGGAAGTCTGGAAGCTTGATGTGGGCGCTACGTGTACTCCAGGCCCTCAGGAAAGGAAAGAATTAGAGGGGCCCCTTTGTTGTCTACTCTCGCTACACTTCATATATATTTTAAAGGCCTGAATACAAGAAAGAAGACCCCTCCTCTCTCTCTCTCTCTGAAAAAAAATACCTTGGCGCAGATTGTCTGATGTTCCTGTAAAGGCCAATTGAGCGTTTGATTGTGGCCAAACACGGATACGGTTATGAGCACGCGTCTCGGCCTCGTCGTAAAGACGAGGCGCTGGCGGACAGCTGGTTTCACTTTTTTTTTTCTTTTTGGGTGCTTTCGCTCGCGCGCTCGCACTTTCCTTTGTTCGAACAAAGTGTTCCTCTTTTGATGCGTCCTGACTAATGGTGTGATATTCACAGGGCGGCCGCACGCTTTCCTTTCAACTCCTCCGCAGCTGGTTGCCTGGAACACATGCATACCCCCCTCCAAAAAAAAAATGCTACAGGCGACAACAAGAGGCCTATTCTTATCAGCTCTTAAGCCTGTCTTATTTAATATTGGCATAGATAAACATCACTAGAAAAGTAGCTAGCAACACTTACTCTAAGCCCGGGCAAAACTACAGTACATTGGGGCCCTACACATGTTGAAAGGCCCCTAACAGCAGAGTTTCCCAATGTTTATTGAGTTACATTTACTTTTGAAAATATCACAGAGCACCACCAAACAAAAAACATCACAAGGTTAAATAGTGATGACTTCATCTCAATTAACTCAAAATGTACTTCAGTATGCAATCTGTGCCTGTTTAGTTGAATACAAAGCTATTATTCTTTTGCATACATAAAGATATAGATAGATTAGGGGTGTCAAAATGAGTGCATGAATTTTGAGTTAATTTAAAGTTCCTTTAAAGCCACTAATTTGTTTAACACGCGATTAATGACCGCCTCTTACTTGGAAAGCCTGTACTGGGGGAATTCCAGTCACAACGCAGCAGACACGTCCATGTCAAAATTTAGCAGTAATAAATGTAATAATAATGCATATATTTGTGGAGACTGGTGTCAATTTGTATTTTACGATTTTAAAAATGTGCAGAATTTCACAAGTTACTTCATGTTAAAGAATAGATAGCTCTTAATATGAAAAGAAAAGTGCACTGAGCCTTTCAAATGCAATTATGCCATCTATTGGCAGAAAAAGGACCTCAACACAAATCAATATCACACTCGGTTTTTTTTTTTTACAATACAGTACATCTTTTTAATTTTACCTTTAATTTTATGATTTATTATAAAATTACTGTATCAATGACTAAAAGATGCAGCCATATTTCTATTTTATTTTTTCCACACTTTTGTTAACAAGAGTATAAAAAGTTATTGTACATTTCGAACAGATATAAAATTTGCAATTAATCGTGAGTTAACTATTGAAGTCATGCAATTAATTACAATTAAAGATTTTAATTGTCTGACACCCTTCGTATCGATACACATTTATTGCCTGTTCTTGCTATCACTATTTGTCGCTGGCATAGATACAATACTCGAAATAAATCATTTCAAAGTGAATACGTTCCCACAGCACACCTGACCATCTCTCACAAACTAACTCAAAGGCCAGGAAAATGCTGGGCCGCCTTCGTCTTACCTATTTCGTGTCGGTACCTTTGTACGAACATAAGGAACACGGGAAAAAGAAAGTTTTTATGGGTAAAAAAAACATTGCATTACGTTCTATTATCAACCCATTCCTTTTCCTATGTGCTCTTCCTCGCTACTTTCGCTGCTAAAGAACCCCTCCAATGGACAAAAGACACCCCCAGGTTCAAAGAACTCTAATAACAAATAAAAAGATGAGTGAGGGGTGGGGGTCGTGGATGAAGCTCCACTGATCACAAATCCTGTAATTCCTTGACACATTTCTAGAAGCCCGTGCTTGAGCGTAAGCCTAAAATCAACAACAGATAAGCCCCTCTGTGTCCCTTCTCTTTGATCTGGAGGGGTGTGGAGGTGCTTTGGTGATGCTGGTGGGTAGGGGGTGGAACTCCTAAGCTTCCTGCTCTGGACCCCCCACTCCTGTTCTAGATGTGGAAACCCCGGAGGGGGTGCTGAGCAGAGCCCATCAACGATTGATCTACTGTATTGGTCCATGTAATGTAAACAGACACTAAAGTGATTATTAAAAGCTACAGCGGCAAAGTCGTCCAGCACATTTTTGGCTTTTGGCCGATAACAGAGGCGGACGAGATTAGACGAGGAGAAAAGTCAACATTTCTGACACAAATAATAGTGGGACTGCTACATATGTTAATGTGATTTTTATTCTCAAAATTTTTCTACCATGAAACAACTCCCACATAATACTTTTAAATTACACCGTTTAAATTTCAACTTGCTTAAAAAATTCCACGCCTTCCGGGGCATTTATCCTCTGATTCCTAGGTGGCGCTATTGAGTGCTTTTTATTTTTTGGTGCATTTTTCCATTGGATATCATTAGTTCCATGTTTCCATCTAAATGAATGGAGGGTACTTTCAGATAACACTTTTCCATATAAATTTCAACTTGCTTCAAAAATTCACACCTCCCGGGATCAAGTGTTCTTTGTATTCATTGTTCTTTCAACTACAATTAATACTTTGTCGTTTTCACATAATTTATCTTTCAATTTACTTCATAAACATTCCGTTTAGCATTCAGCTTTTACTCGGAATTTCTGAAAAAGAGAAATCCTGACAGGAGTCGAAATGTTCTGATATCAGAGTGCTTCAAAGGCAATGTGAATTCTATAATACAGGACCACAGTGTGAAACCTCCATTTTCCAGTATCCTGTTTCTGCACAAATGGCACCGACGCCAACTTGGGAGACAGTGGGCCTGGCAATTTTACAGCTGAATATCATTACATTACCTTAACTTTTCATTAACATTCCCTTATCTTTTTACAGAATAGCGACACAAATAAAAGGTAGAGATGCTAGATGCTAGAAACTATTTTGCGACCCATTTTGGCCATCGTCGCAAAGTTTGTAAATCGACGCAAAGTTTGTAAACTGCTGTCTCGGATGCTACGTCTGTAGAAGAGTAACAGAAGCCAAAGTGACATGAGGTGACCTCCTTTATGGAGGTAATCAGAGTTGCCTTCCTGTCTATTTTCACCCTATTCACACACAACTTGACCCCATGACAACAACCCACTCCCAACGTGAAACAGGACACCGTTTTTTTTTTTTCTTGTTATGGCTTTACAGCCTCGCAAGGCAACGGCACAAACAACAAGCTTCGTTCCTTCATCACCCCTTGAGCTTTAAAAACAGTTTACGTAGCATGTCGGAGGACAAACATTCTGTGTGGACTTGTTTGGCAGGAGCGCTCGTAAATCCAGAGTTTCCTTTCAAGAAGCAACAGCTTGTTTTGGTATTTAGTAGCATCAACAAGGTCAGCGTAGCTAGCGGAAGCGATGTAAAATTGTGCAAATATTCCTTTTTTCGGTTTTTTAACAACTCTAGACAGAGATGAATTGAGACACAGGTTACATGTGACAAGCCAAACCATAATTCAAGTTTCGAATACAGTGGTGGACAGTAAATTGGAGCTAACACGTTAGCCATGTGTGAACAGCTTTTGGTTTCAAACAAAGAAATCGAAAATGTCCGTGTTCTTATAGTTAGCACTGAATAGCATCTAGCTCTGATCTACTAAAACAAAATTGTGTTTGTTTAGGGATGTTATTTTAATTAAATAATCAACAATTATATTGCAGATGTCAGTATTCTACAAAGTCTAATACCCAACATTTCATATAGAATCTTTTGAGAATTGAGTGTACCAAAACCAAATGTACATTTTTGTGTGTTTAGAGTTTTTTTTTTGTTTTATTTAATAACCCCAAAAATAAATGAATTGAATGAAAATGAATGAAATTCAAAGACAAAGTCAGTCTTGCAAAATCCGACAAAAATCTGCCGTCCTTAATTTTTTTTTTTACAAACTTCAAAAAAACACAATTTAAAAAACCTAGATAATCAGGGAAGTGACTGTTTTGACAAATGAGAAAAAGAAAGTCCCTTGTGACGCCCCACCACCCGCAAGCCACCCCACCCTCTGACCCAACCCCATCCCATCGCCCCCCAGCCGAGAAGAGCCGGACGGAACTAAAGCCCCCCATTGTTGTCCCCTCATACAGGATCAGTAGGCAGTGAGAGAGGGATGTAAGGGGGGTAGAGAAAAGATGGGTCTGGTGATGTAGGGGTGGGGGGGTGTATGGATGAGTGTGTGAGTTGGAGGGAGAGTGGGGGGGGTCAGCCGGCCCGCTCAAACAAATAGTGTGGTAGGACTTGGCCCTATCTAATCAAGGGCAGGAGGTCACTTCCGAACAACTGGGCAATAAAAGATTATTTCCAGCCACATAACAGAGGAGCCGTTGGGGGGGGGGGGGGGGCTTGGCGGGACGCAAAAGGAGGGGAATGGGATGGTGGGGGGTGGGGGGAGTCAAGGGGGAGGGCTGTCTGTGAGGGGAGGAAGTGAATTGAAAAAAGCCAGCAGACGGGAACCATCTGTCTGGATGCAAAGTCTAATCTCCCCCTCCACAAAAAAGCCAGTGGAAGGGAGGTTTGGGGGGGGGGGGGCAGTTTTGGGAATTCTACTTCTTACTGGATGGATTCAACCACCGTTGCCCTACCTGAGTCTGGTTTTGTTTTCCAGGCCGCCACATATCGAGGGAAAAAGCAACGGGGGCCTGGAATGCTCTGAGTTAGCAACGAGTAGTAGCTAGCCGTGAGCAAGCCTTTTGGATTAGCCAATCAGAGACAAATTGTGGTGGGACTACATGCTACAAGCTAAAGCACAATAAAAGTGTCTGTCTTACAGTGTTTGAAAGGAAAGTCAAACTCACAGCTAATTTTAAACATCCGTGTTCTTGCAGTTAGCCTCGAGTCATAGGCAGTCACAAGCTAGCCATTGGACTAGCCAGTTGGTCACATACATTAACATAAGTGATGGATTGAGGCAAGGTTACATGCTACAAGCTAAATCAAAAATAAAATTGACAGCCTAAACCTTGGATTTCACGGTTGTCAAGGGTATAAAGCGGTCGACAGTAAAGTCAATCTAAAAGCTAATGCTAGTTGTCGTTATCCAAGTGTGAACAGCCTCTGGTTCTTTTCAAACTAATCGATTCAGAACATATTCTTGTTCATATGGTTAGCACCAAGTCATGGCTCGCTGCAAACTAGTCTTTGGATTAGTCAGTCTTTCAATGTTCAATTTCTTCTTAGATAAATTCAGGCTAAACTACTATAAAAGTGACAGCCTGAGTGTATACAACACTAAATGGGAAAGTCGAGCCAATAGCTAATGCCGGCTAACATTAGCAGGCTAGTTTAGATCCTATCTGGTAATGCTAGCTCACATTAGCAGGCTACTTTATATCCTATCTTTGTCCTTTTGTGTTTTCTGAGGACCACATAGCAACAGCAACACCCTTTGAAAACAGACATGATCTTTAATCAGAGTTTGATCGATCCGCACCTTGTTTTTGAAACCGAATGCAAAATCAGATTTTTCAGAAGTGACGCATGGAATATCAATGAGCCCATTTGCTTTGTTGAAACAGGATCCAGTGATCAGGCACGTTGATTGTCCTTGCCCAAATAAGGGCATTCAAAGTGACAGGAAGGAAGCTTGGAAAAGAAATTGTAGGGCTGTGTGGTTTGACACTAAAAACAGAATGGCGGTGGGGTGCTTGGGTGGGGGGGTGTAACGGTTGGTGGTGTTTGTGGTGTGTACCCAGCAGCCTCAATGAAACACCTCCATCTTGAATAGCCCTCGACACCTGATAAAACACCCGCCCGCCCTTTATGGTTCCTGAGGAGAAAAGATGGTGCTGGGTGACAATCCAAACAGGAAGCACTCAGTTTATGACGGCAATCCTCCACTTTGGATCAGCACTAAATGTGTCTTTTATCCGGAACCACATCTGAATTCCATAGGGCTCTTCCTCAAAAATATCCCAAAAGTTTAGTGGGGAGTTTTAACATTTTCATTCAAATGCTATTAAAATTAGGGCCCGACTAAAAATGCATTTTTTTAGGCCGATGCAGATTTTTGGTAGAAAAAAGTACAGATTATCGATTAATCTGCCAATATATTACATACAATAAAAACATTTTCCTCATAAAAAATTATACTAAAATCTGGTATACAGAAATAAAATGTGGGGATTTTTGTTTTAGGTATTTTATTTTTTATTGAATAATCAAAAAAAATCTACTAAAATGACCAAAAAATACATTGTCTTTGGGGATATTACTTTCATTAGACAATTAAAAAAAAAATTTTTTTTAAGAAGTGTTTTTTCGAGGCCATCGGCATCCAGCCCTGTTCTCTATTGTTACTTTGTATTTGCATACTGTATATAAAAGACTGTTTCCCAACTCCGTTGTCTTGTCTGCATTTAGGTCCTGTCTCTGCACTTCACGTGACATGCAGTGCTTTACATTTTGTTCAGAATCCTACCAAAAAATATGTGTTTCTATAAAATCCTTGTGAGACCATTTAAAAATTGACACAATCCAAGTCTGTGCTGATTTCCGGACTATTTTAAAGTCATTTTTATCCTGCGGAGGCCGAGTGGATGTTGGACGCGTTTTTGAACACATCAAACATTTCTGCCGTCAGTTCGTCCAAAACCCAAACGTCTCCAGAGGTGGCTTCTTTTGGAGCGCGGGTCACCGTGTTGGGAGTCCAGAAGAGGCCCAAATCCCTACACTTCCTCTGATTGCTTATTTCTATTTATAAGAGTGTGGGGAGTGCAGGCAGGGGGGGGGGGGGGGGGGTTAATATGAACCATATGAGGAGTTTGAGGAAAGCTGAAGCAGCAATGTGGAGGAGGACCACTGGGAGAGAACATTCTGCTCCAGCCATGCCCCGGCTTGGAAAAAAAAAAAAAAAGGACTGTCCCGGTAGGACGTGCGGCTTGGAGGTTCCTCCGTGACTCACGTGGTAGTCATGTAGTTAAAAAAATAATAATGCCAAGAAGAATGACGTGGGCGTGTGGAGCTGCTAAATTTAACCTGAAACAAGCTGCGCAGTTTACGCCGACAGATTACTTAATAGTGACTCAGATTTCACTTAGCAAAAGTAGCTTCACTCACCACATGAGTAGGATGTGCGCGTGTTGAGGAGCAAATGGAAACACATTTTTCATGCACGTCATGTATCACAACAATTAATTGATGTTGCATCATGTTTTTTTTATATTCCCCACCAGAACTTATCATTATGCATCTTTCGGTTAACATTGCAGATGCTGATTGTTTTAGCTGAACTGATTGGAATTGGACAGAAATAAAAGGAAAACAAAATTAAAATGAAAAATAATGAAAGTTATACATAATTATGAATATACCACCAAAAATACATGTGTCTATTTTAAAAAAAATAAAGGAAGAAGAAAAGGAAAAAGAAGAAGAAATCGAATTGTTCAAAAGCACATGCTTAAAATTAAGGCTTTCAATTAAAATTTAAAATGTTTTAAAAATAGAAATTGTTTTAGAAAGGGATAAATAAATAAATAAATACATTAATCTTATAGTAGATGTCATTATCCATTATATTGTATTGTATAAAAACATTAGAAAAGCCATAAAATTTTACTAAAATCTAAAATATTTTACAAATTGTCGCAGGACTCCCTGGAAGTTGCATTGATTGGAATTAAGACACAAAGCAGGAGAAAATAAATAAATAAACAACTATATAAATCACTATTTAAAAAACAAAAAACACTATAAATAATCAAATACACTTTTAAACCAATATTTTTAAAAGTGCTTTCCATTTGACTCTAAATATATATTCTTAAAAAAATAAATAAAATGCAAAATATACACACTAAAATGTGCATGTCCAATTATATAATTAAATATTAACTAAATCATCCTTTAAAAAAAAAAGTGTCTTTCTCAATGCCGAGACATCACTATAAGCCAACCTATTACCATGCGATCATTACACATACTCATAATATGCGATCTGCGTCATATTTTTGTTGAATTTACTTAAGGATTTTCTAAACACCAAAATGTCTCCTGATGGGGGGGAAATGGTTGAAAAGCTAGTTCAGCCTCCATAGCCAAGGAAGCCAATCTCTTCCTTATTTGGCTTTGGCTGGAAAACATCAAGTAAACACGCTGTCACTACAAGCATATAGGGGGGGGGGGGGGCTCCTATTGTTTGCCATCATGCGAGGAAGCCAAATGGCTCTCGAGTTGCGTCGCACTGAAAGACGACAGGAAACTGACAAATCACTAATCCACTCCTAAGCCAACAAAAGGTACATTCCACCCCCACCCCTCACAAAAACACATTTGGTCGGGATGGGGAGCCTTCTTCATGGGTCATTCGAATATTTTGCAAAAATCTAAGGCAATAAATAGGCTTTTATTTTTGTGGATAGTGGTAAGAAGTAACAAAGTACAGACAGTACAGTCACACTTTGGTAATGTACTTAAGTAGATTTTATAGAAATATGTACTCAGCATGAGTATTTATATTGTAAATTTGACAACCCGAATTGAGATACAAATTGACCATTAAAAAAGAATGCCGAATCAGAATTTTCGGCTTTGAGTGACAACCAATCATAGCCCATATAACAGTGTGCGGCTAATGCTAACAATTGTGAATATAACTACATAAGTGTCATGAGGTCTAAACTTTGCAAAAACTATTTTCTCAACACACCTCACACCTCAAGGACGTTTTTGGCTGGTGATACATGACAAGTTAGCAAAATGGGTATTTGATGTCATTGACAGTGAAATGGTATTTTTTATTTACTTGGACTGTGACTATGAATTGAGACGCAAATTGGCTGTTATAACCCGTGGGCAGTATTTTATTTTGATATGGGATTGGTCAGAACCATCAAAAAGCCCACAACGGCTCACAATATCACCTAGGGGTAAAGAATGCTGAATCAGAATTTTCTGATTTGAGTGATCAGTCATAATAGCCCATTTAACAGTGTGCGGCTAATGCTAACAAGTAACAGTTGAGAATATAGCTATGTGTCATGAGGTCTAAACTTTGCAAAAAACACACCAGGAAAACGGATTCTATACCTCTGTAGGAAAACTAACTCACCTTATGTTGGTAACTTTTAAAATCTGCGCCAGGGTAGTCATGGTCCTCCCTTCTCTCACTTGCTGTGCTGTCACAAGCCAAAGAGGACCCAAGGATTAGCTGCCCAAACATTACCTGCCTAAAAATACAAATATATTTTGTACAGCATGCACTTTATAAACATCGTTTTTTTTCTTGTCTCGCCATAATTTAGTGATTAAATAGTAAAACACTTCTTATCAGCAACTATTTGCTTGTATTTGAACTTACATTAAAGTTTTTTTCCCCAATTGTTTTTCTTGCTGCGATGTCACAAGCCATAGAGGACCCAAGGATTAGCTGCCTAAACATTACCTGCCTAAAAATAAAAATATTTTTTTGTACAGCATGCACTTTATAAACATAGTTTTTTTCTTGTCTCGTCATGATTTAGTCATCAAATAGTCAAACACTTCGTAGCAGCAACCATTTGCTTGTATTTTAACTTATATTTAAGGTTTTTTTTTCATTTGTAACTCTTGCTGTGATGTCACAAGCCACAGAGGACCCAAGGATTAGCTGCCCAAACATTGCATGCCTAAAAATACAAACAAATCGTTTGAGAGGATACATTTTATAAACATCGTTTTTTTTTGTCTTGTCTCACCATAATTTAGTCATCAACTAGCCAAACACTTCTTAGCAGCAAGCATTTTCTCGTATTTGAACTTACTTTAAAAAGTTTTTACTCAATTGTACCTCTCATTTTTCTCAAACGTGCTTGTCCCACCTAAAGTGCTGACAAAGTCAAAACACTCACTGAGACTGTATGTAAACTGATAGCTCGTTTTGTGCCCTTTTGTTTACCTTTTTATCTGCTAAACTTTTACGACGCATCTTAGGACTTCCTGGTTTGTCCAACTGACATTTCAAAGTGATGACCTCATCTGCTGGGGGGGCATGGGGAGGTGGAAGGGGGGGGGGGTCAACAGACTTCCCAAGTGATAAATTCCCCTGACACACACACACACAAAAAGAGTAAGACAAGGGTAGGGGGGAAAAGGAAAGGAAGAGGGTGAGGTTGGATCTGCCCTTAAGTGCAGGAACTACGCCATAAAAGCTCGCCATTGATGGCCGCCGGTTTTATTATCTTTGAACAGGTGGCCTGGTGATGGTCACATGCGCACACACGTGCAATATGGAGAGTGCCTGGAAGTTTGGGAATCTGATTGCGAGGGTCTTGCGGTGACTTGTTGAGCAACTTCCTGTTGGGAGTGCAGTGTGATCTTCGTGTGATGTCAACGTCACATTCATAAAGCCAAAAATTCCACCAACACACATTCAGGAAGAAAAAAAAAAAAGCCAGACACGTGCTTGTTTGTTTTCATTAATTAATATATTTTCTGCATTAAAGTTAACATAGTTTTCTTTTGTGCCACCCTTTTAATTTTTTTTTCTCAGTAAGTATTTGATATTTTTGTTATATTGACATGAGTAAAATTTTAAGACTGTCTCTTGCAATAAATATCATAAAATAATAGAGCTTCACATAATAAATATTTTTGTACAACAACAAAAACAATTTGAACAGATTTTCTTAACCAAAATAGCCAGAAGGCCTCTTTTTTGAGCATACAATGTACACAAAATAAATGGGAGCATGAGGGAAGAGAAACACATTCCATGTGGAGAGACGAGAGGAAAAACAAATACTATGAGATGGATGTGCTTGTGTTAATGCAACATAAGCATGGAGGAGGTTTTTAGTGTTTTCTAGCAACCGGTAATTCAAAAAAAAAAGAAAGAAAAAAGATACCTGCAGGTAACAGCTACATCATTGCCCTAAAAATAAGCAGGGTTTCTCAAACTGAGGCACAGGGGCCAAGAATGGGTCCTAAATGTCAAATTGGAGTTGTGATCTTTTGTATTACATTTTTGTATAGTTCCGAGGAGACATTGGCAGCGGGCTGAGTTTGAGAAATCATGTTGAAAAATAAGCAAGGTTTTCCAAACTGAGGATCAGGGGCATAGAATGGGTCCCATTTTTAGGGGACAGGCCCCAAATGTCAAATTGGAGTTGCATTCTTTTGCATTAGTTTGGTTTGAGTTGCCGGGACCAAGTTTTTTTTTATTGAATAAATCGATATTTAATAGATTTTCCTTTTCGAGCCCAACATCGATTCATAAACCCATGAATCGGTCATTCAAATTTCATTTTCCCCATAAATTCTGAAAAAAAAAAATATTTGAATTGCAGGCCATTTTTTAAAAATCTTACCGTTTTCTTGAAATTTACTGTTCACGTGTTACTTTCTTTGACAAACTAAATCATTTGACCAATTACTGCCTCCGCAAAATTGACTTTGGAATTTATATTTGTGGAGTTTTTATCATGTCCTTGACATTTAAGAAGAATTGATGCTCCATAATTAATCAATATTGAAGTGAATTGAATCAAATTGGGAAAAAAATGACACAAACTGAAGTCTTGTGAATCATTTCAGAAAATTCAAATCGATACCCAGCCCTAGAAATGATGCTAAAAATGAGCAGCATTTCCCAAAATGACAGTCACAGGGCAAGCATGGGTCCCATTTCTGGGCTCGAACCCATATGTCAATTTGGAGTTGTGTTCTTTTGCATTGTACATTTTGAATTGATATTAGCAGGAGAGCGTGAATGGCGGGGGGGGGATTAGTTTCAGAAACCCTGCTTTGAAAAGACACTCCTTCACAGGAAAAAAACGGAAGTAAAACGATACAGAAATGGGAGAAGAGACTCGAGGAAAGACATAGGAGCGGTTAAGGCAAACACTGGTGTGTAAAATAAAAACATGGTCCTGAACCAGAAAAATAACTTTTCAAATCGAGTGGTTTTTCTTCGAGGGAAGACGGGCGGGAGGTGCTTGCTAGATTTTCTGTCATCATTGTCTGTGGTGGTGGTTGTTGGGGGGAAGGGGGGGGGGGGCGATCAGGAGGGTTTCTCCTGGTTCTGCGGGGCCCAGCTCTCCAGTTTGCAGTACACAGTGTTGGAGTTTTTGCACCGGCAGCCGGGCCTCCGCACCCGGTCGTAGCATCCCTGGCAAGCCTTCAGGCAGCCCTTGACCGGCGGGTAGCACAGCAGGCAGGGGAAGAGTACCGACATTAATCCCATGCACAGGAAGCGCGAGCAGCAGTGCGAGTGCGAGGGCGAGCAGGGGTGGTCGGCGCACGAGTCCCCCTCGTCGTCGTTGGAGCAGTGGTAGAAGATGCCCTTGACCAGGCACATGCACGTGCCGTGCTCCAGCGCGCTCTCCGCCGAGCAAAGGCACTGGCCGTTGCACGCCAGGCACGAGGGCAAGCTGCGGGGGGCCGTGCACTCGCCGCACTTGCATTTGCCGCAACGTTCGCAGATGAATTGGTGGCCGGCGGCGGAGGGGGGCGGCGCCGCCCCTTTGGCCGGGCCCGAGAAGTCCGATTTGCCCTTGAGCGGCCCCTGGTGCAAGTGGGGACCCGAGTTGGGGCCCGCTACCGGCCCTTTGGCTTTGGGCTGAGTCCGAACGGGCCGCGAGTTGAGTCTGGCGGGCGGCGAGCGCGCCAGGAGTCCCTGCTCGGAGGAGGCGCTGCTGTTGCTCCCCGAGCTGGCGGCGCTCCCCGTGCTGGTAGAGCGGCTCAGAACCGGCACCCGGACCCCACCGCCGCCGCCCCAATGGTGGCCGCCCACCACCACCCCTGCGGACGGCCGGTGCTCATAGTTGTTGTTCACATTGACCAGGATGACCTCGTGAGTCCTCTCCTGCTTGTCGTGCGGCCGCGGCGGCATGCGGGGCACGGGCGGGCGGCGCGCCACCGACGGCCCCTCCGTGTACTCGTTGCTGGAGCGGATGGCCTTGATCTGGTCCAGGGAGAGGATGGCTGCATGCTGGAACTCCCGCTCGTAATCCGACCTCTGGCGGCTCTCGAGGGAAGGCTGCTGGATCACCACTAATGAACCGCCGGGGCCATGTTGACTTTGGAGCTCCATCTGGGGGGATCACCACTTCCGACATTCACCGTGGACCTGGCATGCATCGGAAAACCTGCGCAAACGGGAGGAGTTGGTCAGTTAGGGTTAAGTCGTAGTCAAATGCTTGAGTATCTTTTAACCATTAAGTCATATTTTGACCAAAAAACAGTTGGGTCAAAAATAACCTAACTATGGATCAAAAATAACCTAACTATGGGTCAAAAATGGATCGATCCTCTATTTGGGTCGATTTGACCCTACTTCCAGTCAAGAAATGGGTCTTTCAGTGTAAAACAACTCAAAAATATTGGTCAGATCATTTACTTGGGTCAAAATCAGATCATTTATTTGGGTCAATTTTGACCCAAGTAAATGATCTGACCAATATTTTTGAGTTGTTTTACATTAAAAAGAACAATTTCTTGACTCAAAGTTGGGTCAAATTGACCCATAAAGTGGATCGGTCCATTTTTGATCCATAATTGGGTTACTTTTGACCACCTCTGCTAAAATCGGCTACATCCCACACATCATTCAGTTCTACCTCTGATTTTTTTTTTTTGCTTTTTGGAGAAAAAAAATACAAGTGTACCGTACCCTTATCAGCACTCACTTTGTATTGCAATTTCTATGCTTTCTATGGTGTCCTTGAGGGCCCAAAAAGGGTGCAGCTACTATAAAAAAAAAAAAAAAAAAAAACACTATTACACTCACTCCTGCTTATTAAAACGACTTATGTAGTGATAATAGTAAAAAAAAATACATTTCTTTAGCTCGTTATTTCAAGATTTCAGTTCAGGCCGCACTGAAATTGTGACCTCTTTGATTTAACATTAGTCGTTCAGCATTGTGTCGTTTTCATTGTGGCGACAACAGCCGATTTCCCTTGTGGGAAATTGTCGTTCACCAGAAATCGACTAACAAGACTACTCTACCCTCTAATAACCCCCCCCCCATCCTCACCCCAATACGCACGCATTGCAAAAAGTCCACCGGGGGCCCGCTAGCAAACACTTCCCCTCGCTCATTTACATCTCTATGACTAGTTAACATTTAAATGCAAGCGCGGCCACGAAATGAGGACAGCGACTAAATGAGCCGCCTCGCTTAGTATTCTCGCACGCACCCCCACTGGAAAGTAGGGGGGAAAAGGCTTTTGAAGGAAATGGTGAAGAAAAAACAACAACAACAAAAGGCCTCAAGGTCAAAGTGAGTTGTGAAAAACACTTTGAAAATGTCACTGGTCGCTTAAAACGCCGTTTAAACAACTTTTTAAAAGATAAAACCACCAAAAATACCAGCAAGTATTTGTTATTCATTATCATGTGTATTTTCCTCCCAAACAACTTTGACAATTTTACATACTCTCCATGGCCCACGCTCCTTATTTTCCCCCACGAATCAACGACACGCACTTTTTTTTTTTTGCTCATTTCAAACAAACTTTTATGACAATTTTTGGACACCTGGCGTCAATCTGCGCGTGCGCATTGAGCGTTTTTGTCAAACATTAACGAAGTAAATTTGCACCTAAAGCCTGCGTTGCATGCAAATAGGAAAAGTTATGAATGAAAACGAGCGCCGTTTCTGGGGGAGGGAGGAGGGGGGGAGGGGTGTTTGTGTTCAGGCAACAGCCACCGAAGGACGCATGCATGCACGCGTGGAACCTCCACCAAGGAGGAAAAAAACTCCCTTCAACATCGACTTTGTGCGCTTTTAAACCCATCAAAGCCCGCGCGGGAGGCTTAAAAGTGCTGCAAAAGTGTTTTAAAAAGTGCGCTAACCCCGAAGGTGCGGCGCAAAATTGCGTGAAAATAACTTTAAAACTGTTATTTACCTATATGCAAGCGTCCATGGGTTCGAATCCATCAAGCAGGCAGCCTACCGAGAGTCCATCCAGAAAAGAAGCGTGTTGTCCCCCACGCAAATCGAACGCGGAATATTCACAGCCTGCTAATCCAAGTGCGTGTATCCCGTTTGCGGCGTTAATTCCCTTGTTTTTACGTCAAGTTCCCGTGCGTAAAGAAAGAGAGAAAAAAAAGCGAGTACATCCAAAAGCCCCTCTGCACACATGCACAGCTGCGCACTTTTTACACGGACGAGAGGCAGGCCGATCTCCGGCCAGGACCGAGCCGAGTCGGAGTCCGTGCGTGGAAGTGTGAGAGAAGTGAGCGCAAAGTGGAGAAAAGTGGGGGGCGAGCGTTAAATGGGCGAAAAGACGAAGGGAGTTAGGTCCAAAGCGGGTGCTCCTGCGGCGTACGGGCGCTCTGAGGCGTCAAGGCTGGCTTTGGCTCGCCTCCCTTCTTCCCTGCTCGTTTGCTTGCTTGCTTGGTGCTTGGCGGGCCTGTGAGCTCTGAATGAATGAGGCCGGGGGGGCCCCGCAGTGTTTGCTGCAGCACAAGGCACCTCCCACTGGCCATTGAGGCCCCTGAAAAAGGATACATCGCATCCGCTCCTGATTCATTGGGCAGATGTGCTGAAGCCGTTAAGGTGGACCGGAGCGTTTCCGCTCTTGTGGCTTTGGTGAATAATCAAGTGACGCACTGTGACGCAACACGTTTTCTTTTCTATTTTTTTTTTTACGGCCCATTCTCGGTGCTTTTGTCATTTTTTGGTAAGAAAGACTCATCAGGGGAACTTACTGTACTAGAACATGTTGTGAAAACATGTTGCTAAGTGACCCATGCGGAATCACCATTACTCAACATTCGCATTTACATGAGGTCAGTTTGAATCAAACAACATCCAGTTTGTCACTTAAACAAATGTTTAATTTGTATTAATTAGTAGTAAATTCAAATAGAAAACATTATTATATATATATATATATATATTTTTTACATCAATTCTTAAAAACACAAATAAATTACAAATTAAATATTTTTGGAGAAAAAAAGACAAAAGTGGACATAATTCATTAAGATGAAATATTTATATTGGGTTCCTTTTTATAATTATTGAATCATTGATTACTACACATTTTTATATTTACAATGAAAAGCGTTTATTAATTTGAAAATAATCATGGAAAAATATATTCTAAATAAAGAAACACTTTAAAAAATCAGGTAAAAACTCAATAATTTATTAATTTCACAAGACGTTACCAATTAAGAGTGAATCGAAGGCCTACAAATTAAAAAATATATATTTCAATTGTACATACATTGAATGCGTAGACTAATTACAAATAAAATACATTGAAAACAACAATAAAAATAAAGTGAGTAAATAAAACAATGTCTATAGTTTAAATATGGAAAGTGTAAACTATCTATGCTACTTTAATTACTGTACTTAAGTAGATTTTTTATTAAACACCTTGAAAAATGACACATCCTTAAGAATATTATTTTATTTGAATATTATGCAGGTGTACCTGTTTGACACATCATTATTATTATGATTCTAGTTTTGCACACGTGTACAATATGAACGTTCTGTATCCCAGCGGAATGCCTGCTGCAACTCACATCAGTTCCGGTCCACCTTAAAAAAACAAGAAGCGCGGGGGAGGGGTGAGTAGGAAAAGCCCCCACCCCACTTCACCCCCCCCCGCGCCCGCCACTCCGCTCAGCCCCTCCCCCACCCGTGTCCCCGACTGACTGCTTTGATTGGTGTCGCGGATGCGCTACATCCGGATCCATGAGAAAAGGGGAAGTTCAATACAAAGTCAATGGGGAGGCCATTCAAATGGAACAATCCATACGGGAGGGAAGAAGGGGCCTCCCTCCCGTATGCTGCTCGACCTCGACACAACACATAGAGACAGTCATAAAAAGAATACTTAAAGAGTTGCTGAGAGTTTTGAGCAGGTTTAGTGACTGATGGGAGTTGCTGTTGCTGCTTTAGAAAGCGACAGATGGCCGCCAGCGTCGCCATTAGGGCGACCTGGACGGACTGGACACAAAATGGAGGACCGCGGAGGAAAGCGTCAGTCGCAAGAGGCAGATGGCTTCGTCTCATAGGACATTGATTGTCTCTCTCTCTTTTTCTTAAATTTAAATACATGCATAGATATTTCATAGGAAGTACACAATATAGATGTTTAAGATTTTATTTTGCATCCATTTATTGATTTCTCAATTTTAAAAATATAGTCAAAATGTTGTTATAAAAATCCATGCATTTGAGATTTAAAAATAAATAAATATAAGAATCTGACTCATTACAAGCTCCAAAAATGTGTACATGACTTTAGTTTTTCACAATGCCCATGTAGAAAATAAAAAATAAGTCATCTCACTGCATTATTAACGTCCGTTTCTCTTTTTTATTTCAATTTGAAAACCAAGATTTTGGATATGCGAGGATTATGCCCATATAATTTTTTCTAGTTAAAAAACAAACCAAAAAACGCCCTGAGCAAAATTATATGTACTGTTTATATAAACATATTTAACCCCCCAACTCCCCAAGAGAAGACACAACCAAAAACACAAAATCCATTTATTGCAATGTTGCTTTCAATATAAATAGGCGATGCATTTTCATTTCAGAGAGGCCAAGGGCGGCATGGCTCAGTGGTTGTCTCCCAACTAAGACAATATAAGATTTAAAAAAAATTGACATTTTAATTAAAAAAAAAAAAAAGTGTTTATTTTTTTTTTTACAAACGGTGAAAAATACTTATTTGTTTATATGCCCTTGTTTATTAAAAAATATTTTTGATAATATTTTGTTGGGCAGCGCCGACCACTGGTGTATGAACAAGTGTGTGAATGGGTAAATGTGAGGCTATATAAAAAGCAGCCCATATTACCATTTTACCGTGATTATTGAACGTTAAATAATCCATGATGATGGAATTTTTATAGTTGATGTGACCATATGTTTGACTGCTGGATGATGTCGTTTACATGATGGGACGACTTGGAGCCAGCAAATGATGGCAAGCAAAAAAAAAAAAATAGACATCAAAGGGGGGGCAGAAAAGAAGGCGGGGTGACGAAGGCGTTGGCGCTCCGCTGCTGGTAGGCGACGTAGGACTGGACCAGGGAGTCGGGGACGCGCGGCCTCACGGCGGCGAGGGCGCTCTGGAAGTGCCTGGCGTCCACGTGCTCGGCTTTCATGTCCTCCTGCAGGGCCAGCAGGGCGGCCTCTCGGCATACTGCTGTTATCTGGGGCAGGAAGCACACGCGCACACACATGCACGGTCACGTGGGCAGTCATAGTGAGAGGCCAATCGAAGTTAGTGACACAATTGTTATCAAGCGAATAGCTAAGCACGTGAAACGTGACGTAGGGCACATGGCGCAAACTCTGACCCTGGGGCTATTTGCAGCCTGCAGCTCATCTAAAATCTAATAAATAGACACAAAAAAAAGAGGTAAGTAGATCATTGATTTTAAAATATTTGACATTTTCATTAAACTCATTCACTCCCAGACAGTTTCAGTGAAGCAACCCCCTTCGCTCCCGGCTGTTTTACTGCATTTTGACTGATTTTGCAAGGCCCACAGAATATTGTGTTCTATTGCTATCAAAACACGGAACCTAGCAAAAGAAAGATTAGAGTCTCTTCTTTCATCAGAAAAAAAGTATATTTGAATCTGTTTACGTTTTGCAGCAATTATTATTAGAAAAATAGCTACGTTTCATCATTATTCACAAATATGTTTAAAACATTGGAGAAAAAAGCTTTTTTGCAACATGGCCCTGGTTGATCACTTATACTCTGATGCCACCTGTTGGCCAGTTTTGTAATTACTACCATTGTTTCAACCGTTCTCTGCAGTTCATAGGCTGTATCAAAGTCTTTTGTATGCTCTAGTATCCAAAAACATAAAACATTTCTAAATATGTTTTTGGGACATTGGTAATATTGAAAATAGAACGTATTTATACGTGGTTGGGAGCAAATGAGTTCAAATGTATTTTTTTTATTATTTTTACAAAAGGTGAAAAATACTGATTTGTTTATATGCCCTTGTTTATAAAATATTATTTTATTATTTTTGGGCTATATTTTTAATAAATTGATGTCATCTTCATAGACACCTCTGATCTGCGCATGGATTTTTTTTGTAAGTGGACGGAATTCTGTTTTTGCGCTCAGGCCAAAGCCATGTCTAAAATAAAAGTATTGTTTGGCACCATCTTGTGGCATCTTTGTGTAAAGCAACTATGTTGAAGTGAGGGAAGATAAATCTGTTTTCAGTCCCGCCCCCACAAAAAAACTGCGTTTTTCCGCCGTCTTATAGCATCTTTTGGAAATTGCAATTCTTTTTGGGTGGACTTAAATTCCTCACGGATTTTTTGTGATAGTTAATTTTGTAAGAAAAAAATGGTATATCAAAATTTAAAGGTGTCATTTGATGAGAATAAAATGCTACATTTAAAGAAAAGTACAGTAACATATTTTCGAGAATAAAGTCATTTTCGTGACTAGAAAAATCGGTACGAATCAATCAAAGTGACAGAAATAAACAAAAATGAGTTAGCCAGATTCAAACTAGAGGTTGCCACTAACTTCTTGCAAATCTAAATGTCACTCTCCATGTACGAAAAGCATTGATTGCTGGTGTTGGACTTGCGGGACTGCACTTGAGCTCCTCTCTGGAGCGTAGCATTCCGCCCGCCGGTGTCCTCTGAAGGTGGACTTGATCTAACGGGATTATGTCTGCTTCCAAAGCAGCCCCCCCGTCACTCAAATATGTGTTGAGGCAACATTTGGGATGTGGCCGTGTCTAAAGTGCAAACACGGCCTCTTTGCTTTGAATTACACGCATTTAGGACAGCGGCTCTCAAACTTTGCGGGTCCAGGGACCCCTTTGCAGGCCAGAATTTTCTCCAAGGACCCCCTTATAACCCTAACGCTAATCAAACATTGCTAAAGTCAGCTTGACGAAAAAGTCTCATTCCAGGAATTGAAGAGGAAGTCAGCAATTTTGGTATGATGCAGTCATTTTGCTTTTATATATAAATTGCAATTATATTTTTTTATATCCGTTTTTATTTTCACTTGTATTGACTTTATTTAGTCATTTATTTATGTTTTAATTGTGACCGTTTTGGTAGTATTTCCGGTGAATTCTGTGGGCGAAAGATTTTGCCCAACTTGAAACCAACTTTGCAATTTTGGGCCACGTTGACATGTCAAGTGCTGTTACAGACACGCAACATCTGAACGCGATGAAAACAAAAACTGCGACCGGAAAATATTGGTCGACGTACGGTTACGATTCAACTAAAGACAGGCGGCATCGGCTCGTTGTTGAAAGCTCATTGAGGTTCAAATCTGCTTCGTTTGCTCCCTTGGAAGCGCTCGGGCCAAGCTAGCATTGCGCACTCGGTTCAGGACAGGTGCTTCGCAGATGTCAGGATGTGAGGTCCACTGACCCCCCCACCCCCTTCCATCCCTTCGTCTTCTGTTTCCAGCGACATGATTTAGGAAGGATAAACACACGAGGCCGGGCTCATTTCAAGCGAGGATTTCCCATCATTCAAACAATTTCGGGGGGTTGGAGGGGTTGAGGGGGGGTGAGGGGGGGGTCAGTAAACTGTCAGTAATAATGATTCCAAACAATGAAGGCAATGTGTATGCCGGCAGAAGAACGGGACGTGTGGAACCAAGTGATCCAGTTTTTTACCGCAACATCCCTAAACAGGAAAATATCATCTTAACAAGTTTCTCGTACCCTGAACTTGAAAGTCCGTGGACAGTTTGTGTCTGTATCTCATTTGGGGATATCAAAAGTTGCTATTTGGAGGTAAAAAGCCGCCCACCCTCATTGAGCTTCCTTTTAACACGTCCTCAATAGGGTTGAAGTCAGGGGAAAATGGTAGCAGTCATGCCATTGCAGCCAGACGTTAACTGTTAAGAAGACAACGAGCACATGGAAATGCTGAATGCTAAGATTTGAATGCACGTGTTTATGAAGTCAATTGACAGATAGACGATGTGACAGTTATTATTACATTTTTAATTGTAGCTAAATGACAAATGAATAAAAAGAAAACTTGAACTGCAATCTGCCTAAAGTGAGATTTAATCATTTCAGAAAAATTATAATCCATTTCCTGATATGATAGTCAGTTGGTATGCATGTATATTAGTTAGCATAACAGCCATGGATATGTTTACAATGTACAGTCAGAGGTGGGATTTGAACCTGCAACCTCCTGCTTACTGGACTTTACCAACTGCGCCAGCGAGAAGTAGCAGTCAGCTGGCAATGATGACCAGTTGTAAGTATGGAAATTGTTGTGGCAAGTGAGTCAGTCCCATTGAGAATGAATGGGAAAAAGTTATTTAATGTTAAATTGTATGAATACTTTAAGTAATGTGGAATCAGACCATATAGACCGTGGGAGGCGTGAATTTTTGAAGCAAGTTTAAATTTGAACAATGTAAATCAGAAGTATTATCTAAGGGTTGTTAAAAATCACAAAATTAATATCATAGCAGGAAATTCTCATTTGGAAACTTATTTTGACGATCAGCGCACTCCACATTATTCTAGCCAAAAGCTCGCTAACAACAATTTTCCAGTTACTGAACATTGCATGTCAAAACAATCATGTTGATTCCGGTGATGAAATCCGTCTAATATTGAGATTGTCAGCAAATAAACAAGCCATCGAGCGCAAGATTCAGTGACTATCGAGGCCTCCGTCACAGACGTTTAGTGTTTAACTGGAAGCAGCACAGAAGCGCTTACTGTTCACGTGGCTCTTTTTCGCCTCGTCATCAAAAAAAGAAGGAAAAAAAAAAAACGCCGCCGTAGACTCGCTATCGGGCCAACGTTTTGGATCTCGAGTCAGCAGATTTGCGAACTGAGAGCCACTTGATGATTAGCTCGGCCCCTCATTTGCTTCCCCTTCGCACAGCCAGAAGCTGACGGGAGCACATCAGCCTGCCGCACTGCATCAAGACTTCAAACTTTAAGTGATTGCCGACATATTTCATGCCACGGAAATGAAAAATCCATCTGCATTGCAATGATGAAAAAAAAAAAATGGTAAAAAGCAAGACTCGTTTGTCTGGCCTGTCACGAGTCAGCACTTTTAGCCATCGGAAATCTTATGTATTCAGATTTGATATCGATGTGGATCATTGTAGACGTCCATCCATCCATCCATCCCAAATAGACATATTTTCCATTTTTAAGTCCATGTATTTGTTTAAGGAAGGAAGGAAGAGAAGGTAGGGCGGAAAGGAAGGAAGGAGGGTGGTCAGGAAGGAAAAGATGGAATAAGCAGGTCTTGTGGAAAGAAGGCAGGAAAGGAAGGAACCAATGAAAGAAGGAAGGAAGTAGGGCAGGAAGGAGGAAAGGGGGAAAGGAATATAAGGAGGAAAGGCACAGAAGGAAGGAAGGAAGGAAGGAGGAAAGGAACATAAGAAGGAAAGGCACAGAAGGAAGGAAGGAAGGAAGGAAGGAAGGAGGAAAGGAACATAAGGAGGAAAGGCACAGAAGGAAGGAAGGAAAATATGGCAGAAAATAAACCGGTCTTTGTGGAAAGAAGGCAGGAAAAGAAGGTCAAATGAAAGAAGGAAGGAAGGAAGGAAGGAAGGAAGGAAGGAAGGAAGGAAGGAGGAAAGGAACATAAGGAGGAAAGGCACAGACGGAAGGAAGGAAGGAAGGAAGGAAGGAAGGAAGGAGGAAAGGAACATAAGGAGGAAAGGCACAGAAGGAAGGAAGGAAAATATGGCAGAAAATAAACCGGTCTTTGTGGAAAGAAGGCAGGAAAAGAAGGTCAAATGAAAGAAGGAAGGAAGGAAGGAAGGAAGGAAGGAAGGAAGGAAGGAGGAAAGGAACATAAGGAGGAAAGGCACAGACGGAAGGAAGGAAGGAACATAAGGAGGAAAGGCACAGACGGAAGGACGGAAGGAAGGAAGGAAGGAGGAAAGGAACATAAGGAGGAAAGGCACAGAAGGAAGGAAGGAAAATATGGCAGAAAATAAACCGGTCTTTGTGGAAAGAAGGCAGGAAAAGAAGGTCAAATGAAAGAAGGAAGGAAGGAAGGAAGGAAGGAAGGAAGGAAGGAAGGAAGGAAGGAAGGAAAAGATGCCAAACAATAAGCAGGTTTGAGGACAGGCAGGAAAGATGGAAGTAAAGAAATGAAGGAAGATCGTTAAATAGAATAATTAAATATGGGGTTCCACAGGGGTCATTATTGAAACCACTTTATTGTGTACATCAATGGCTTTGTTAAATCTACAAAAGTTCTCCACAAAGTCTTGCTTGTGGATGACACGCGCCTCTTTTTGGCCCACAAGAGCCCATTTGGACTGAACCAAATGAAAAACAAAGCACTTAATGCAATTCATATTCCACAAACACAATATTGTTCAAAAGACAAGTGGGGGTGCAAGAAAAATGTTCACTTGACTTTCCTATGTTGGGCCCAGCATGTGGCTGCAATATTGTCAGGTGTGTTTGTGTAAGCTCACTTTGTACGCTTCCCTCCCATGATTGGCTATCGCGTTACCATTTTGCTGCCTTTTGCATTTCTGACGCGCGCTCATTAAAATGTCACTTTGTCTTATCCTACGAGGTTAACGGGACCGCACATACAGCGGCCGGCCTACTGTAGTACATCACCACACGCACGCACGCACGCACACGGAGTGTGTACATGACGCGTGCGCTCGAGCGTGCTGATTTAGGGGCGCAGTGGCGGCTCAAAGCGGGAATGTGCGTGCGCGCCGTTGAGCAGCCGAGCAGAAAGGCCGCCGCTGTGCATCCGGGGCAGCGCGATGGCCGCGAGGCGCACCGGCGTCTGCGCGTGCACACACGCACAAACACGCACACACACGCCCGTGCCATAACCCCCTTCAAATGTCCTCCCCTGTCACAACGCTGAAATGTTACGCTGACTCTGCCAATGCGGAGTCCAACGAGCTCCATTTTCTTGGCTTTTCTTTTACTTTTTTTCTTTCGCCAAATTGGACTGAGCAGAAAGTTAAAATTTAAATAAAACTTAAAAAAGAAAAAGAAAAAAAGATTGCTTGCATTGTGTCTGAGCAACAAATAAAATGATTAAAAACATTGAATAAAAAAAAAAGACAATATAAATGAAAAATAAATTACTTTACTTTGCTTGAACACGAAGCTAGAGTTAGCTGAGGACGCTACAAAAATAATTTTCTTCACTTTCCTGAAAGCCACTGCAATTTATTTGAAGTAAAAAAAACAACAAATGTTTGTGATTAATTTGTAGAAAGTATATAAAACCATAACATATTTTTCTTTTTAAAAAGCTGTTATGCCTTCTCTTAAATTTGATGAAGTTGCTATAAAGTAAATTGCTACTAAATTAAATAATAACCTAATTCAATTTAACTAAAAATAAAGTTAAAAGTCATTTACCTAAAAATTAATTGCACTAGTTTTAGTAAGTTCAAACAATATTTTTTCCCTCATTTTCTGAAGCTGCTACGTCTTCTCTCACGTTATTATAAAGTAAACTGTTGTTGAGGAAAAACAATATAATAAAACAATAAATACATTCTAAAAATGTACAAAATATTATGGAAAATTTTAATTTTCTTGTGCATGTAGCTAAAATGATACTAGTGAGTTAGTAAGTCAAATTGATTCAATAAACAAATTAACAAAATATTTGTAATTTATTTGTCCCAACCCTCAACAAAAAATACAATAAAATACAAAAAAAATCAAATTAAATAAAACAGAAACTAAATATGCTGAAGCTGCTACCCACTAGAAAGCAATAAATGCTACCAAAGGAAATAAAAAATAATAATTTATAAAATGTTTTTACGAAGCTAAAGTGAGAGTAGCATACGATTTAGTTTTTTGAAATGTATTTTTTATGTGAAGCTGCTATGCCCCCCCCCCCCCCCTCCCACAGTCCCGTGCTCCACAAAGGTTGTCGCTGGCCTACCTGCCCAAAATAAGCCCTTCCCCCTTGGGGCTGCTAAGAAAAAAAAAAAAAAACGCGAGTGGCTAATCGCGTCAGGCAGCACATACATACAGACTTAAAATCAGTCTGGTGTACTTTTCTGGCTTCCTCCGGCAACAAAAGGCGCTCAGTGAGCGTATCAGACAGCCTTAATGAAGTGCCTGTGAGCAGCACATCCACTCTGTGTGTGTGTGTGTGTGTGTGTGTTTACTATCAATCCGCCCTTGTGTCTACAGCCGGCGACGTCCAGTCCTCCCCCCCGCTGCTTGCCTCACCCTTGCACACAATCGCTCACATTTACAGCAGCGAGGACGGAGGAAGGTGGCAGGAAGTCGCTCGTGTGCACGTCTCGAGTCTGAACCTCGGAGTGTCCAGCAACCCCAGCGGATTCACACATTAGCTACTTGGTCCAGAAATGGATGGCATCTTTCTGTTATTAAATGACAAGCTAAACGGATGGATTGATGGATGGATGGAACACGCGGCCGTCCAAAAATAAAAAGAGTTTGATCTTCCAGAAAAAGCCAAAGAGGAAGCATCTGCACGGCCTGCTGCTCCAACACAAACAGTGTTGTAGAGAGGGAGGGAAGAAGGGAGGGAGTGAGAGAAAGGGAGCGAGAGAGAGAGAGAGGGAGAGAGAGAGGGGAGAAAGAGAAAAAGAGGCGGGAGAGAGAGCGAGGGAGGGAGAGGGAAAGCGAGAGAGAATGTGAGAGGGAAAGAGAAGGTGAGAGGGAGAGAGAGAGAAAAAGAAAAAAAGAGAGAGACGGAGAGGAGGAGAGAGAGAGAGAAAGAAAAGGAAAGAAAGAAAGAGAGAGAGAGAAAGGGAGAGAGAAAGAGAGAGAGTGAGGGAGTGGGAGAGAAAGAGAACGGGAGAGAGAGAGCGAGAGAGAAATAAAGAGAGAGAGAGAGAAATAAAGAGAGAGAGAGAGAAAAGTTAGAGAAAGAGAGAGTGAGGGAGTGGGAGAGAAAGAGAGGGAGAGAGAATGGGAGAGGGAGGGAGAGAGAGAGAGAAAGAAAAGAAAGAGAAACAAAGAGAGCGAGAGAGAAATAAAGAGAGAGAGAGAAATAAAGAGAGAGAGAGAAAAAGTTAGAGAAAGAGAGAGTGAGGGAGTGGGAGAGAAAGAGAGGGAGAGAGAGCGGGAGAGGGAGGGAGAGAGAGAGAGAAAGAAAAGAAAGAGAAACAAAGAGAGAGCGAGAGAGAAATAAAGAGAGTGAGAGAAATAAAGAGAGAGAGAGAAAAGTTAGAGAAAGAGAGAGTGAGGGAGTGGGAGAGAAAGAGAGGGAGAGAGAGCGGGAGAGGGAGGGGGAGAGAGAGAGAAAGAAAAGAAAGAAACAGAGAGAGAGCGAGAGAGAAATAAAGAGAGTGAGAGAGAAGTAAAAAGAGAGAGAGAGAGAAAAGTTAGAGAAAGAGAGAGTGAGGGAGTGGGAGAGAAAGAGAGGGAGAGAGAGCGGGAGAGGGAGGGGGAGAGAGAGAGAGAAAAGTTAGAGTAAGAGAGAGTGAGGGAGTGAGAGAAAGAGAGGGAGAGAGAGCGGGAGAGGGAGGGGGAGAGAGAGAGAAAGAGAGAGAGAGTGTGAGAGGGAAAGAGAAGGTGAGAGGGAGAGAGAGAGAGAGAGAAAAAGAGAGAGAGGGAGGAGAGAGAGAGAGAAAGAAAAGAAAAGGAAAGAAAGAAAGAGAGAGAGAGAAAGTTAGAGAAAGAGAGAGAGTGAGGGAGTGGGAGAGAAAGAGAGGGAGAGAGAGCGGGAGAGGGATGGGGAGAGAGAGAGAAAGAAAAGAAAGAAAGAGAAACAGAGAGAGACCGAGAGAGAGGGAGAGAGAGCGAGAGAGAGCGATAGAGAAATAAAGAGAGAGAGAGAGAGAGAGAGAGAGAAAAGTTAGAGAAAGAGAGAGTGAGGGAGAGAGAGAGAAAGAAAAGAGAGCGAGAGAGGGAGAGAGAGAAGAGGCCGGCACAGTCAAGTGTGTGTGATGATGAAAGTGTGACGGTATAAAGCGATGCCACCAAAGAAGAAGAAGCCCATAAGACATTGCTGCAGTACATTCAAAATGTCTACATGCCCTTGTTGAAAAGCCAGCTTCTTGTGCTATAAAAAAATGAGACCAAGATAAATCATTTCAAAGTTTCCCCCCCCCCACCATTAATGTGACCTCTGACCTGTATAACTCAACTCAGAATCAATCAATCACATTCAAAAACTAAAACATCTGAACTTTAGTTGGGGGTTCATCAGTCACGCTTTAAATAGTGGCAGGCGTGTGCTGGCTCCCATTTAACATGTGTTCCAATATGGTCTAGCCCCAAATAAAGGTTTTAGTCCCAAGGGAAGGTTCTAGTCCAGAGGGAGCTCTAGTCCAGAAAGGTACTAGTGCCCTGGGAATGATCTAGTCCAGATCTAAGATTCTCATACAAAGAGGAGCTTCTAATCTTGACAGAAGACTGTTGTCCCCAGAGAGGGCTCTAGTCCTGAAAGAGGCTTCCTCGTCCTAACATAAGGTTTCAGTCCAGGGAAAGGTTTTTGTCCTGAGAGAAAATTGTTGTCCCAAGGGAGGGTTGAAGTCCCAATGGCAGGTTTTAGTCCCAAGAGAAGGTACAATGTCTGAGGGAGGGCACTGGTAAGAAATATAGGGTGTAATCCTAAATCAATGTTCTAGTCCCAAAGGAAGGCTCTAGTCCCAACCAGACCAAAAAAAAACTTCCTAGAACCAGAAGGTTTTAGTCCTGACAGGAAAAAAAATTGTATTCCCAAAAGATGAGGCTAACCAAAGGAAGTTCCTCAGTCATAGAGTTTCTAGACCTGAGAAAAGGTACTAGTCCAGAGAAAAAGGTTTTTAGTGTGATTGTAGTCCTGAGAGATGGTACTAGCCCTGAAAAAAAAAAAGGTTTTATTCCCAAAAGATGAGGTTAGCCAAAGGAAGTTCCTCAGTCGGAGAGGTTCTAGACCTGAGAAAAGGTACTAGATCCGAGAAAAAGGTTTTTAGTCTTGGCAGCGGATTGTAGTCCAGAGGCAGGGTCTAGTCCCAAGCACAGGCTAGAGTACAGAGAAGACATAATAGGTCTGAGAGAAGGTACTAGTCCCCAAAATAGGGTCTACTCCCCAATGCAGGCTCCTGTCCCAAATTAAGGGTCTCATCCCAATTGTAGTTTCTCGTCCAAATACGAATTTAATCTTTGACTACCAGAACCAGAACCAGATCCTGACATGTACAAGAGACGTGTGCCTTTTTGAATGAATCACACTAAACATCTACATTTTCCTGATTTTGAAATTAGAATGATAAAACAAATGAAGGAGTAACAATGGAGACGGACGAGCAGAATATTATTTCACGTCAAGCTTTCCAAGCTTGCACACACAAAAAAAAAAAAAAAAAGTTCAAATTGGCGTTGTGAGTGGTTGCATGTTTTGGAAAGACCCGTGTGGGGTAGCACCTGTGTTGGGGTTACACAAAGTTAAGTGTGTGTGTGTGTGTGTGTGTGTGTGTGTGCGTGTGTGTGTGTGTGTGTGTGTGAGTGTGAACGGGGGCATAGGCGGTCCTCGCCTTTAAGGGCATATTTGTCCTCGCCCCTTAATCAGACGAATGAAAGCTCGGCATTCTCCGCCGAGCTGGGAATTCAGGGATGGCATATTTACCAAACACACCCACACTCAAGTGACCTGTGTGTGTGTGTGCGTGCGTGCGCGCGTGTGTGTGTGTGTGTTAACGTCAAGGTGTGTAAAAGTCCACCTGTGTGATGTGCACCAGTGAAATGTGCTTTTTTTCCGCCCCTTTCACGAGAAGCAAAGTGCACGTCGACACACACGGGGAATGTTGGCCTCCGTGAGATGACTGAACACGACATCCAGTACAAACGATGGGGCGATTACCTCCGCCAAGGCCACAAGTGGACTTTTAATCATGGTTGGCAAACGGAAAGAAAAAGAAAAAACATAACCAATTCGCGCAGAAGTTAACGTTACCACGACGATTTTGGTGAGGTTTAGAATAAAAATGAAAAATGTGTACATAGTAGTAGTTTGACATAAGAGCTTAATTTTTTCCGTGACCAATCTCATAACGAGAATTACTCACGTCAAAGCATTTTTTCTCCAATTCAAATGAACGGACACAATGCTCCTTGTGTAAAGTCTGTTTTTTAAGTAGCCTAATAAAAATAGAGTAATAACTTGCAATCAATATTTTATTTTGTTTATTAAAATATACCGTAGTTTACCTACAACGTTTTAAACATAATAATAAAATTCATGTGATTTCTTGTATTATTCCACTTTTTATACCTAGATTTAACATTTTAAAACAACAAATGAAAAGAAAATTGTGTGCTAGCTTACAACATTCAACTTTTTAAAAACTTTTTGGAGATATTTTGAGACAAAAAAAACTTTTTAAAAGCATATTTTACCAATAATAGTATTAAAGCTATTGAAATTTATTTAATTGAACTAAATAAAAACGAGTTAATCACATCATGTTTGTAACTTTTAATTTATTTTTAAAAAAAATATATTGACATAATGATTTTAAAGTTAAAATTTGAACATTTTCTCGTAACCTTCTTATATAAGACATTTTCATTAAATCATTAAGACAAAACAAGGCCAGACTTTGGTGGCCACACCCCCAATCGAGTGGCGAACCCCCGCCGAGCAACCACAGACTTTTAGCGAGTGGCTGAGAAAAACTCAAGTCGACACATAACATCGGACCAAAACAAAAAGGAGAAACAAAAGACTCGATTCGGAGCGCAGGTGTGAACGGCTTCTTTCCTCGCGCTCTTTGTCGAGCCGTCTTTCTTCGGGGACGGCGATTGCGCCATGTGGGCCCAGTGAAGCTATATCAAATGATTGTGGTCTTAGAAAACAGCATTTGTCTCAAAGTTTAAAAATGAAACATGACATTGTTGACGGCAGCAGCAGTGTTGTTGTTTGCGCTTATGAAGAATCCCCGGCAAAATGATACGAGTCATATAACTCACATTTCCTTGTATCATCTTCCTATTGAAATGAATGGAAACGCCATCAATCCAAATGACACCAACAAAAATATTTGTATTGTGTCTTACAATTGGAAAAATGCCACTCTGCAGTATTTATAAAAACACGTATTATGATGTCATGCAATAATTCAGCGGGCATTTTGTGACGGGTGTCGTACCGACATAATATACCTTACCTAACTTGATGATGAAACAGAAGAGGGTCACAACTGAATGCGGAAATATGAGTCGTTTTCCAATGACGATTAAGTATTTACGCCTTTAAGTGTTTTTGTATCGTCTGTCTGCATGTGTTGCGAGTATATTTTGTTTTAAATTTTACAACACATTGTTTAAAGGTTTACAAGTACAACGCTAGATTTCAATTGGGAGTAGCATTAAATAATAAACTTTTTTTTTTGCAATGTTCGGCCAACGATTTGAATTGGAAGTTAATTGCGGAACAAAACCAAATCTATCGGGGATTGTTTGAAAGGCAAACATAAAAGAACACAAACAAATTCTTGACTAGTTAGCTGTTGTGTAAATGTCCTCTTTACAGCCGTGCATTCCTCGGAAGCTGTTTATCTTTCATTGTCGTCGTTGCCCAACGGTACAATTAAATGCATACACGGCTACTGTTTGTCAAAGAGCATCGGGGACGTTTATAGATGCCTTTTTTTTTTTTTTTTTTAAAGCTGATAAGAATCTTTGCAGTGACAAATACAAGGTTGTAAATCACAAAAAGGGGAGTAACCGAATAACAGGTGTGAAGAGGAAACTGTTTGTCTCCCCGTGTGGGTGGCTGCATTGCATTGCATTGCATTGTGTGTGTGCGCGTATCATTATAAAAGGTGTTATTGTCTTTTTTAACCTCCTATTATGCGGCTCAAACTGACTCATTTTAAAGCTGGAGAAAAAATACTTAAAGAATGTAAAAACAAAAAAAGTAAGATGGCCTCGCTCTTCTTTTTATTATGTCCTGTACTTTAGCTTTAGCATGTTAGCATCCATGGACCTTCACTGCGATGTATCTGTTGACTTTGATCCGATCCGACTGCGTGTAATGAATCCTGCCGGTGTTTTCCCCGACCACAAACACAAAACAACTGGAGCTAAGCGCCATCACACCTTTTCCTTTGGGGTTTTTGTTGCTGACGAGGCGACGATTACGCTATCAAATGTCACTTCTGTTTGGAGGAAGAGGACCCTGTGGCCATTTTTGGGGGTGTTGAGAGGGAAAGGTTAGCGCTGGGAAACCAGTTGTTGCAAGTAGGGAGGAAGACGGGTGAGTTTAACAAGCCTCCAAGCACTGTGCTGAGAATGACTTCGTCACCCGTGCGTTTGCAAAAAAAAAAAATGGGGAAAATAATTAGGCCCCAACACCAGTTTAACGAATCAATCTGAAATTGAGCCAAGCGTATTTCACAACAGGATGGACGGGAAAAGTCTCACGGCCCCATGCCTGAAACTCAACAGGAAGTCAGCTCTTTTGGTTTGAAACAGCCCTTTTTGATGCCCATCCAAGCTTCCCTTCTAGAGATCCAGTATAATATGATCTCCAGCAGCTGCCAAGTCAGAAATAAGAGACGGACAAGTGAGACTCTCATCAGCCGTGGCTTGTCTTTGAACGTCCGTGGGGCTTCATTGGAGAAGCTGCAAGTGACGGCAAAGCACTCATTCCACAGCGGAGACAGCAGGGCAGAAACCCCTATGATGTCAAACACAATAGTCGATAACGAGGTTTCTCGCCGCATACCTCCTCCAGGTGTACGGCCGCTTTGGCCTTCTTCAAGCAGGATATGAGAAGGACCCCGCCGATAACCTCCGTTTAGCTTGACTTACTTCAGACGTCCTGAACCCGACTGATGAGGAGGTTGAAGGGAACTGTTTTCAAAATCAACCCAGGTGAATGCAGGCTCTGGTAAGTCTATGCCGGCCATGCATAGAGTCAAGTTGAATCTCTCAAAAATCAACAGCAGACTAAACCAAAGTAAGCAATGTCATTGTATTATTTGTAAAATAATGTTATGCTACAACCAAAGTGCTATTGGCACTAGCTTCAAAATTAGCACTTTATTCATCCTTGACTTTTTATCAAAATATATATTTTTTCTTTTTTCTGGAGAGCTCAGTATTGTTCATTCGGTAATTTTACCGATTTGACATGTCATCATCATTGCTCTCCCTTTTTTTTTTGTATGTGGGTGATTATGTGTGTGTGTGCATTCATTAGTTCACCTAAAACATATTTCAAAAAAATCCCAGACCGTTCACCTAAACCGAACACTTCCAGCCAGAGTCGTGAGGCCGTCAGGAGACCCGAGGAAGGACCAAAGAAAAGAAAGGAAAGTGAAATCCAGCACAAAACATCAATCAAAACATTTCTGCTGGGAGCAAAGACAACACATCGAAAGCCCGTCGGTTTTAGTATTTGCTGCAATTCTGTGAAAGAGAATCACATGGAATACGAGGAGACCGGTCTGTCGCACAATCGAGCGTTTGTGCGACGATCAGTCACAGTCAGCCACCAGATCATGAGGGTGACTCGCGACATTGGGGAAAGGCGCGATCACACTTCACTGGAAAAAGTACATCACAGACAAGTACTGGGAACCTTAGACACCGCCTTGAGGCCGTTGCTGGGAGAAGTCCGCGAGGTTGCGGTTTTGACTGTGTCAGATCTACCTCGTAAATATTAGATTGCCACCCAAACCACATATGCCACTTTTAATATATGATTTAAGACGAGAGAAGGATCCAAGATTACAAGTACACAGACCCAAGGTTTCAAAAAAAAGGTTCTAGTACTGAGAGAAGGTACTAGTCCAGAGAAAGGGTCTAAGACCTGAGAGAATGTCTTGTCCTGAGAGAAGGTTGTCGTCCAGAGAGATATCTACAGTCCAGAGAGAGGATTTTATTTCTGAGAAGTTGTCCTGAATGAAGGTACGAGTCCCAACAGAAAGGTGTCATCCCAAGTAAAGGTATTAGTAATGAGACAAAGTAATATTCCTGTTCGAAGGTACCAGTAGCAAGTGAAGGTTCAAGTCCTCAAATAGGGTTCTCGTCTTGAAAACCGGGACTTGTGCTAAGAGACGGTGCGAGTCCTGGGATTGATGTTCTCGTCTTAAGAATAGATTTGCGAGAAGGTCCAAGACCAGTGAGAAGGTTGTATTCCCGAAAAAGAAGGTACTAGTCCCAAAATAAGGTACACGATTAGGTACTAGACACTAGAGACTGCTGAGAGAAGGTTGTAGCCCAGAAAGCAGGTTGTAGTTACTGAGAGGAGGTTACAGTTCCAAAAGGTTTTAGTCTTGACAGACTGTCTCGCCCAGGAGGAGTTATGGTGCTAGTACCAATCGAAGGTTTTTGTCCCGAGAGAAGGCACCAACCCTGAGAGATCGCACTCGTCCAGAGAGATCGAATCTTTTCCTGCTGTTACTTCCTATTTCAAAGTGGAAACCGAAGAAGACAAACTTACCTCGGCTCCCGAGTACTTGTCCGTGCAAACCACCAGATCATCCAGAGACACAGTTTGGGCCACAGGCATGTTCAAAAATTGGAGGCGAAAAATTTCCTGTCGTGTCGGAGCATCTGGGAGAGGAACGTAGACGATTCGGTCGAGGCGACCTGGACGCATCAGAGCCTGCGGGATTCAAAGAGGACACGGGGAATTAAGCGCTACACTTTGAGGGCTGCCTCAGAAAATCATTTGTTGAAAATTCAGTTTCATGAAGCAACATGGAATTCGGTACATCTCTACTATGAATAGACCCATAAGAAAAGTCTCAGGAGGCCATGCCCGAAAAGACACAGGCATATTTTGGTTTGAAGCAGACGTTTCAGGGTCATTTTGGCTTTTAACCCTGGAGAACCCACGGGGTCAAATTTGGCCCCTATAAATTCTGCTACTCAAATAACAAAGACCTTTTTTTTCTTTTACAAATTTAACTTCAAAAGTCCAGAGTGCCACTTCTGACCCCTACATGGGGTCATCTAGTGGATGAATATTGCACTTACATGAGCCAGAGTGGTGGTGACAAGATGGCTGGCAACATGCTGTTTTTTGAGCTAGAAATCAATCCAAACAAAACCATCTTCTCAGAAAACCATCAGATGGTAAAATTGTGTTTTTTTTTTTTGTTAATCTATTTCGTACCATGTTGCAGAATGCCTAGGAGTATGTTTTATATTTTTTTTTGATAAATTAGCAACTCTGAGCTAGTTAAAAAAAAAGCGTTAAATTGAAAAAACATATATTTTGGTGTTCAGTGAACTTATAGCAGTCATTTAATGTATAATTCATAATTTTTCAAAGAAGAAAAGGGTTCTTGGGTTCTCCAGGGTTAAGACAAATTTGTCGAGATAATTTATTCGATTTCACCAAATCGTGACCACATGCAGGACACGAATGAGAGACGCACAAAACACGAACTGTACAAGTCTGACATTAAAGTTTCAATCTCATTTCACAGTCATTTTCTAGAGCCATCCTCAATGATGACTTGCCTTCAAACTAAATTCTAATAAGCAGCATTTCATGTGCTCCATGTGCTGTTTTGGTTAGCAATGGCGTTCAAATGGGCTCCGCGGTTCAATTTTGTCGCAATGGCATCTCTGTATGGTGATAATTAGTTACTAAATATTCTATTTTTCCCCAAGGGCAATAGGGAAGCATCTCTGAGAGTGGCAATTCCCAATCAAGAGACAATGTTTAGTACATAAGGAAATGTACAGTATATTCTGCTCTGGAATGAACAACGAACCATTGGCTGTCTGTCCACTGTAAGCCCTCCATCCACATTATAGAGTTTTTCAAATTCAGCCCCCCCGTCTATGAGAGTAGGGGGCCACTATATCCACATTCAAGAATAAACTCCACTCCTGAGCTAAAGTAAAACTAGTTAGTCCACTTAAGTGGCCGCCAAGTTGGCGTTATCCGACTGATCCTCCACTTCCTATAGATCATTTCTGCGTGACCCCAAAACAGTTCCTAAGTAGCCGAAAGCCGCGGCTGTCTCGCTTGTCAGACGTCGTTAAGTGGCGGGCGCCTCTCCGACACGGACAAGCAGACGGACAGACAAGTGCGCCTGTCTACGAGAGCGTCACTCGACCGTGCGCAGAAAAGCACGGTCTTAAAAATAATGCCACAAAAAAAAAAATCATAAAAAAAAAAAACCAGCTTGATAAGAAGTATCTTGAAAGACAAGGAACAAGCATATTTTCCCTTGATTTGAGGTCTAAATCTTGGTTCGATTTTCCTTTTTCTTGTGACAACTACGCCGCCTTCTGATCCACAAGCCGTCCAGATTGGCAAATGGACGTGGTGAATTGTTTCTTGTCAAACATCTTGAAATCGATGTGGAATCCGCGGGAAAATAAGCATCAATTGGTGATGACAGTTTCATTGTTGTTCTTGTAGGACGGAGCCCCCCTCGCCGAGGCCCAGACGGGCCCGGCTCACCGCGGCGCTGCACTCCGCAAGACGGGAGACGCGAGACGTGCGGGAGGTCGTGTCAGAAGTGATCAGCCCGGGCCAGAACAGGAATTTTTTTTTTTGTCCTCTCACTGACACGCTTCATCGTAACACACAGTTTTTTTTTTTTATAGGAGCAACTAGAGCTCATCTCTGACATGTTAGCATTTTGGCTAATAAAGCAACTAAGTTCTCAACTATCCAAGTAAGTATAAGTGAGTAAATAAGTAGGTTAGTAAGGTACGTTTTAAAGCGAATTCTTAAGTAAGTACGTCCACAAGCGAGTTGTAAGTTTGAAGAAAGAACATTTGTAAGTTAGGAATCTGTCAGTAAGTTTGTAAGTATGTTAGCTGGTTTGCAGGTTCCAAAGAAAGTTTTTAAGCAAGTTGGCCAGTAAGTACGTTCCTAAGTAAGTAATTTGTAAGTTTGCGGTTAAGTAAATAAGTTCGTAAGCAAGCAAATTCAAAAGCTCATGAGTTCTCAACCAAGCAAGTTCGTAGAGAAGCTCATTGCTAACTATGGTCGGAAGTTTGAAAATAAGCTAGTAAGGTAGTGTAAATTCATAACTATGCTAGTTTACGTTAGTTACTAAGTAAATAAGTTGATAGGCAAAAAGACCTTTGTAAATAAGTAAGGTCCAAGTAAGTTCCTAAGTAAATAAGTCGGACGCAAAGTAAGATTGTAAAATCTAAGAAAGCAGTAAGTAGTCAAAGATGGAAAATAAAAAGAAATGAAACTAGGATGGCCATCCGGAGCGAGTCCGCCTTTTGTTACCACGGCGACTAGACCATTGCTTGAAAGTGTTTCTGAAACTTCATGGTTGGAGAACCTTCATTATTATGTACAGTAAATGACACCGATTGCTATATCTGAGTGGTGAGCAAATTCAGAATGAGCTGCTCAGAGACACATTTTTAGAAATAGAATGCCGTTTAATGTCCTACTTGATAGGCAGGCAGGCACTCCAGAGATCCAACTATTTATACCAGCAACTAAAAAGTCACTTTTCCATAATGTCACCTTTCAAGTTTGACTCCAAGTGCAAAACTGACCAATCAGAACTAAAAGATCAAGCTTGGTTGTGCTCCTTGAAATTCCCCCTGCGTGCAAAGCATGCAGGACGGAATCGGCAGCCTTTTGTCTACGGTTTCCTCATTCCCCCTCTGGATAAGCAATTTCCATTTCGCAGGGCGTGATGGACACTTTTCCAGCCTTTTATCTGCTGTTTTTCCTGTGTTTGCACGCGGAACACGAGAGGCTGCAACACAAGCAGTTCGCCTCGGGGAACCGCAGCGTGGCCCGGCGCTGACAAAAGGAACGGCCGATCACCAGAGGAAATCTGGTTTTTCAGGTCTTGGGATTCTTCCACTGTGGTTGTTAAGAGACCATCCGCAGCAGTACAAAAAATAGAATGTATAATTGTGGATAGGACATGCAGTAGTTGTTGATCAAGAGCTGGAAGCTGACTATGAAAATTCGAAAGCATGAGCTAAAGTGTTTAACTCTGCCAAGGCCGAACAATAATCCAGGTTTGTTGGAATGTTGTCCTCGCTTCCATATAACTGTGATATCATCATATCAATGAAGCTAATTTATAAAAGGCCCCCCACATTGGCATTCCATACCTTGGCAGCTAGGCAGGGGGAATATCTGCCATTTTTAAGTCAAAAAATGCAAGCGGAACTACATTGGAGAAAAAAAAATCATTTCTGAAGTGGCTCTGTTGTTAACTCTTTGACTGCCAGACGTTTTCAGAAAAGGGATGCCGTGGGTTGCCAGCCGATTTAAGCATTTTGACTGATCTTTCAAGGTCCACAGAAAATTATGTGTTTGGACTATGGAAACACACATACTACCAAACGAAAGATTGGACTCTCATCTTTCATCAGAAAAAAAAGTTTGTTTCTACCTTATTCCGTTTTTCAGTAATCAACAATAGAAAATGGTTAGTTTCACCTCTGTTTTGAAACAAACGTATTTTAACGTCTTTGGCACTCCTCCGTAGGATTTTACTAAACGTTATTTAACGTTTTTGGCAGTCAAAAAGTTAATAAATGAAGTCCAGGGCTAAAATCTGCATATCTAACGAAGGGAAATTTCTGCTCCAGTCCTGTAGGTGCCAGTAATGCCCATCACTGAATGGATGAAAACTGCTAAATAACCAAAGAAGCAGCAGCCACGTCTGTGCTCTTTAGTGGGTACGCTTTGTGTCAACGGTTATGCAGGTTCGGAGTCACACTGGTTAGACATGAATGTATTATTTCAAGTGAACTAGAATGTCCCTCCATCAAGCGTAGTCAACTGTGAGGCAAGACGTGCTGACTGCTCATCAGAAATAAAATTCGCACCATAACAGGCTGGCCATTTTTCAACGATCCTGCTAGCTAACAAACAAACACAAGCCCTTTTGTGGAGAGCAACAACAAGCCCACTAAGTCGAATTTGTCACAGCTCTTCCCGGCGCATTAGTGAGCATTGCCGCTGCCTTTGTGTGCGGAAGGTGAGGTCGGGGGCATTTCGGGACGGTGACCAGCCGGGGGGGCACTTCCTGAGTCGTGCTCCCCTGGCACGACTGTCAGCGCAAACCCGCTAACCTCGTGCTGGCAGATGCTCCCAAACAGAGCGAGGAACAAATGCACAATTCATTGATAGGACTTTGCTCATGAGACAAGTTCATGAATTGTGGCGTAAAAAATATCTTCAACATGTGCGACGTTTGGCTTAATTACATTTCCCTTCATCAAAAACATTGCAGGGTTTTTTGGGGGATCTGGAACGGATTAATGGCATTTCAATTCTTTTCAACTTTACAAGTTTGGTCATGGAACAAATTTAAATCACAATTTAAGATACCGCATGGTGATTAGGGAGTCGGGAAAAGAGCCAAACTCCAGGACATTTCAAGCTGGAGACTTGTTCAAGTTGGAGTCCATCTTAGAATAATATGTTCAAATCAGTGGACTCAGCAGGACCTCGTCTGGTCAGCAAAGCATCCCAGAGTAGCTACGGAAGAAATTTCCTGACGTCCGGGCGCCAAGGGTTCCGTGGCGCAGAACCTCAGCTTCCAGACTGTTAAACTCATCTGACTACCCTGGAGAGAGGGAAGGGCTTTCCAACCTCCTCCCTTGGCCACCCTCCCTCGCAACCACCCAGCCGACATTTCCTGCTCTCGAGGATCCAAAAGGAGTGGCGACAGGGGGGGACAATAGTTGGCAAGCTGGTTTGTTTTATAACCCAACGTCTCAGTGCCCCCAGACAGACCACTTGACAACCCCGACAAGTGGCGTGGCCCGCGGGAGACATCCTGGACAGACGTCAAATTCTCCACAGTCCCGACAAGTCTACGCGAGGATTGCGTCCACCTTGTTGCACATCTGACACGAACGGCGTCACTGCACGTCAGCCATTAGTAATTAGAAACGCCTCGGGCTAGGAAATGTGCTTCTATATGACGGAGGAAGCACAGAGATGCCGCCGTAGGAAGTGCAAACCTGATTGGAATGGCAGACTGGAGTTGGAGATCAAATCCTCAAATTTTCCACTTTTTGTGGTAATATCTTTTTTTTTTTTCCCAGGAGAGCTCAGTATTGTTCATTCGATTTGACATCATCATTGCTCTCCTTTTTTTTAAAAAACAAATAAATAATAAAATAAAAAATAAATAAAAATAAAATAATAAATGTTTTTATTTTTTTATTTATTTTTATTTTTTATTTTTTTTGTGGTAATATCATCACAGGAACTCAAATGAGACACGACTGTTGTCTAAGAATATTTAAAAAAAAAACGCCAGATTCTGACTGAAAACCAACACAGTTTCAATAATACCCCCGTTCGCAAAAGTTTGAACCGATTGGTCGACTAATTGTGAAAGACCTGAGCAGTGCGCAAAAAAAAGGCAAATAACAACGGCGGTCATTCCAGACATTCTAAATAATCCCTCATGACAGATGACTTCCTGTCTAGGAAGACCCTCAAGACCTCCTTGCGCAACCCGGAATGCCGAGAATCTTCAGTTCACAAGTGTTGCTGCCGAGGGAATTCGAACCCTCCCTTGGCTACATGAGTTTACAAACAGACACCACTCTACTTAAGTGTCTTCTTCCTCGATGGCGCAACCGAGATCTTTAGACCTGGCACTCGGCATGCGCATCATATCTACAGGTTCTAAACGCGGCACAGGCACGATCTAACCGCCATGTGTACCTTGAAATGGCAATTAAAAAGTTGCCTACTTTTGAGAGCAAACAACAAAAGTAACATTGCTGTTCTTTAGTGGTGCAACGGATCAGCGATGATCCATGGTCGGTTCGGATCCGGCCCCACGGTTCGGACCGTCTACAATCCGCGGATTGGTTGGGAGGGTTGATGGCAATGCAAATAGCCTTAGCTTTAGCATACTTTGAAATTGGCCCACATCATGGCATGATGGCTAGCTTGACTTCCCTTTTAGACGTTTGTAGTTTTAAATGACATTAAAGTTGCGACGGCCAAACGACATCAACACAACGTTATCCCGAACTCATATTCAATCACTAATTTAGGACGCTAAGAAACCGCTAATTAATTACGCCATCGTTGTATAATACGGCAGTAGTCTCCGACGTAAGTGGCTACTGGCTAGCTGTTAGCATTACCTACGGGTGTTTGGCTGGTAGCTGTAAATGAGTTTTGGCAGCTGGTGACGGGCTTACTTGAATTATTTTTCTTTCAATATTTTTTTTTTTGGGGGGGGGGGGGTGTTAGCCATGACAAGCTTTGGCTTTATTCTGCCTCTTCTCGAACCAAAAACTTTGTATGAGATTTTTTATTGACTTTGATTGTACTTGTTAAATCAAATGTGACGTGCCACCATCACATCAGAGTTTGTAATTAACCAAAAGCTAATGTAAGAAGTAATTACTGTAATTTGCGCACCACTCCCCATATATATATATATATATATATATATATATATATATATATATATATATAGCATGTACACACATGATAGAACACAATTTATGGCAAAATGTTTGGTGGAGCCCAGTTTGAGAAGCACTGCTTTCGGAATCACTGCACATGTTTACAGCTGCTGGCTTGCTCGCGGAGACACAAGTGGACTTCCACGCCTGAAGGCATTCGCCGTATGCGGTTTCCTAACCTGTCCGCTCGCAATCCTCGGAGGCCTTGATGAGTCACGCTGGCTGAATGAAGGGCCACCCCAAATTTCCGCTATGAGAACCGACAAGTACTCTATACTTAACAACTAGTGGCCCTTCCCCTAAAAGATGCTATACCCAAACCATATTGTATTGGTTCCATTCATTTAACATTTATTTATCCAGGTAATAAATGCCGTTGAGAAAATAATTTCATTTATGATGCTAACCTGGCTGAAGACAGTAGAGTAAAAAAATAAATAAAAAGCAAAATAAAAGCAAAAATATAAACATTAAAAATACCTTCGTCAAACACATTTTTAAACCCTATTGCGAACCAAAACAGCAGTACCCATAGTCTCACAGATGAATGTTTTTTTTCACGTGCTGAAAAAAACAAAGGCACATAAATTTGATATCCATAACTAGCCAAGTACTTTCGAAAGATTTCAGAAACCCTCCCACAAGAAAAAAAAAAAAAAGAAAAGAATCTACACATAAACAATAAAAAGACAATTTTTGCAAGCATGATGGATATTTATGATTGATATTCCGACGGTACATTAAAAATGACATTATTATATTATAGCAGTTATGTGAAGATATTGCACGTTATATTTCATACTCACACACGTAAACCGGCACAAATAAGGGCAAGAAACGAAGCGTTGATTGAAATGACTTTGACGGGACGAGCTAATGATGCTAATGATGCTAATGGCGCGTGTGTTGATCTCTCCCTGAGGCTCAGCACCATTTGATCACATTCTACAAAATGGACGACTTGTACCGACATGCACCCATGTTCCGTTCACACCTCAAATGGCTTTTTAGAGGTCCTTCAAGGACCATACCAACTTTAGCAAAACATGATTTATAAACATCCCCAATGCTAATGCTAGCAGTTAATGTAAATTTCCACTGACAGGCTATTGCTAATAGAAAATTAGCATTGAGCACCAGGAGTGATATTCTTTAAAAAAAAAAGAAAAAAAGAATATTCACACACAATGGCTGTATTAACAAATACAGATACACTATTTATTCTTGCTAATCTGTGAAAAATGATTAATTCATTAATAAAGCTCTGCCACAGCTTTCTTCTTCTACTCTTCTTATATTGTGTGTAAGCCATGCATGCACGGCACCACACTGCCCCTAAGAGGCCAAAAGCAGGAAGAGCCATTACCTATTTTTTATTTTTTTTTGCATTGCTATTATTTTAATGTATTACTATTTTACTTTGTTTGTTATTTAATTTCAGGTTGCTCTTTCAAGTTGCATTTGTGTTGAGTTTTGGTAGTCAAATAAATATCAAGCTTTGAAATCAATGAGTAATTGTGATTTCAATATAATTTAAGGTTTTTAGAGTTTCCACTATTTTTTTAATATATAGTCCACTAAAACACGTATTTCATTTTTTTAAATCCTCTTTATTATTTTGAAAGTTTTTTTTTTTTTTTGGAAAGAGGTGTACACCTCAGGGCTCTTTGAACTTTTATGGCGTGTGTGCGTGACAGAGGGGTCACACTCATATGGACACTATTTAAAAAGGGGCCGTGACAAAAGGGCAAGAGAGACACCCACCGTCCACTTGTTTCCCCGCAATTAAGCCCCCGGATGTGTCAAAACATCTCAAGCAATAAAAGCGGCTGGAAAAAAGGGCAAGATTATTATTACAGGAGGGCGGAGAAAAGCAGAGGAAATGAAAGCGAGGCCATGTTGAAAAGTGGACTCTTTGGAGGCCATCATCATTTCCAAAAAAAAAAAAAGCAGCAGCAAAGTGTCTGCCATAAAACACATGTATGTTTGTTTTACAAAGAGCTGTTTCCTGAGAGCTGTCCGCAGTTCTCCGCTGGCTTTTCAATGGAACTGGCCTTCAGTGTGAACGTCTCCCGGTTCCTGTGGGCACCCTGCACATTCCTGACTGGACTGGACTGCCGTGGAATCAACGCAAGGCTGTCTGGCCAGCGCAGCACAAAACACACATTCTTCATTAATTGAGCTCGAGCTAAGCGGCAAGCCCTCCGCGCGGGCCGGCCAATCACAGCGTAGCGGGGAAAGGGTAGGCTGGCCAATCACGGAAGCTGAATGGAAAGGCACGCCTTGGTCGGCTCTAAGGTAAGCAAATGGAATTGTATGTGAAATAATGCTAGGCTATTGTTAGCCCAAGCATGTTTCATCTAACCAAAAGCTAATGTTACGCTAAACCTAAAATTATGCTAACGTTTTGCTAACACTCAGTATCAGTAATAGTTCATTTGGCAGTTTTCCCCTCTGAAATTGCTTATTTAATATGTATTTATTCATTGAAAAAAACAAGCTTTTAAATTAAATTATTAGTTAATTATTTTTATTTCTTTTTCTCTTTGCAAAGGATCAAATAACATTTAAAAAATACCCATTTTTACATATGTAGCCAAAACTTTAGGAAACGATTTCAAATAAAAATTGGTTAATTAATTGGTTGTAAATCATAAAATAAATGTATGAGTAAAAATACATTTGGCTAATATTTTTCAGCAAGCACATTCAGTACAAGTGATTTTATGCGTATTTAATATGTATTTATTAATTGAAAAAACAAGCTTTTAAATTAAATTATTGGTTAATTATTTTTTATACCCCCCCCATTTTTTTATGCAAAGGATCAAATAACATGTTTAAAAAAAAACATTTTTACATATGTAACCAAAATTTTAGAAAACAAGTTCAAACAAAAATTGGTTGTTAATCATAATATAAAAATATTTATAAAAAATACTTTTAGCAAACATTTTTCAGCAAGCACATTCAGTACAATCAATAATTTTTAGTATTAATTTGGTGAAGCTAAAAACGACTTGAGCAATTATGCTATTAGGCTAACACATTACAAATACATTAGTTGGATAAAACAATTGGTTCGTTAATTACAATTTATCGTAATTAATGCAGTTGGAATAAGAGTCAATTATTTGATCATTTTTTATGAAATTATTTGTCAACTGTCGATACCACAGTCTCTATGGAAACCAACATCAGTCTATCAAATTTATTGTATGTTAGTCCTAAGTGCAACTGATAAAGAAAGAAAGAAAAATAAAGTATCTCTCTAATTGCTGTTTCTTCCGCGTACGGACACATACACATACAACATAAACAGCAGTGCTGCTGAGTGACACAACCGACTCGGCCGGATCCGTTTCCACTTCCGTGAAATCTAAACATTGGTTTTTGTTTACCCTCATCCTGAGCTGGGACTTGAGCCCGGCCAGCCTGGCGGGAGTGTGTGTGTCAAGAGAGAGATAAACAAGAGATAAAAGACAAATCAAGATTTTTCAACATCTTACTACCACATGGCAGATTCTACGAGCTGGATGAGAGATGTGCTGCATTTTCGCCTTGTACTATAAAAAAAATGAAAAATAAATAGGCGGAGATACAAGACTTGGGACTTTAGGCTTTGGAGGAGGGACAGGACACACAAAAAGAAAAATTCCCCACCCAGCATGTGAAAACCTGTGTCAGATTTCCTCATTGACAAGGTCACCCTCTCTCCGTGTCGCCTCAATGCCTCCACTCCGGTAACCCAATCTGCTGTAGCAAAAAAAAAAAAAAGAAGAGTTTTTGGTCGCACCAGAAGACTTGAACCGTTCCCCCCAGTCGGTGTCCATTATTCCACTTTCCACTTGCGTATGTTTGTGCACGAGCATCTCTTCTTGCTCTCCTTTTACACACTTTTTTTTTAAGGTAGTATCTTATCATAGGTCACTTTTGTGACAACTCCAGCACGATGATCAGCTAAAAAAAAAAAAAAAACAAAAAAAACTACAATTCATGTTTACTTTCAAACTCTGCTAAATTACCAAGCAACATTTAAGCACATTTCAATCATAATTTTTACTTTTTATTTTAATAATAATTTTAACTCATCCATTATAACGTCGCTGCTATGCGAAAAACACTTGCGTCTATATTTTTACATTTTTACGTTTTTGGGATGTCTACATTCAGTTTCATTCCAGAAAGCATAAAAATGTAAAAAAAAAAAAAAAAAAAGAAAAGAAAAAAAAATAGACATAAGTGTTTGTGTTTTTTTCGTGGTAATTTCCCCCCTATTTTTATTTTTATTTATTTTTTACATTTTTACGTTTTGAAATTACAAGGAGGCTATCATGCACTGTCATTATGATTCCAGCATTTGGAACAAAGTTCAGATGCCCTATACCCCCCCCCCCAAAAAAAAAGAAGAAAAAAACAGTTTTGGTCAAAATCAATCCCGAGCATGGTGAAGGAAAGAAATTCAGTTGGAAACGATTGGAGTGTGCTTTTTTGTTTCTTTCCTTTTTGGAGGCAAGGTAGGCTATGATGCACGATTCATGACGATTGCTGCATCACAAAAAGACGTCAAAGCACTCCTTCCTATTCATGTCTCAGCCAAGCTCTGCCCAATTCGCCCAAACACATTTTAGGACTTTTAGAGTCCCAATGAACCCGATGTCAGCAGCCACTGTCAGGAATGAAGAATTATATGTATTTTCTCTATTGAAAGTCATGTTGATCGGAGGAGTCAAGAGGGTCAAGCAAGAAGCAAAAACAAAACACGGCACAAAGGAGCGCGTAATGAAGACAGGAAACGGGAGAAGAACGGAGGACTCGGGAGGCTTTCAGACAAGAGGCGGCTTTTCCACAGCGCCGACCAGCGAGGCCGACACTCGAGCCGTCTGAATGGGAATCAGATCATCTGTTAACACAAGGCTGGCTCGGCTGGCCCCGATCCTGACATGGATAGGACACTTCCTCTTACAGTTCCATGTAATGGTGGCACAAATGGTTGCCGTGGCGACCGGCTGTTCCGTCCAACCGAGAGCAACAGGTGGGGCTGCGCTAAACTGCAAGCTTAAGTTGTTGTTCCGCGTGAAAGGTACCAAACGGAAAAAGGAAACTATAGTTTTCATGTTTTAGGTCAGCATGGCGGATATTTCCACAGATATTGACATTTTCATGGATTTTTCACAGTAAATTCCGTAGAGTAAATTTGACTCTATTAAGAGTCGGACCGAATAGACTCAGTTTGAGAGTAATATTTACATTTGGAAGAGAGTAAAATAAAGAATTGAAAGGGAAAAAAAAATATGGAAAAAAAAAATAAAAGTCACTCAAGGGTTGAGGAACAAACTTTTGTTTTCAAAAGTTAAATAAAAACAAATTGTTTTCTACAGTAAATAAAGTATTCCAAAATTTCTAAATATGCCAAGTATTACATCTTTACTGATCTTAGTTTTAATTTCAAACAAAAACAGAAGGTGCAGAGAGTTCCCAGACTCAGCATAATCACTGAAAAAAAATTAAAATAAAATAATAATAATTACATTTAAATTAGTTCCCTGAAGTTAACACTTTTTTTTAATAGATCTATTATCGGCCATATGATTCTTCAAAATGGCCGATGCGGATATTCACTAAATTGCTGAATATCGGTCTGGCCGATAATTGTTCTCCTCTAAATAGAATCAAATTGAATCTAAATAGAGTCAAATTTACAGAATTTACTGTGTAGGTTCAACAAAAGGTGTCAAAGTGGAGAGTGACCAAAATGAATAATCTATCAAAATATTTTCAATATTACCATTTCAGATTTTCACACATTTGGGATCCAAATCAATCCTGATATTCGCAGTCTATCATACACTGTCGTCGTTCCGTAGTGGATTGAGGCCCAAAAAAAAAAAAAAAGCCTTCAGCTTGGCCCGTCTGCATGATCAAATCCAAACATGCTCAAAGCCTTAAACACTAAAAGCCAAGTCGACCATCTCCACAGGTGTACACATTTTACAACCAATTGCTCATTTGCATATTTCATACTGCAATGCCTCAAGAATTTGTTTGATTCCCTTTGAGCTCTAAATCAAAACCTGCTTGTCATTTCTACACACGCTGCGGCATCCTCTTGTATTATTAAGTATCCAAAACCAGGGGGGGGGCGAGTGCACCACAACCCCAAAACTTCCCCTTTCCTCTTGGAGGGGAAGCCATTTTATTGTGTTCCGCGGAGGGGGAGGGGGGGGGGGGGTAATTACTTGAATGAAAGGCTTTTCTCAAAAGCTGCGGTAATTACTAGATGCACGGCGAGAGGCTGGCGGAGAAAAAGGAGGAGGAGGAAGGGGGGGGGGGGGTACTGAAAGAAAACATGACAGGCAGGTATTAAAAGTCAACGGGTGAGGCAGGAAGGAAGCGGCGAGCGGGATGTGTTGTAACAGAGAGAATGCTCAGCCGGCGTTTTGGGCCTGGGGGCGTGGCCTCGTGGACACCAATCACACATCTGCTCCCGAGCTATCCGTTTGCCGATTTATACAACGACCTCTTTTCCTCATTTTCCCCCCCCTCGCAGGGAACGTCCTCCATCGCATTTGCCAATTTTTGACCTCAAAGACACACACACGGAAGTCAACGGAATAAAGCCGAGCAAGTGTCATTACCGTATTTAACTGTAGTATTTGTGATTTGAATGAGTGCCAGTGAAACGGATTCATGTTGTCTGTTTCTTAGTGGAAATAAAATTCCTAGCCACTTTTTTGAAAACTTGCCACTAGCGAGGTTGGTTGAGGTGAAAAATGTAGCAAACTAACGTACATTTGTCAAGTAGCTATAGCATGCAGTTAGCTAGCTAGCTATGCCTACACGCTGAAAATGCGCATTTCTAGGTTGCCTCAATTTAGAGAACAGCTGATGATGTTATTTAGATTCCGCCGGGTGAGGTCGTGCTGTGGAAAGGCCCCAGGATACAGTCCATAGATTTGAAGCGGATATATTTACACAGCTCTAACGTGTAGACAATAAGGATGATGCTAGACAATGTAGCATGGATATTTAGGGTTGTAAAAATAATATTAGATTGACAGTTGACTGGGACACCATTTCAAGTCAATAGAATATTTTTCATTATTTTGAAGATGATGTAACTCAAAGGAGCAGCACAATGATTTCTGAAGACAACTAAACCATTATGTCTGGTCATTTACAGAAAAACTTAATCATGCAACAAGACAATGACCCAAAACACACTGCCAACACAACCAAGCCCTTCATCAAGGGGAGAAAAAGTGGAAACGGTCAATCCCCAGACATGAACCCAATAGAGCATGCATTTTGCCTCCTGAAGAGGAGACCGAAGGAAGAAAACCGCAGAAACAAACGAACTGAAAGAGGCTGCAGTAAAGGCCTGGAAAAGCATTTCAAATGAAGAATGCGACAATCAATGGGTCACAGGCTTGACACAGTTATTGCAAGTGTTATGCCACCAATTATGAAATATTATTCACTTAAGATGAACTCATTCACTCACAGCCATTTTGACTGAAGCAACCCCCTTTGCTCCTGGCTGTTTTGTTGGATTTTGACTGATTTGGCAAGTTCTACGGAATATTGTGTTCCATTGCTATAAAAACATGGAACCTACCAAAAGAAGGATTAGTCTTCTTTCATCAGGAAAATAGTATCTTTTTATCTGTTTCAGTTTTGTAGCAATTAGCATTAGAATATAGCCAAGTTTCTTCATTATTCACAAACCTGTTCAAAACACAGGGGAAAAGAGCTTCTTGCAACATAGCCCTGGTTGATCTCTTATACTCTGCTGCCACCTGATGGCCGTTTTAGTAATAACTACTATTGCTTTAAGTGTCCTCTTCAGTTCAGAGGCTACATCAAAGCCTTCTGTATGCTCTTGCATTAAAAAAACAACATAAAAACGTATAAATACATTTTTGGGACCATGGCAATATTTTAAATAGAACGTTTTTATACGTTTTTGGGAGCAAATGAGTTGAATTATGTATTCTCCAATAATTTTCTCTTTCTCAAATTTACAAGACACGTTTAATGACATAATTGGCAAACAAAGACAGGTAGAACGTAAGAAAACCGGAGCTGAGATTCGAACGCTGAACCTCAGAACTGTGAAGCGGACTTGCTAAACCACGATTCCACCATTCGGCCCAGGCCTAAAGTGAGATGTCAAAGTGGCAGTGAGCAGTTGGCTTAAACGAACAGTTGTCAGTCGCAGCGTTAACGAGCATGTCCGTCCATCAAATGATCTTTTTACACACTCCCCCCCCCCCCCCTGCTCGATCCTGACCTTGGAGAATGGCCCCTTCAGATGCCCCGAGAAGCCCCCACCCCCCCCACCCCCACCCCGTTACACGGCCGACCTTGTCAAAGGCTCGCCTGTTGAAGACCCGTGTGGAAAAAAAAAAAAAAAAAAGGTGTGCTCTTAGCTTGTTATGTGACACGCCGGGGAGACGGGCTACAGGAAGGTGAGGGGAGGAGGCGGGTGGGCACGCGGGGGCAACAATGGCTCCTCTCATGTCGGGAGGGCCCATCCGTTAAGTGTGTTTTCCTGCAATTTGAGAAAGTGGAATCTAGTCAAAATTGGTGTCCTCTTGAGTTCCGAATGCCTCAAGTTATGTGGCCGGAGAGGGGTGGGGTTGGGGGGGTGGGGGGGGTGCTCTATAATCAATGCCTTGGACTGCAGCTTTCCATGGCGGTGCTCATAAGATGCCACACAAATGATTCTCCACCGTGAGAGATCAACAGGTGTGCCACTGTTAGATAGCGGACTGGTGCCGGGTTATTAACACGGAGTGACGGGCCGGTGACACAACTTTAGAAGGAATGTAAGACTTTAGGTAGCCCAAGTTAAAGATAACCTGGTTTGGAAATGTTAGTAAAAGTCTCTGCTCATAATATGCAACTCCAAAACCCAAACTATCAAAGTTAATTTAATTCAAAGGAATAATAAATAATCGGCAATTTCAAGCCAATTTATATCTTGTGTACATCTCTCATTAACTCATTCACTCTCAGCCATTTTCACGGAAGCAACCCCCTTCGCTCCCGGCTGTTTTACTGCATTTTGACAGATTTTGCAAGGCCCACAGAATATTGTGTTCTATTGCTATAAAAACATGGAACCTACCAAAGGAAAGATTAGAGTCTCTTCTTTCATCAGGAAAACAAAGTATATGTGTTTCCGTTTAGCATCAATTAGCATTAGAATATAGCTAAGTTTCATCATTTTTCACAAACCTGTTGAAAATATTTGGGAAAGGAGCTTGTTGCAACATGGTCCTGGTTGATCTCTTATACTCAGCTGCCACCTGCTGGCCGTTTTTTGTAATAACTACTACTACTATTGCTTTAAGCGACCTCTTCATGTCAGAAGCTGTATCAAAGCCTGCTGTAGGGTCTAGCATAAAAAAACGAAAAACTAAAAAATTAACTATTTAAAAAAATGCTGATAATCAATCTTATTTAAGTCTTTTTTGTGGAACCGATCAATGGTCGGACAAATTAAGATAAAGCATAAAACGCTAAATATCGTCCGATCCAGCCAATCTGATCGGAGTAAAGTCTACTACAGAGTAATCCGGTTCCAAGCAAAAAAAAAAAGCACAAACTTTCCAAGTGCACTTTGCCGTTGTGTCACGCGGGGCAGGGCGTGTCCAGTCAAACAAAGCTGACCCATCCAAATGTAATAAAGACATTATGTAACATAATAACACCATAAAATAATACGCCGAGAAAGTAATCAATGGAATACTCGCACAAGGTGCAATCCTATCTCCACGAGTCATACTGTATATCCTCCTCTTATTTTTTTTTCAGTCTCCTGACCTTGGCTTGGGCGCAGTGAAACCCAACACTGCCCAGCGAGCAGCAGCGACAGTCTATTTCAGTATTTTTCTTACAGTAAAAACAACCCCCCCCCCCCCCCTCTCTCCCCGTAATTGAATCGCTAGCCGGACGGAGACTGCCAGACGTGACCGCCTGCACGCTCCCGTCACGGCGGTTGAAGAACAAGCTGCTTAATAAGAATCATCATCTTGCGGCTAGCGCGCTTAGCACAATGTTTTTATAGGACTTTGCACTGCCAGGCTTTCAACGCCAAGTCCACTTTGGTGTTAGGACTTTCTCAAAGCAAATTGCACAGCAGATACCATCAATGTATACATTTATTCAAGAAATGAATGGTAAAATTCAGCGAGATAAAACTTGCTGAAAGGTGGACTTTTATGATATTGAAGCGACTTTAGCAGTCAACATTTCCACAGCTTTTTGGCCAAGTTGCTGTTCGGTAAAAATCTAAACGGAATGGTTGTCAGTGTGAGGTGGCAAATCCAGGTCCAGAAAGTAAAAACCTTTCCACAGTTTGACTTTAGGCCCTGATGCTAGTTAGCTCGCTAGATAACTCCCTAGCAGGTAAACAAGCACAATGAAAGTTAGCTAGGAAGCTAGCTAAATAGGACTTAAAAGTAAAAACCCTTCCACAGTTTGGCTTTAGCCTCTGATGCCAGCTAGCTATCTAGCTAACGCCCTAGCAGGTAAACCAGCACCATAGGAGCTAGCTAGGGAGTAAGCTAGCTAGCACCTGGGGCTAAAGCCAAACTATGGCATAAAGTAAAAACCCTGCCACAGTTTGGCTTTAGCCCCTGATGCTAGCTAGCTTGCTAGCTCCCTAGCAGGTAAACGAGCACCATGGGAACCAGCTAGGGAGTTAGCTAGCTAGCACCTGGGGCTAAAGCCAAACTGTGGCAGGGTTTTTACTTTCTGGACCTGGATTTGCCACCTCTGATGGTTGTAGACAGTGGACCTAGCATTTTTTTTGTCATCGGTGGCGGTAGTAAGGGTAAACATGAATTTGAAATGATATTCATGTGTTTTTAATGAGAAAAAAGTACCCTGTTATATTGCACTTTCTAAAAACATACAGAAACGACATTAACTCATTCACTCCCAGCCATTTTCACTGAAGCAACCACCTTCACTCCCGGCTGTTATACTGGATTTTGACTGATTTTGCAAGGCCCACAGACTATTGTGTTCTATTGTTATAAAAAGATGGAACCTACCAAAAGAAAGATTAGTCTCTCACTTTTCCATCTGTTTCCGTTTTGCAGCAATTAGTATTAGAATATAATTAAGTTTAATTAATATTCACATTCCTGGTGAAAACACTGTCAAAAAAAGCTGACCTTGGTTGATCTCTTATACTCTGCTGCCACCTGCTGGCCATTTTGTAATAACTGCCATTGCTTTAAGCCAAATCTTCACGTCTGAAGCTGCATCAAAGCTTTCTGTATGCTCTTGCATAAGAAAAAAAACCCAAAAATATGTTTTTTGGGAGTGAATGTCAAAGTAATAAAAAACGTATTTACATGTTTTTGGGTTTGAATGAGTTAAAAGGAATGTAAAGAATTCTGTCCTTTTTTTTTTAAATCACACTTTTTCTGACAAAATTGTTTCTTCTGGCGTCCCAGAAAAAAATTCAAATAAATTAATGTTTAAATAGCTAACTGCAACGAGGTGGAGCACGAATGACGAATCTGATTAGATTCAGATTCTTTTTTACGGCTCTATCATGCAAATGCAAAAAAACAACTTAATCTTCAAGTAGAACTTTTTTTTGTCACTTGTTTATCACTGTGCAGAATGTACAACCGCGATGCAACCCGGTGGACTTGCAGCGCGTCTTCTCCGCGCCAGAGCGCCACGCCTCAGCTTGTGTAACAACTCCGGATCTCGGTGATTCCCTTTTGGCACGGACGCAACAAGCCTGCCTTTCTAAAGATAGATAAACAGGTCTATTCACATGCTGTCAACTGCTTCATCTCCCCATCAACAAACCGCAAAACTGAAAAGTCTCCGCTTCTTCCGACAACAAGCCTCGCCTTCGCCGCGCCGGTTCAACGTTAGGATTTCCAAACGCGTGCGAAGGCGTAAAACAAAAACAACCAAAATGGAGTTCTGGATAGTGTAGACTTTTGCCAAGATTGAACTTGAAAACTAATATGTAATGATGAGACACATTTTTCCAACCACTTTGAGGCCGATCAGCAGTGAGGGTTCTGACAAGAATGAGGCAGTACAGGTAGCCCCTTTCACCCCCCTTTTCACACTGCCAGTTGGAATTTTCCTACTTTGATTTTCCTGATGTCACCATTTTGTATAAATGGCATTAAAAAGATATGAACACGTCATTTTGTATATTCTCTTTTCATTTTGCGATGAAATTGCTGTCCACCCTGTCGTTATGGGGTGACTGGCCGTTTAAGAAAATTGTCTTTTTGTCAATGGATGTTAAAACAGTGGATAGTTGCAGAGTAAATGCTTACACATGTTCATGATTTCCATCATACTTGGATGGTGTCAAGCTCGTAGAGAAATATCAATTGATGGACAAACATTTTCCAAAATTGAAAATGAGGTCAACTGTGCAAAGTCAATTTGCTACATGCAGTCCATTGTGTGCTTAATCTAAAACTCATTCACTGCCATTGACGACTATAGACGCCAAAGGATCCAATTTTAATGGGCTGGCAGTGAATGAGGTAATTATTTATTTTTAATGTGAGAGATTGACCATTCCATGTACTCAATCAGAAAAATATGAAGTTTAATGGAAAATTTCAGAATTTTGGGTGAAGGCAAAATTTGACGTTTCCACCCCCCCTCAATCCAAGATTTTCTGCAAAAGTCCGGAGGAAATTGTAGCCGATATCACATTTCTGTCTTCAAATGGGAACGCCATACAACAGAATCCCTAATATGGCCAACAATTGGCATTCATTTAAAAAAAACAAAAAAAAAAAAACAAAGCAACATCTGCCATCTGCTTGCAATTGGAGCTGAGATCTGTTCTCTTCACAGATAGGAATCTTTTTGGGGTTGCAAAACGCTCTGCGATGAGGGTCCCTGCACTAATTGTCCTCTCTTATCAGAGTTGCGTCCTGTGTAGGCCACTTAGCAAGTTTGTGTGGGGAGGCGGAGAAAGAAAAAAAACGGTTTGCTAAAGGCATTTACAGTAATGCGTGTAAAACGCGATGTGTGGGGGTTCCATGAATGTGCAGCTATCGCATAGTGTGTGTGTGTGTGTGTGTGTTTAAGGCAGTTGTGATTACAACTTTGATAAGGCGCATGTTGATGTTCTGTGGAAAAGCGCTTTTGTCTGTGGAGCGTAACAGCGCCCTTGAAAGTGGTGAACCTGCGCTGGGTAAATACACACGAGCACATACTCAACTGGCATCCAGGCAGGCCTTCGTTTTGAAAGGCTGAGAATACGTTTTTTTCACAATTCCCAGGACAGGGTTAAGGATTCAAGGAATGATTAGCATTTTTTTTTTTTATTATATAGTAGAATCAAGCTCCAAGCTCCATCCATCCATCTAGCTATTGTAGCGATCTAGCTATCCAACCTAGCTATATACCACTGACCTGAATATATGACTGGATAGCCCGTGCAAGCCGTTGAAGTCACAGGGCGGCCATCTTGCTCCTCCCACCTCGCGAGCAGACTACTGTATAAACTATACGGTATGCGTACAGATGAGACATATACAGCTTGTAGGCAGTTAAAATAAGGCCGGTTGGGGAGGTGGGGGATAGTTAAAATACGCAAAACGGTAGTGGACGATATATTTTGCTTTGAAGACCCCCTTTTTCTTTTATCGCTCAGTTCCTTAGACCCCAACATTAGATTTGGCACAGGCATCTTTAATTTAAAAAAAATAAATACACAAGCTTCCTCCTGCAAACATCATTAAGCATATAATTTATAAATGTATTTAAGGCAAGTTGTAAAATGTCTTAAGTCCTCTTGTTTATGAATAATACATTTAAAACACCATAAATCAAGTACTGTGTCAAATATTCTCTAATTTCAATACTGTAAATGTATAGGATCGTATGCCGAGAAAGCTTTCTTGGGAGGAGTAATATGGCGGCCTCGCGACTTCAAAAGTCTTGGCCTATCGGCTATCCAGTCATATATTCAGATCAGTGCTAGCTAGCTATTGTAGCTATCTAGCTAGCTAGCTAGCCTAGCTATTGTAGCTATCTAACTAGCTAGCCTAGCTATTGTAGCTATCTAACTAGCTAGCCTAGCTATTGTAGCTATCTAGCCTAGCTATTGTAGCTATCTAGCTAGCCAGCTACTCTGTCTGTCTGTCTTATCCTTGGAGTTGGTCCGTGACAACAACATATGGTACAGTACTGTACAAAAATACAGATCATCACCTTGCCTGAAAGCTGACTGTGAAAGAATGGCACTTTTTTTTCTCCTCCTGCTCTCTGCCACACACACGCACGCGCGCACACACTACACACTCTCCTATCTGTACTAAAGCCGCCATGCCTGAGTGCAAGGTGGAGACCACAAAAGGAACACCTGGCAAACGCGGATGTGCTGCTCCTCCTCCCACCGCCACTATCTCCCCCGCCACCCGCCCCATCTGACTCACCTTTCACATGGCAGGCAGGAAGTGGCATTGAGAGCAGGAGCTGCATGTACACGTCCCACGCCAGAGCACGCACGACTCAAAGCCATTGCGACGTACAAGGTGACGTTTGGCTGCAAGTGCTGATATGTGGATTTTTGCATGATAACAACACATATTATTTTTCACGTATGAGCTTTTTGACAATCTTTTGTTGACCGTTGCACTCTATTTACTAAACTGCAGCGCGCCGGGCATCAATAAGGGCAAAAGTGCAAGTGCTTAAAATTATATTAAAGAAAAATGTATGGATAATGGATGGATATTTTCCACATGCATATTTATGCTGTATATTTTCATTTATATGTTATTATTATTATTATTATGAAGTACTGAAATTATGAAAATTCTTCTTTTTTTATTATTAATAAATGTGATTAAATGCCAATATGATGTCATTAGAAATGAGGAATAGAAATAATTAGAAATACTTGATATAAATGATGTGAATATATATCAGATATGAATAAATATAAACTTAAGTATCATGAATAATAATGGATATTTGAACTGATCATACATACTAAAAAGCGATAGAATATGTGCAGTGCTATTAATATAATTGAATTTACATTACTATACTGTATATTCTTTAAAATTGTATTATCCTGGACACTACTCTGCTGTATTTATTTATTTTTTTTAAATCAAATCAATAACACGGAAAATAATAAATAAATTGTGCTTTTCACTCTTTTTATCATATTTTTTTCAATGATTAAATTGCGACAACAGGTTATAAAAAATCGTGTTGGTCCAAGGACTGCTATGAAGCAACTTCTGGAAATCTGAAGTATTTTCTGGAGTTGTGCCAGCTGATGTTGGTGCATGTCCACAAGATTCTTACAAATCATCATCCCGAAAAAAAAAAAGAAGACTTGTGCTATTTACTTTCCGCTCGCCACCTCTGAGACCTGGGAAACGCCACTCCTGTTAAAACAACACTCTGTGTGGCGACTTACATTTATAAACGGACATTTATGTAAAGTTGAGGGCTATTTGGGAAAACTCCGGGAGGGCCGCCCACCCTCCCACCGCCCCCGTACGCCTTTGCTGCGTTAGACGCATTTCCGCGTCCAACCGCGGTTATAAAGTTGCACACATAAACCTGCTTCAACAATACAACAGCTCTTTTCTTGGTGCTTAATGAGGGCTTGTGGTGTGAAGCCATTTTCACTTAACAACATGAAATCCGATATGGTAGGCCTATCAGGAGTAGACCCATGAAAGAATCTTAAGAAAAGCTCTGCCTGAAAAGACACGGGAAGTCCGCCATTTTGGTTTGAAGTAGACATTTTAGTGTCATTTTGTCCTTTTCCAGAGAATTTCTCTATAGACTTTGTCTAATGGGGACCAAATTTGACACTAAAATAAAACTTGCACGTTGGGGTAACTGGCACATTCGAAATAGATTATTATTATTTTTTTTAATGGCATAATAAACCTTGACAAATTAATTTTTTTTAAAAAAAATTTTGCCAGATGTGATTAGTGTGTAAAGCTCAATGAGTTTTGGTGAATATTAAGACCCTTAAAAATCAGCGTCCTTTTTTATTTTATTATTGCCCATAGATGGCATCAAAAATAAATATTTAAATAAAATATAAAAAAGTACATGCTGTATGTTTGGTCTGATGCCACTGAACATTTTTGAGTGATGGAAAGTAAAAAAAAAAAAACATTCATTAATGACTTAGTTATCACACTGATAAAGAGAATCCAAATTTTGTACAAAATACCATATGTGGGGTAATTTTTTATTTTCGCCCCAAGAGCTAGGTGGCGCTATATTTATAACTGAATATTGTCATAGAGATACCTTTGGGTCGTGACTATAAACATACATGTGAAGTTTGGGATTTTTTGGAGCATGTACTTGGGAGATAATAAGCATTTTCTCTTTCATGGTGAAGGCATGCGGTCGCTGCTAATAGAATAAAAATAAAATCAATAAAATGAAATTAAATAATAGTGGTGAAGTTTGATGACTTGCCATAAAATATTTTTGGGGTGAAGTTAAAAAATAAATAAATCCAGCCCCTCAAGCCAGTTTCCCTTAACAACCTGAAATTAGAGAAAGAAAAACAACAATAGAAAAACAGAAAAAAATAAATAAATAAGAAGAATCATCATTGTGTGTGGTTCGAGCATAGCAGCAAACTTTAATGACTCGCCATAAAACGAGAAATAAGAAACAAACTATTTTGGTTTGAAGCCACCATTTTAGGGGTATTCAAGAACAAACTATTTTTTGCCAGTTGGCTACTAAATTTAAACTATGCATACGAGACAGAAGGGCAAAGCTAAATTTAATGACTTGTCATAAAATAGTAGAAAACAATAACATAAACAGCAAATCAACTTTCCAGGGGCCACAGACAGGCTACTTTCCAAGAGATTTTGGGGCCCCTTTGTACCGTTTGTGTCCATTACAGCAGCCTGTCTAGTCGGCTGTTTAATTTTTAACCACGACTGCTGCAGTAACTTTATGGTATGCAAACTGCCCAAAAAAACTGAATCCACTTTAAAATGACCGTTAAAGGAGCTTATCAGTGGAATGCACACGTCGTCCACATAAAACAGAAAAAGAAAGGAAAAACCCTGCGACAACTGCAGCCCGCCAGACATCCTCTTTGCCAAGCAACTTCCTGTTTATGCAGGAAGCCAACGGCTGCTTGGAAAGCAGGCAAACACATCGGACGGGTATGGGGGGGGGGGGGGGGGGGTGAAGATGGGCTGGGAGCATTCAGGAAGAGTGTGACAGCTATACGACCGCCATCAAGTATTTATAACCTACAAGCCCCCTAACCCCAGACCACCCCCCCCCAAATACTGTACCCCCCCCCCCCCCCGTATTTGAGAACCTTGTAAATCTCTTACTGAGATGGCTGCATTGTGTGTATGAAAAACGAGGCAAAATATGCATTGCATGTACGTAGTGCTCACTATTGAATATTTTTCGAATTGATTAATCGACTAATCAGAGTTATTTTAATTTTCATTAAAGTGTATTGCAAAAGCACCCCCCCTCCTGATTTATGTTTATTGGACATTTTTTTATTTAAAAAATGGCTCCAAATGATTACTCTATTATTAACTCATTCAAACCCCAAAACGCATAAATACGTTTTTTTAATACTTTGTCCTTCACTTCCAAAAACGTATTTATACGTTTTTAATGCTAGAACATACAGAAGGCTTTGAGGGTAGCAGAGTATAAGAGATCAACCAGGGTCATGTTGCAACAAGTTCTTTTTTATCAACAGGTTTGTAAATAATGTAACTTAGCTACATTCTAATGCTAATTGCTGCAAAACAGAATCAGATACAAATATACTTTTTTTTATGATGAAAGAAGAGACTCTAAACTTTCTTTTGGTAGGTTCCATCTTTTTATAGCAATAGAACACAAAATTCTGTGGGCCTTGCAAAATCAGTCAAAATCCAGTAAAACAGCCGGGAGCGAAGGGGGTTGCTTTAGTGAAAATGACTGGGAGTGAATGAGTTAAAATAGTTGTTGATTAATTTGATAATCCATTACTCGTTTAATAGATTCATTTTGACAGCTCTGATGTACGTGCCTAACTCCCATCTCTCGTTTTCGGTCATATTGAAGGCCTTCATACCAAGCTTAGAAATTACCGTGCAAATTTATTTCCACCATAAGTGCTGTTTATTCTAGGAATAAAGTCACACAAAAAAAATAGGTTAAAAGGGGTGACTGCATCCACGACTGCAGCTGGCGATTGGTTGGATAAACACAGCAGAGGCGCTTATGGCACCTTGTAGCCTTGTAGGGAAGAAAGAGCGCGAGGGTTAACCCGAAAGCTTCTGCTGGTGTTTTGAGGGTGTCGATGAGAGCATGGAAGCCAAAGGCCATAAAAGTATTAGACTATCTCAATTGCACCGACACACGTCGTGCGGCCGGTTCACCCAAATTACACATCAACGTATATAAATACTCATTTCCTGCAGAAGGGCCCAAAAAAACAACCTGAAAAAAAAATACCATGCCTCCCACTGAAAACGGGATTCCGAGCTGTGAAAGTCGAGCTATTTATGGTATGCGCCACTTTCCACCCCTGAAATATCCACTACATTTCAGACTTCCACCCCCCACTCCCTCACACCCCCCACCTCTTTCCGCTGCTACTTGACAGACAGTAAAAGCCTGCACCAGTCGAACTGTGCGCAGAGATTTAGTTTGACAGACAAATAGCCACTCTCAAGACTGCAATGGCTTGTCTGTTGTCATAGCACGCGCGCACACACGCTCCATAGAAACAAGGACAAAAATTAATAGACTAAGTAATATATGGCTTCATTTAAGCTAAATTATCAACCAAAGGGAGGGAGAGAGGGAAATATCAGTTAGTTTTATTATTAAAACTAGCAAACATAGCTAGCTAGCTATGTATTTATACTACCTACAATAATGCCTTGGCGATTTTAATTCATTCCAAAGTTGCGATGGCTTGTTTTGTACTAGTCGGCTTTCCATCCAATTGTTTCAAAATTTTTAAGCGAATGTACTGAAAATACGCAAAACGGACATGCGACTTATGTCCGTTCCCATCGGTTCTTCTTTTGCGCATATTGAGATGGGACTCCGCTGCTGTAGGTGGCGCTATACACCATAGAGATGTGATCCACCAGTCATTTAAAGTAGAAGAAGAAGAAGACCAGGAAGCGACTACGCCAAGTTTTCTTTTGTAATTCTTGATAAACCAGAGCGTTTCTTTGCTGTTTTCCATCTAAAATGCATTAATATTTGCTTATTTTATTATTTCCAAAAAGATTAATTTTTCGTCGTCCCCCCAAACATACCTTTACTTTATCATCCGCCATTGCTTTGTGACTGCAAACGTATATATCCGGTCAAAACGTGCGACATCTATCCGGTCTTGTCAGCGGTTATTTGCAAAACCTGTTTCCATAGCCAAAATTCGCATTTTCCTTTTTTTCGATATGCTTCAAAATCCACCCCCTCTAAGCGTAAAAACTTTTTTTGGCGAATTTTGGGCCCTTTTCCGAATTTGTACTGGTTCCATTCAGATTTATTTTCCCATTTCTTATAATAAACCGACTAAGGTTAAAAAGTGTGTCAATGTGGCGGCCATGTTAGTAGGGGCAACTTTCCCATCAAGACCAACGCATGCACATAAGTGGCGGCCATGTTAGTAGGGGCAACTGTAGGTAAGGTAGAACAAATGATCTTAGCATCACCTTAAGAACGCAGCTCATACGGAGAACGTTGTATCGACATTTTCATATCTGTCTGTTTTTTACTCAGCTAGTCATGTTTATCATCTGTGCTATTTTTGTACACAGTTTTATTGTAAACATCGCTAAAATTGTGGCTAATAAACACGACCAGATGCACACCCGTATCCTTTTCCCCTAAACACCTAGTACGCTAGGATAAACTTTTTGTTTCAAACTTTTAAAAAATATGTATTTACAATCATTTTGTACTGATGGGCATTTTTAGGCTACAGAAGAAAAAAAAAAAAAGCAAACTTTGGGTGTTTTCAGGCCCCGAAAAAAAGTACGGACAACCCCTTCTCCCCATTAGTCCGTCAAATTGAGGTTTTACTGTACAAATAAATTGTTCAAAAAGTGTTCGACTTTCGCCGTTTCACTGTACAGCATTTTTGACCTGCCGCTTGTTTTCCCAGGTTCGACCTCCACATGCACAAGCAACTACTTTGTACATCAGTGTGCAAAAAAATGTGCACTTAAACTGCTTTTCCAATTCGGCGTCGGGGGAGCGCTCGCAGTAATTCATCCACGCTGACAGCCATATGGAATACTGCTCCGCAGCGCCGCAAAAACGCTACTCTCAAGTCCCGCCAAGTGCGGAAAAGAAAAAAGTGGCGCATATCCTGCCTCTTGACTGCCAGCTCGATAAGACTGCAAATACTTTTCAGGAGGCGCATTAGCGTCGAATCCCCGCAGCTGAAATACGGCTACCTTCTCCTTTACCAAAGCCGAAAGTGGCCCTTGCATCAAAACGTTGACCATACAACGTATAATTTGTACCTATCGAGTAACATTTCTTCCTCGAACCGCCGCTTCCCAGTGAGTTTTGGGGATACGGAGACTGTAATTGCACCGTTGCTTGAGTGACTCTTCCCGGGATGGGGTGGAATGCGGAGTGCATATTTGCCAGTGGAAATAACCGGAATATGGCAGAGGTGGGGCGTCGGCGGTGGGGGGGTTGCAGGGGGTCTCGCTCAATCAAATGAGTGACTCGTGCAGAGGTAACGGCGCTTTAATTCAAAATGGATGGCGTGCTGATTGAGCGGCGGGGGCCAGACGATATGGTTTTGGACAGCTCATGCGGAGATAACTGCAATTCCCTCCGGGGTTGTATTTCTGCTGTGGACCCGTTCACATTAATGACCGCGCAGAGCCTTGATCCAAAGTCAAGTGATTTCGCTCCATAATTTAGTTTCAAAGACCTTATGCAAAACAAATGCTTTTTTTTTTTTCAGAACTTCGAACAGAACTCAAAAGGTACCGAAACCATCACTATATATACCATGACGTGGATTATATGCCAAAACAAAACATAAACACAACATTGTGGAGTGATCATGTCAGAATATACCAAAAAAAAAAAAAAAAACTTTTTCACAAAATCAAAAAGCTCAATTATGTATAAATGGACTTAACTCACATAGCACCAGAGGTGCCAAATCCAGGTCCAGAAAGTAAAGACCCTGCCACAGTTTGGCTTTAGTCTCAGGTGCTAGTTAGCTCCCTAGCTACCTCCCATTGTGCTCATTTACCTCCTAGTAAGCTAGCTAGCTAGCAAGCTAGCACTAGGAGCTAAAGCCAAGCCCCTAAAGCTAGCTCGCACCCATGGTGCTCGTTTACCTGCTAGCTAGCTAGCTAGCTATCGCAAGAATTAATGCCTAATAAGTCGTGTACCTCCCACAATGTAAACACAACATTGTGGAGCTCCCACGTGACAGAGTTTATACCATAGCAAGACCGGGGCACTTGTTGTCGGGAAGTTCCCACTTGTGGGGTTCCACTGATTGATTCCTGTGACTTAACCTGGAAGCCAGGAGCCATTTTGAGCGGAGCTCTGCTATTTGTTAGGTTTTTGCATTGCCGTGTTTTCATCCCGGGGTCACGCTAGTGTCATACGTCAAGCTAAGTGCTTCCTGAGCTTGGCCATGTGCTGCGCTCAGTTAGCGTTAGCTGCCACTGAAACGTCACAATGCATTTTGGCATGGCGGCGTGAGGGGAGGGGCAAAAATAAACCAAAGAGACGGGACGCTACGTTACGTTTCAATCATCTGGTGGCCGCATTTTAGCCGAAAAATAAAGAGCAGGGATGCACAAAGTATGGCCCACGGGCTGCATGTGGTCTTTTATTATATTTACTTATTTGTTGCATTAATTCAGATGTTTTTTTTGTTCCTTTATATCAGAGCTCATGTTCTGTGAAATGTGAGATTATATATCACTATCATTAAATAATTTATTGTAAAAAATAAAATAAAAATGAGTAAACTAAAAAATATTTTTGTGAAAAATATTTTATTGCAATTTATGAAAATGAGCAAAATACAATTTTTTTTCTTTTTTATTTTACCTTAAGTAAAGATGTCAGCAAATTATTTAATGAGAAAAATTAACAAAATGAACTTGTACATTTTAATTGAACATTCAATATATAACATTATTAAAATAAACATTTATTATTCAAAATCAATCAAGAAATTTCTATAACTGAATTCCAATTTTATGTATTAAAAATAAAATAAAAACATTTTTAATTTAAATATTTGCAATACATCAACTAATTAGAATTAGTTGTAAATTAGATTTTAGTTTAGTTTAGTTAATAGTTTCGCAAATAGTATTTGTTTTTATTATTATTGAATTAATCACAGAACGATTAGTAAAATTATTATAGTAAATCAACAAATTATGTATAATTATGAATTATATTTTACCAAATGAATAAAAAATTAATTCATGTAAAATTAACTTTTTCTTATATAAATATTGCACGATTATACATGTCACAATTAGAGCTTTTAATTGCTAAGGTAGGAAGGCGTAAATTGGTTTATCATATTTTCTTCATTCGGTGCACATGTCCCCATAAGTACTCATTGTTATGCACATTTTTGAACAATACTTCAATAATTAAATGCACTTTATTTTTGGACCTCCAACTCGACCAATGGTTCCGTTAACCACACATGAAAGCACTTTCCTCCTGTACTGGATCCAAGAGTGTATTACGAAAACGATACAGGGTTGAGATGCAGTGGCAAGGTCTGGACCCAGGAGTCCTAATTGGTACCCCCACCCTAGCGACAAGCCCGGGGTCCCCCCCACCCACCCCCTCCCCCTCCCCGTCCCCTCCACGGTGTTTATCCACTAATTGGGCCACTTCCTGAGACAGAGGCCAAACAGGGAAGGGAGGAATGCATGGCAGAGGGCCACTCAGACAAGCTAGCGTCAGGACTAGGGGGTGGCGCTGGTGCTGGTGCCGGTGATGGGAACGGGGGTGGGGGGGGGGGGGAGTGATCAGGGCAGGGAAGGAATAACGCGCAAAGACAGATGGCGTCTTTATTTTATTTTGGGGGTGAGTCCTTGTTTATGACATAACAGTTCAGATTCATGTAGACTGCGCTATGCAAACCCCTGCTCATCCCTTTACCCCCCCCCCCCCCACCCCCACCCCCAGTAGCTTTTAATAGAGATAAAGTACATATAAGTCATTGGGGTGACAAATGGGAATTTTTTTGTTTTTTTATCCTTGCTGACCATCTACTGCGCTCGGGTTCGTTTGATGTGCTTACCCTTTGAAGTGGGCCTACAGGGTGTATATGCCGGGGTTAAAAGTTGAGCCCCCCCACCCCAACACACACACACACACACGCCATTTTGGACTTTACAGTGCAGCTAAAGGAAGCCAGATGAACGCCACACACCTCCTGACATTTATTTTCAGACATGAGAGCTACTATACGGACAAAAGTATTAGGACACCTGGCCCAATGAAATGAAGTTGAGAACAACAGGAGCTCCTCTCAAAAAAGGCACCGACACAAAGCAGGGTGGTTCCATTTGTGGACATTAGTGATAGTTTTTTTCCCGAAGCCGATACAGATACCGATAGTAGTAGTCGAGGAGACCGATAACCGATATTTCAAGCCGATATTCATTTACAGTAAAAAAGAAAATATTAGCGTCAGAATAAAATGAAATAAAATAATTTTAAACATATAAAGAATTGACAGCTTTGTTTAAAAATTCTAACAAAAATTGCAGGGAGCTTCCAGACTCATCAACATGTGTTAAGTTAAATAAAAAAAAACTAGGTAAGTAAATAGCTCCCTAAAATTTTCTACTTGAAACAAAGTTTTCCAAAATTTCAACATCATTTCTTAATTTATTTATGTATTTATTTAGATAAAAAGTGTAGGGAGTTCCCAGTGTCAGCATCATTTTTTATGCAGTGGAAATTTAAATAAATCCATAAATGAAAAGTTGATCTCACTGAGCGACAAATGCATGTGAATGTAGCTAATTTAGTGTTTTTGTCAGGGTTCGTAAAAGGTTTCAGAGGATCGAAAAATTTGACTTAATATTTGAAAATTCTTTGCGACAATTAAAAACTGTAAACATCTCACAAATCTTGATGACGTTCGCAAGCATTCACTGCTCAGTGAGATACCAGCTTTATCGGCCTTCAGATTCATAAGAAGGCCGATGCAGATATTTGGCATATCGGCACATAATCGGCTCGGCCGATAATCGGTCTATCCTTATTCTACATCAAAAGCCGGAAAATGCAGTCGACTTCAAATCTATGTCGCTGTTTTGGTTTCAAAGGTACTGACACGGAAACACACAAATTTTCCAGCTTTCCCCAAAAGCCCGTTTTCAAATTGCCTTTTTCCCGTCACGGTACCTTTCACACAAGAACAGCAACGTGGGAAGAAGCTGTTATGTCTCTGATAAGTGATATTGGAATGCCAGTCGAAATCGGAAGGTCATCAGACATCACAAGAATTGTGTTTACATTTGACGGGGACATTTTGAAGCCGTTTGCCAGATATTTCCCAGCGGACTCGAACGCAGCATTCTGGGGAAGACCTTCGACACGATTTTGGACTGTGGGAATTTTTGTGAGCTTGCTTTGTTCACTGGGAACAGAAAAGCGTCTTTCCCCAAGCTGTGGAGGTCAGAAAAGTTCATGTCCAAGCGGGAATTCCTACTGGTGACAAACGAAGGCAAATCAAGCCATGACAAGAATTTTGTTTACATTTGACGAGGACATTTTGAAGCTAATTTGTGAGATGATTCCCGCCACTCAGCAAATGCAACGAGTTACAAGATTTTTTGGACTGTTTGCGGGAATGTTTGTCGACCGATATAGATAGACGGACATCTGTGAGATGAGCTGGCGTTGGCGAGACTTGTTCTTCCAAGCATGCCTTTGTTTGAGGACTGAAAACAGAAAAGGGCCTTGTCCTTCAATTCCCACAAACTTTGACATTCACAATTGCCCAGAATTTCCTGATAAGACGAACAACCACCTTGTGTCATAAAGTATATCTGAGCTCGGATCTTCAATGTTCCCACAGAACAAGACGAAAAAAAAAAAAAACTGACAGCGATCAGGGTCACAAGGAGACCAATTGGGCCGAGAGGGCTGAAATGCAGCTGGAGTACTTGAGAGTGACTGTGAATAAACACGGCAGGCCAATAGAGGAAGGAGAAGGAGGGCGGAGGAGCAGGACGACGGATACAGACACAAACCCTTTCCTGTTGTCCGAAATAGCAGCAAGCAAAGGGGCGCTATCGCCGACATACTTCCTGTCCTATCAGCCCCCGAAGGAGGAGGGGAGGGGGAAGGGGAGGGGGCCGGCTGGTCACACGGCGAACATTGCCGTTCCATGGAATGTGGAATATTAGTGATGGGAACATGATTGTGTGACGTAAATGACATTCTAGTACAGGGATTCCCAAATGCGTGGCGTAAAAGTTTTAGGAAAGATTTCAAAATCCAACCGGAGCTCTTTTCACACGGGCCGTCAAAGATATCTTTTTCTTTGGTTGATTGTCACTGTAAAAGGGTGTGTTAAAAAAAAAAAAGGCTGTGTGGCTTAAAAACATTTGAGAAAAGCAGTTCCACAAAGAACAACTATTAAAAAGTTCAAATTTTAAGACTTCCAATTCTACCCCAATCAGTAGCGAGAAAGCGGCAACGTCATGTAAACACGCACAATAACCCGAATATGCTCTTATTCCGTTTTTTTTAAAACTGCGTTACCTCGATTGTTTCAGAAACCGGAATTCTGGTCTTAACCCGAATATTTACAGCAGGTTAAAATAATCGGTGTGAAAGGGAGGCATCAGAAAATTGGTCCCGCAAACTTTCCTTTCTTTTCTTTGGTCCTTCCTCGGGTCTCCTGACGGCCTCACGACTCTGGCTGGAAGTGTTCGGTTTAGGTGAACGTAATGGGATTATTTATTTATTTTTAATAGGTTTTAGGTGAACTTATGAATACGCGCACGCACGCTCACATAATCACCCACATACAAAAAAAAAAGAAAAAAAAGGAGAGCAATGACGATGACATGTCAAATCGGTAAAATTACCGAATGAACAATACTGAGCTCTCCAGAAAAAAATAAAAAATAAAATTGGTCCCGCAAACTTCTCAGGTAGATAAAAAGGGTTTGGTGTCCAGGTGGTTGTGAGACGGGCCCTGGCGAGTGGCAACGAAAAAAGGAAAGAAAAAAACAGGACGTGTGTCACTCCCAAGTCTTGATACTTCCTCTGCCGCTACGCCGGTCCAGAGTTCCGGCAGCTCCCAGCCCGAAGGAACACATGAGTGATTTGGCATCCGCAACATGCGCCCTCTTCCAATCCATTCCTTGACAATTTAAATCAACAGAAATCACGAACCCCCCCCAAACACACCTCCCTTGGTACTTGTTCTATTGGGTTTTACGTCAGCGAGGGCATTGAGAGTGCAACCCTCTTCACCGCTAATGAAACCGGCTCCGGTGCCAAGTCGAGTCTACGGCTGCAGCGGCCTTGACGGACATTGAGGGAGTTCACGGCGAGGATATGCCGTATGGTGACATTTCAACGAGCTCCCCACCCCCCCCCCCCCACAAACGCACACAAATCCTTTTATCTGCGTCACAAGGTCGCTGAGAGCGTCAGGTATTTTGCTCTTACAACTTCCTGTTTATCAACCTGCGAATTTACAGAGGAAACTCAATTCTCCAATGCCTTTAATTCAGAGTTCAAGAGAAATTGCCGGGAATAATAAGCCGGAAATGTACATTACTCTCGTAAAGCGTGACGCCGTTCCTGTTGGTTGAATAGAACGATCATAAGGAGGAAATCAAGACATATTGTTAGAAGGGAATTTCAAAAATGTACTCTCGCCGACACATTACGCATATCAGAGCTTTTTTTAATCGTTCCAAAGTTAAGGTAGGTCGGAATAATCGGTTGATTATTTTTGTTTTAGTGGCATGTCATGGTCCACATATGCACTTTTTAACCCTGGAGAACCCAAGAACCCTTTTTTTCTTTGGAAAATTATAAATTATACATTTATGACTGCTATAAGTTCACTGAACGCCAAAATATGTTTTTTCAATTTTAACCCTTTTTTTTTTTAACTAGCTCAGATTTGCTAATTTATCAAAATATATATATAAAACACACTCCTAGGCATTCTGCAACATGATATGAAATAGATTAACACAAAAACACAATTTTACCATCTGATGGTTTGCCGAGAAGATGGTTTTGTTTGGATTGATTTTCAGCTAAAAAAAAACGCCATCTTTTCACCACCACTCTGGCTCATGTAAGTGCAATATTCCTCCACTAGATGGCCCCATGCAGGGGTCAGAAGTGGCACTCTGGACTTTTGAAGTTAAATTTGTAAAAAAAAAAAAAAGTCTTTGTTATTTGAGTAGCAGAATTTATAGGGGCCAAATTTGACCCCGTGGGTTCTCCAGGGTTCTCCAATGATATGCGAACCCCCGGGATACAGAGAACCCAGTTTGAGAAGCAGTCAGCTGGAGATGCGGTGCATCTTCCTTAAAAAAAAAAAAAAAAAACATGTCTGTAATGGGATCGCGGTGACTTCATGAAGTTGGCACACAAACAAGGGTACGTTTCCCCTCTCCGCCAATGTGGTTCCAATCCCATCCAAACTGTACATAAAGCCCGCAGGAAATGCAGCTGGGCCCCAGACCATCCAAAAATATACAGCCGTAGCGTATGGACGGACGCGGTGTATATATGTGCGGTGTGGAAGGCCCGAGGAAAATAAAACACATGTGCAGGCGGTGCAAAAAAAAAAAAAAGGGGTCCGGGAGGTGGGGCATGATTAACGACGGCAACACTTTGAAGACAGGAAGACACCTGGTGACCATCTTGTCTCGATGGGCCACGGACAGACGGGAACGCTTTAGTGTGTAGGAATTAGCCGCAATAGCACAGAACAACCCGCCCCCCCTCAAAAAAAATCCCCTTGCCAGATGGGGGTTAAGCCCGTGGGATTGCGGAGGACTCAAGGAATGAGACTCGCAACTTGGCGAATGGAGAATGATGAATGCGTCGGCTTCCTGTATTGACTGGCGATCTCGCTAAAAGCCCGCTCGGAGCGGCCGAGGCGTGCGCCGCGAGACGGATGGACTGACGGAGGATGTGTGTATTTTCCACCCCAGCCACAAACAGCCATTGTTCCACGGGAAGCAGTAAACAGCCGGCACCGAACAAGTCGATAGAAACCAGACTGATGCGTGACATGAATACCAACGACTAGTTTGGTGGTTAAAAATCAACAATCATATTGGGAAAACATGTTCAACTGGATCATTAAGGGAGCCGTTTCCCAGCCGTTGAGTTATCGTAGTGCAGGATGAAGCGGAATTTTCCCCACCGGAAAATAGTTGGCCCACCGCTAAACAAATGGACGCCTGTACAGTTTCCGACCAGTAGGTGGCGACGTATTGACGGGAAAACGGAGCTCAAGAAGAAGAAGAAGAAGTTTCGAAGGCAGTGTTTAAAACAACTGACACAAGGAGCTTTCACTTAAGAGATCCAACAAAACTGGCAAAACAGTCGCGACAAAAGACTCCACGTCGCTTGAAATTCAACACAAGCTAGCAAAAGAGGGTTGACCAAGTAAGCAATAGGAGTCGGAAAAAAGCCAGGTTAGTTAGCCAGTGTGAAAAGTGCTAGCGAAGACAGCAAGTCTCGGTGTTAAATTTGATATCGACTCATGACGACCGTCTTTGGTACTAGCTGGTAAATTTGCAGGTGTACGACACGCTCCGGCCATCTAATAATAGTCGTTTTATGGTTCGAGTCAGGGCTCGAGTAGGAGCATTTTGGATGTACAGCTGCTGTCGTATTGCTTATTTAAAGAGTGCGGTGAACGGGGCCGCTCAAGTATTCTAAACTTCTGGAGACAAGCAGCTGGATCTCTCGAACCAAATCAGGTTTAGAAACTACTACTTGGATGGTAAAGAGTTAAGTCCAGTATTGCCCCCGAGGTTTTTCTAACTTGGTTAGGTATTGCCGTGGGAGTCCAAGTTGACTGATGACACTTTGACCTTGTTACTGTGGGCCAAAAAACAATTTCATTTTTGTCCAAGTTAAGCTGGAGAGAATTGCTTTATGGCTGCACACTGATTTGTTTGATGCAATGACAGAAGGGAATCTTCGGACCCGTGTTCACCTGCCGTAAGACGTAGATCTGAGTATCAGCTGTATAGTTGTGCTCGCAGCTTTTATACTAGCTGGGATAATGGAAGTATGTATTATACAGATTGAACAATATGGGTCCTAGGGTTGACCCCTGGGGAATCCCACAGGTAAAGAACGAAGAGGTCTTTGAAGGCCGGTTAAACACGCTATCCACTGCTGGAATACCTCTGGTACAATTTCTGAAGTTGGCCTTATAACAGAAATGTGAGCGGGGATGTTCAGTTTTAAACTCCGCCTCTGCTCCTACGTCAGAAGCGGGCAAATCCGCAGTTTGACTTGAACCCGCTCAATCCTACATCAGTGCCTTATATAACCTCCGAAACAAATGTAAAATCCTCCCAGGTCTCATGACAGTTCCATGTCCAAATTGTGTTTTGTTTTCTTGAAAACAAATGATTTTACGCACTTTACTTGATCCGTTGTGTTCATTTCCAACCCTTGCCCTCATTTGAGAGGCAAAGTGGCACAAACAAAACAGAAAAGCGAGCAAACAGGCTTTGTGTTGCCATTTGGGCCGAAAAGGAACCAACTGTTCCCCCCCGGGTCGGATGTGCCGTGCATGTTGAGGCGGTCCGGGCGAACGGCTGAAGGGCCGCTCTGTAATTATTGGGCAGGAGGCCTCTCGTCTCTCGCTCGGTGCCGCAGCGTTCAGGGCTTAAGGTTACCGTCTTCCTCTTATTCTGAGTGACGGCATTTTTCTGCTCTTTCTTAACGTGCTAACAGTCATAATTGTTGTCAAGGAAATATGTTGAAATGGAGGGAAACAAAACGTTAGCATGAGTTGTTAGCATAGCATTTTTGTCTCATCAAGACGCTGAACCACGTCCAAAAGCTGCCACGCAGCTTTCTGCCGTATATTTTCACTATGGATGCATTTAATGTCTCCTGGTTGGTTGCACCTGTCTCTCTTTTCAGTCTGGCACAAGAGCTCAAACCCGCTCCCATTCTGGTCATGTTTGCTTTCCCCAAATCCACCCCCCCACCCCCACTCCTCCTGCTGCACAATCAAGGGTGAATTATCTGTCTTCCGGAAAGAGAGAGAGCGAGCAAGCGAGCGAGGCAGCCCACTAATTTGAGATGGACTTGATTGAGCCCCGAGGCCAGAGGGATGGAGCCCACATCCGGGATGCTAATTCTAACCATAACACGGCTAACATGTGTTTTGCGCTGATTTGAGACGGGCTCAAAGTGGCCGCTACCTTCTTCCACTGCGAGGAGCCGTTCTTTCTTGTGGCGTGTTCTGCGGCTTTCGGGCCCACCAAGTGTGTATTTATAGAGGCCGGGTCATGACACATGTACATTGACTGCTTGTTCTTGCTTTTGGGGCAAGAGGCAGCGCCTGACTCGCCATTTTAGACTTTGATTAAAGGGGACATACTACGGAAAATGGACTCTTTCTAGTGCAAACTCAATTCACCTGACAACGAGCAGCAGGCTTGGCCGATAGAATTAAAGAGTCAATCTTCAAAAAAAAAGAAGCTACCAACACAATAATGGAAACCGCTATAGACATGCTAACAAATAGCATCATTGTGGTGGTGTGATAAACTTTTATGCTGCGTTCAGACCGAACTGAAAATATTGCGACGCTACGCTTGTCTCGTGTGTTTGTTCGCGGGGTTTTCAATGAAATTTCAATGACATGTGTTTGTCCGCACCACAATGGAGGAAGAGGAGGGATTTCCGCTTCGGTAGGTGGTGCTAACTTTATAGTAGCATCGTTAGCTTGTTTCACACTTCACACACCAGATAAGCCAACCTCCACGCTTCTTCCTCCAAGCAATCTCCTTTTTGGCCCGGTCCCGATACACGATACAGTTGCGGGTGGCTGCAAACCGCGACGATCCTCCATAGCTATGCTAACGCTATGCTAACGCTATGCTAACGCTATGCTAACGCTATGCTAACGCTATGCACACAACCGCTTCCTGTCAAACGCGACACCCATCCATTGAAGGCAATGGCGACAGCTGATCCTGACTGTCATCTTTAGGATACAACAAAACTAAGCAAACCTAAAATATTTTATTATAATTTTTGGGATGAACTGTTTTTCATGTAAAATAGTTTTATATTCGTGGCGTCGAAGAGTGTAACAATGTTAGTGCGTTAGTGTAACTCCTTGACAGACTTTGCCGCTTTCCGCCAATTTTGTGTTACGTGGCAACAGAATTTCATCGTAAACCGAGGACCTCTTGTGGTGACTGCGTGGGGAAAACCAACAGCAAACTTGGCTGATGATGTCATCGAATTCCCAAGAGTGTATTTCCTGCTCTTTGAAATAAAAATAAAAAAAATAAAAAAAAGTGGGGGGGGGGGGGTTGACCCAAGAAATATGTTGTGTTGTGTTATCCTGTTTTGTACATTTCCTGAACTCCAAGGTGGAGGGTAGGGGGGAACATTCACTTTGAGGAAGGTCAGGTCAACCCCCCCCAACCCCCCGCCCCCCCAAAGCATTTGCGGCAGTCTGGAAAAAGCATCAGATGGAATGGGAGGAAAGGTTTGAGCTATTTCCTCTGCTGTTTTGTTTCTCCATCGTTAAGGAGAGAAAAAAAATAAATAAAACGAGGCTGGGGGTATTTTATTTGTTGCGACCATTGTGTCCGGGAAGGACGCAATGACAGGAAGATGGAGGACACGCTTGTGGATTGCGAGAGAATGGGACAAAAAGTGCTCATGCGTCTGCTGTGTTGCACGTGTGTGTCACTTAAGACACACCCAGCACTCACACAACGTTTGTCATATTGGGCTTTTGGGGGAAATTTCACAATGGGGCCCAAAATGCACTGCAATATATACAGATGAACTTGATTTGAACTGGAAACTTTTGAAAACACATTTTCAACTGTTTAATGCTTCAGCCTCTTTTTTTTTTTTTTTTTTTTTTTAGAAATAGACCGATATGGTATTTTCAGGGCTGATACCGATTATTAGTAGTCAAGGACGCCGATAACCGATATTTGGAGCAGATATTCATTTTCACTAAAGGGGAAAATATTCGCATCAAAAATTTAAAAAATACAAACTCCAGCTCAGATTTTTGTTTTTAATTGAGCATATGTTTATTGAACAATGTTTAGGGTACGTAAAATCTTAGTCAATAGGCATCTTTGTTTTACAAATGTAACAAAAAGTTCAGGAATCTTCCAGGGGATGTCTTAAAATAAAAACTTAAGTAAATAGAACCCTATTGTTTGCTATAGTAAATAAAGTTTAAGAAAAATAAATACATATCTAAAGTATTAAAAATCTAGTTTTAATTTCAAACAAAGAAAGAAGGTCCAGAGTTTCCAGGGTCAGAAGCATCCATGAAAATATAAATAATTAGTTCCCCAATTTTTTAAAAATTTTTATTTCCTGAACACTTTTTTTTTTAATGGATCTTTTATCGTCCGTATGATTCTTCAAAATGGCTGATGCTAATGCTGAATATCGATGCCGATAATCAGCCCAGCCAATAATCGTTCTAACCCTACCCTTTTTGCACAACTTGCTGAAAGGAGAAATTCTGAACAGTTGTTTGATCGACGTAAATATACACGGACAAGGCAAGTCTCCACTGATTGCAACAGAGGTAAAGAAGTACTGGAAGAGTCACAGAAAGGCATAGAAGTGGAATCCATCATTTCAAGTGCAGTAGTACCGAAGTGTGCAGTCTCTGTTATTAAATGTAGGTGGGCTGGGTGCAATCAGCAAGACGGGCCACTCCCTCTCTTTATGGCAACTTGCTTCATTGACAATCACACTATGTTTTTATGGTTGAATAAAAGCGACGCAGTATACTGTATGCATGCCTCAAAACCGCGTCGCAGTAGAGACATTGCTAATGTGGTACGTGAGACATGACAAACATTCACCTTTTGAACTGTCGTAGTGTTCACCGTTATTTCGATGACAAACGGCAGCAGCACGATGAGCAATTGAGGCTCTCATTAACGTTGTTATACAACAGGGTGAGGAGACGACGAGCCAAGAGATGTTAGGTAATAACCTGACAAACACAATGAGCGACAAGTAGAATCAGGAAGCCTGGCTTTCTACCAAAACGGGCTTATATGTCAAACCTTTTAAAAAAAAATAGTTTTAAAATAGCCTTGTCATCGGGAATAGTGCAAAGTGAATTCATTTGCAATCAGAAAATGGCCTGTAACAGTCTATGCCATATTTTACATAAATATGGAAAATTGACTTCTGAACTTTTATGCTTGAAATTAACTCATTCACTACCATTGACGGCAATAGACGACACAAATTCATTTAAACTATTTCTATTAGTTTAACATTTTTTTTCCCACTTTTGCTGACAAGAGTATGAAAACCTAGAAAAAAATGATTGTAAATATAGAACAGATATAAATTTTTGGATGAATCGTTAGTTAACTAGTGAAGTCATGTGATTAATTACAATTAAAAATTGTAATCGCCTGACGGACCTAATTTTAAAAAATATATTAAAAATAAGGGGCGTTTAATCGTAATTAATCGCATGATAATTTTATATCTGTTATAAATTTACAATAAAAAATTCTAGGTTTTCATAAAAAATTTTAATGAAATGATTTTTTTTTTTTTATAGAAATTGTTGACACAAATTTTTGACGTCCATAGTCGTCAATGGCAGTGAATGAGTTAAACAAGTAAGTAAAGCATCTCACTGTCATGTTATTAAAACAACCAAGATCGGTTTTAAACGGAGAAAAAAAAACGTGTCATGTGCCTGTACTTTTTTGCTTTGCCTTGCGTTGCAACCTCATCTCACGGTAATGGAACAATGTCAAGCGCTCGCTCGTCCAAATATACAACATTAATGTGGAAATGAGACTTGTGGCTTTTCCTCAGGTGCTCGACATCTCCCCAAAGCAAGTCGGTTAACCACCCAAACCGCTCCGCCAAACTGCAGCGCGATCCCCTCCACGGTCACGATCCACAAAAAACGCGTTGGCCGCGAGCCGGCGGAAATCAATCCAGGAAGCGGAATCATTTGTGCAAACTCGCTGAAAACATCAATTGAAGCATTTGTGAAATTCCGTAACAAGAAGGGGGAAAGGGGGACGGCGGTGCAACAGCGCAGCCTCACACGAGGCAGCTGTCCTGGAATGCGGGGGTTGGCACGGCAAAGGCAGCTCTTCAATTATTGCTGATGAAAACAAAATGGATGCCGTCTGCTGGGCACGCAGCTTCTAATTAGTGGCTTCCGTCTTCCTAATTGCTTTCTCTGCGTCGCCCCCTCGTTCGGGGATCGGAGCAATTGGCCGCGCCGCATTTAGCGCGCTTTGTTTATCTTTGACAGAAACCATACACCATAATCAAGGCACAAAGTGAAGGTTTTCGACGCAGAGAATAGTCGAGCCGTTCCCTTTTTTAGTTTTGGACTTTTTCCTGCTTTTAAAAAGGGAATAAATCGCTATTGGCACAGGAATTAACCACAGGAAAAGCCTGTACGCTAACTATATGTTTGAGGACATGCTGTGCGTGCTGGAGGCCGGGCTGCTTTTTGCCTTAATAGCCGTCTGTAAAACATCCCAAGTTGGTTCGAAAGAGTTTTTTTTTTTAATGCAGTAAATGCATGGAATTCTGCCTGCTCAAAGAATACGATCATTGACTCAAAAATTAGGCCCTCTTAGAAGTTATAAATGAGACGTTTTGCCTCTGATCTCCACCAGGAATTTAAAAAAAAAAAATTGTTTTTTTTATTTTAGGATTACTCAAAAATACTTGACCCATTTCCACAAAACACTGTGGAGTGGCTCGGGCCTTTCAATTACAGAAAGGCCGCAAAATCGCCGCTGTTGTTAACGAACCCGTTTCAGAACGTCCGACGACACCGAATCGGACTAAAACCAAAGCAAGATTTTCTTTAGGAAACAATGTCGATTCTTTTAAATCGATTCTATACACACGAAAACATGAACAAAAATGACATTATACAGAGAATAACTATATGTTTGCATCCAGAAAAGAGTGTCAATTTAGTGGGCTAATAAAGCGAATTAATAAACATTCAACATCACTTTTACCTTCATTAGACTCAAGCGATTGCGTACCGAAGACTTACAGCTTTTTTGCAACATGGCCCTGGTTAAGCATACGGCAAAGAGACATTTTCATTTTTTGCGTTGGGATTTTGCACTTGAATTCGGTCGTGTTTCTCAACTTAATTATGAAATGACTCTGGCAAGTTAGGGACACTTCAGCTTAACACATCCTGTCAAAATTCAGCTGTTTAAAATAAAAGCACGCCTGTTATAATAAAAAATTCCCGTGACTTTATTCACCCTCTTTGTGGCTCACTTAGCAGTCACACTAAAACTATTTTGTGTTTGTTTATTGAGTGTGTTGGCTAAATAGGACACCTTGGGCCAAGGGCTATTATGCTCTATGCTTTTATTTTGAAGGTCGTACTTTTGACAGAATGTGTTACGCCGATGTTTCCGATCCGACCGGCAGGGTTTTTGCTTTGAGAGTTCAAAGTCAAGCCTTGCCGTCGGAACTGCTTCGAATTAACCGCATTTGTTTTCCAGCAAAATTACACAAAACTAGTTGATTGATTTCCGCACAAAACGATGGAGTGGCATCAAGGTGCTGGACCTAATTAGGACTGTTTGGCCTTGGATTGTTATTTCCTTATTTTCCATGGACATGTGGAAACACTATATACACCACCGACTTTTGTATCTAAACAAATCTAATAATTCCGACCGCAAATGTGTCATGATATCCTTTCGCGGCGCACCAACACATGTTCTTTGCGTGCTCATGTGCTGCTACTACAACAAACAAAAAGTGAGCATGCAGCCCTGAATAAACAAGGCAAATCTGCCATCCCGCCCTTGGACAAAATGGCTAACATCGCCAGCGTGTGTATTTACACCACTTAATTTGACAATGATATCCTTCTTCCTGCAAAGGTGACATTAAAACGCCATCATGGGAAGATTTACTCCAAGAGTTGAGTCATGCTTTTAGCACACAACAAATGCTAACTGTGTGTGGTCTGCTGAAAAAAAAATGCAAAAGCTGAGACAATGAAGGAATATTTGTGAACAAATGACGCGCAGGTGAATTTCTTCCGGGATGAAACGGTGAACAGCTAGAAAACGGCGCTGCAGCAAAGTGGAGACTATGGAGTGTGAAATAAGCAACAGAGGAGAAAGCGAGTCTGCTGGATTTACTTCTCGGAACAGAGTCCAATATATCCAAGGGGAGACTGCGGGCGTACAACCCTGCAGCATACGACTACATCCTGCATTCACTATCACTGCGGAGACTAAGTTCATCCAAGTGGAGAAGTGGGCAGCAAGAAAATGGAGCGCTGCAAGAAAGTTGAGACTATGGAGTGTGAAATAAGCAACAGAGGAGAAAGTGAGTCTGCTGTATTATCCAAGAGGAGACTGCGGGTGTACAACCCTGCAGCATACGACTACATCCTGCATTCACTATCACTGCGGAGACTAAGTGCATCCAAGTGGAGAAGAGGGCAGCAAGAAAATGGAGCGCTGCAACAAAGTTGAGACTATGGAGTGTGAAATAAGCAACAGAGGAGAAAGCGAGTCTGCTGTATTATCCAAGAGGAGACTGCGGGCGTACAACCCTGCAGCATACGACTACATCCTGCATTCACTATCACTGCGGAGACTAAGTGCATCCAAGTGGAGAAGAGGGCAGCAAGAAAATGGAGCGCTGCAACAAAGTTGAGACTATGGAGTGTGAAATAAGCAACAGAGGAGAAAGCGAGTCTGCTGTATTATCCAAGAGGAGACTGCGGGCGTACAACCCTGCAGCATACGACTACATCCTGCATTCACTATCACTGCGGAGACTAAGTTCATCCAAGTGGAGAAGTGGGCAGCAAGAAAATGGAGCGCTGCAACAAAGTTGAGACTATGGAGTATATAGCACTCCTGCCTCCAAGCAGTGCTACAAACAGAGCACTTCAAATAAACGAGGCAAGCCAACAAACGCATTTTTGAATTTTGCTCTCAGTTTGTAGACTAATTTCAATTAAGAGGAAACTATGGGCAAAAAAGAGCATTCTAGAAAAGTGGAGAATGTGGAGCATAGCGCTGCAGCATCCAGAGGGACAAGAAAAAGTACCTTGCAAAATGAGTTTCTTGCATTCATTTATTTGTAATTTCATTCCACAGGAGACATGGGCAACAAGAAAATGGACTGCTGCATCAAAGTGGAGACTATGGAGTATACCATTGGCGCATCTAAAGCACCTTACAAAGCAATCTGAATGAGGCACGCTAACAAAAGGATTTGGGCGTTCAATTCTCAGTAATTTCATCTGAGCGAAGACTACAGACAGCGAGAGCACTGCAGCCAAGTGGAGACTGTGGAGTTTAAAACTACAGCATAAAGAGGCACTAGGAAAAAAAGAACTTTGCAAAATCACAAAAATGCATTCTTGCATTCACTTTTCAGAAAGGCAATGAAGAGAGAATGGGCAGCAAGTACACCAAAGCCAAATGGAGACTGTGGAGTACCAAACGTAAACACTGCATGTTTGATTCACTGTGCAAAATAATAACAACAACAATAATAATAATAATCCTTACAACAAAAACAATAGGGACCTGCGAACAGCTATGAAGGGCCCTCGCAGCTGCTAATAAATTTATCCACCACTCCGTAAGGACATGGATTTTTTCCAAGAGGAGACTAAGGGCAGTAGGATCGCTACAGTAAAGTGGATTATACCGTTCAGAGCACAGCAACATGGTAAGCTAACGTGGTACCTTGGGCTGGTTAACAGGTTGTAGAAAAACTGTCAACCCTGAACCCCAAAAGGTGCATGTAAGTGAGTAGAGGAAGAATGCAACTCTTTTAGTATAGAGGCCAAAATTTGGGGTTAATTGAGTTGATTTAGATTTTTTATTTTTTTTTTACATCCGTTGTGTTCATTTGAGTAAGTCGAGTAATTCAAACGCAACATTTAGCGCACGGTAACCACATCGTGATTTAGTGTGGCTCGATGAGAAGGGAGGCAGGCTAGCAAAGCGGCAACCGGATAAGCCATAAAGATGGCGGAGATATGCGAGAGGGGAGGAAATGGAGGGATTTGAACGCTCCTCCATTCTCTTCTCTCTCTCTCCCTCTCTCACTCACTCGCTCGCTCGCTCGCTCTCTCTGTCTGTTTACAATTAGCATGCCGAGAATGAATCTTCCACGAATGACCGCTCAGTTGGCAGCACCCCGACTAGTCGGGAACAAGGGAGCTATTAGTGGAGGAGCTGAGGAAGGAAGGAAGCGGGGAAAGCCAAAAGAGAAGGCCGGCCAGCTCCGAGGCCCGAGAAGGGGGGCGGGGGGGAGGGCGGGGGGAGAATCAGAGGAGGCCTTAGCCACACGTATCCCTGAGGCCATCACCACAAGGAGGAGGAAGAGGAGGAAGATAAAGGAGATTAGTTCGGGGATGTGGCCTGAAGGACAGCGGCGGATTTAGGCCGGGACCTCCCCGCGGCCCTTTGACACCGGAGCACCCTCTCATCCAGGCATGAGACCCCCCCCCCCCCCCCCCCGGTGGTGTTGATTCACTACGATCTCATACTGGGGGGGGGGGGGGGTCTGCAAACTGTAGCTTTGGCAGCAATTGCAGATTTTTACTATTCTCATCACGTCAGGAAAACGTCGCTCCTTTCAACATGCAACCTTGATCCCAATTACTACTTTCCTATTACCCGGCACTTTGGCTGCATCTAGTGGCATCTTGGTGCGTTACAAAAGGAGCACACCAATTGCTGAGAACCGCCAGTGCTCTTTCAGATGTGTTTTTTTTTTTTTGGGTGGGGGGGGGGGACTGACAAACAGAAAATGATTACACTCACAAGGAGCTGCTGTATGCCACAACTCACTACACAACAACCGCACAACTATTTTCCTGAAGTCAATCACTAAGCCACGCCCATCAAAGGCACACTCATTTGCATGCACACTTTTTTTCCCCCAACGATTATCATTTTTCATTTTCCAAACCGTCGTAAATGACTTGGGAGATAAAACACGCGGATACAGAAAGAGGCACAAGCTCCAGAAAACAGCCCCCCTTTCACACGGCCATTCATCATCGTGAAAGAGGAAATGAAGTGAGGCTTCTGCCAACAAGCAGCAGGGGGGCCCTGAGAGGCCTCAAAGACCTCCACAGTCTTTCTGTTCCGCTTTGTTGTTGTTGTTGCTGCTGCTGCTGCTGCTGTCTCTCCACCTTGCTAACTAGCACAATACGTCTTTGGAACTGGGAACGCATGGCAACAAACCACCAGGACCATAAAACGGATACATTATCAATACGGAGTGCAAATGGGCTTTTCGTTTCATTTGCCAACTGGGCTTACAAATTGAGTTTGTTCCTTCACCATGCTCAAAAAAAATTGTACTGTATCAAAAAAAAAACTAAGTTTTTTATTTATTTTTTTCTGGAGAGCTCAGTATTGTTCATTCGGTAATTTTACCGATTTGACATGTCATCATCATTGCTCTTTTTTTTTATATTTTTATATATATATATATATATATATATATATATTATTTTTTTTTTGTATTTATTTTTTTTTTTTTTATGTGGGTGAATATGTGTATGTGCGTGCGTGCGAATTCATTAGTTCACCTAAAACCTATAAAAAAAATAAAAATCTCATACCGTTTCCCTAAACCAAACCATCAAATTCTTGAAGGGTTATTTTAACTCTTTGACTGCCAGACGTTTTCAGAAAAGGGATGCCGTGGGTGCCAGCCGATTTAAGCATTTTTGACTGATCTTTCAAGGTCCATAGAAAATTTTGTGTTTGGACTATGGAAACACACATACTACCAAATGAAAGATTGGATTCTCATCTTTCATCAGAACCAAAAGTTTGTTTCTACCTTATTCCGTTTTTCAGTAATCAACAATAGAAAATGGTTAGTTTCACCTCTGTTTTGAAAAAAACGTATTTTAACGTCTTTGGCACTCCTCCATAGGATTTTACTAAACGTTATTTAACGTTTTTGGCAGTCAAAGAGTTAAGTACAACAACACCGATGCCAGTTTTGCTAACCCCGTCTATGATGTTCTTTCTGCATTGTGCGTTAGCATTAAGCTAGCAAACTTTCGTAAGGGCACGTTTGAATCAGGGGTACCACTGTACAGAGAATAATATCCCGTTTGTTGGTCCTCCCCCCCCCCCCCCCAAACGTGGAAGTGGACCTCGCGCGAACCTACTTTTTTATCAAACAGAGGCCGAAAAGGAGACAATGTCGAAACGTTACCCCCTCGAGTCGGCATACTCCCATTTCAAATCCCCCCCCCCCCCCAAAGAAAGGAAGGTACAAAGAGGGTATTATTTGTTGGCCCCGCCAGCTGCTCCCGAGCCACCTTCTATTCTGTGCGAGTGCATCCGGATGTGGGCAAAGATGGCTCCTTGTTGTTCAAGAGGCCGGAGAAAAAGAGCTTCATGCATACTATTGTACGATATACACCGCAAAGTGGGGACCTCGGACCCCAAACGTTTGAGAGCCCCGTCGTCTCTTTATAGAACAGCACGCTCTGCCCTACTAGCCTTCCAAAGCTAACCTGGAATAAACATTGCTGGGGGTGGAAAAAAATGTCATTTTTGGAGCATTATTGCAGGAGGGGAGCGAGCGAGCTGCCTTTCATGACAATAAACGAGATTTCCTGAATGGAGAGCATTCCAAGGACGCCGGTGGTCTCGGCTTGCCAAGAGGCAAGACGACACATGCCGGAGGATCGTCTGCCAGGTAACACAAAGAGCTCTCATTTCCTCCTCTTTTAACACACACACACACACACACAAGCACGCAAACACCCAAAACGAAATCTGGTGAATCGTTTGAATGGCCTACGACAAAACTTACTTTTGAGATCCCAAACGGGTGCTAAATTGTCTCTTTTACGTAAAGATCCAGCAAAATTGCAAGTATCAGAGCAGGAAGACAAGATTTTGTTTTTAATCGGTTTGTGATTTTTTACACAGACCGAGCAAGGATATTGCCACATCTGTGTACGGTTTCACGCAGACACACGGCAGTCCCCCCCAAGCAGATAATTAGAAGACCTTTGTGTCAGTAGTCAGGTTTCCATCCAAATGTTTCAGAATTTTTAAGCGAATTTGATGAAAATGCGCAAAATGGACATGCGACTTATGCCCGTTTCCATTTGTTCTTCCTAAAGAACTTCCAAGGTAACATTGCAGGGGCTGCCATGTGAGAGGGGGTGCAGAATGCTTGGGTGTGAGGTTTATGATGGACAGTGTGAAAGGGGCTTATAAATACATAAAATGCGAAAAATTGTGACAACAATGAGAATTTTCATCAAAGGTTGGCATTTAAAAAAAACAAACATCAGATTTCACATTAAGCGAATCAATGAGGAAATGGAGACGAGATCTATGCATATCCTTTGAGTGACATTTATTCAAATGTCAAATAAAATTCAGCTCAACGAATGCTGGAAAACACCGATTGAAGATAACTATTAGTATGGATTCGAGGACGCACACACGGAGAGAAACATGCACGCACACACACACACACAGGTGTAAACCGATACGAATGCAGCTCTTGAAGTTTGATACTAGCCTGGGGATCCTCCATGCTGAGAGACACACACAACTTCCCAGAGAACATCCTTATCCTATTACTTGCTCTCACACACATACACACACAGTGATGTTTTTTTTTTTTGTTTTTTTTTGCCCATGTGGCTTAACTGCGCCACAACGCTTTCTTCGCTGCATCCTAACAAGTTGATGACTTTGGAATTACCCTGCGAGAGCACAGATGCTCGCGGTCGATATGGAGAACATTGCGTTCCGCTCGGCGCTACGCCGAAAAGTGTATTGACAGCCAATCTCAGTTGCAGGACAGCCTGTTCCCTTTGAATCCTTTACGGCAGGAGGCGAGATTGTGATAACGGCTTTCTATAAAAACATGGAACCAAAAGAAAGATTAGAGGTTTTTTCTTTCATCTGGAAAAAATATATATTTCTTTTTGTTTCCGTTTTGCAGCTATTAGCATTAGAATATAGCCAAGTTTCATCATTATTCACAAATCTGTTGAAAACACTGGCAAAAAGAGCTTTTTTGCAACATGGCCCTGGTTGATCTCTTATACTCTGCTGCCACCCGCTGGCCGTTATTTGTAATAACTACCTTTGCTTTAATCCACCTCTTCAGGTCAGAGACTGCATCAAAACCTTCTGTATGCTCTAGTAATATTTTTTTTAATTTTTTAACGTATAAATATGTTTTTTGGGACCATGGCAATACTTAAAATGGAACGTTTTTATATGTTTTGGGGATCAAATGAGTTAATAAGCAACAATGAATCTACATACATCTTTGCGGTTGACCAGTTCTTTCTGCACTGAAGCAATAGGGATCTTTTTTTAAGCCATCTTACGCAAATTTATCTCACCTAACTATTTTCCCTCATTATCGTCTAAAAACGCATCCAGAATTTCAACCTTGAGGCGACGTAACACTGCACAGCTTCCGCAGACAGTTCAAGCGTTATCAGATTGATTTTCAGCACTTTACATTGGCTGATTATGTGTAAAAGTGAGAAATGACTTCATGTCAGACCAATATTATCGATTTGTGGGAAAAAATACGAATTGACCATATTTGGACATGTGAAGTTTCTGCCCAACAGTGACAATATGCGACTACAAAATGGCCAATTGTGACTGCCTGTCTTCAAGACTGCTTCCTGTTGATTACGTTCAACGCGGAGCTTTACGTCAAAACAAAAAAAAAAAAAAAAGAGCAAAAGGCAGACGATTGATGCCAGGTGCATTCTTTTATGAAGTTAGCAATTACGAGGAGTGTACGTTACACGCATACATTTAGCTCCAGGATATTTAACTTGAGTTTCACGGAAGACATTCCTCCAATATATGATTGACTTGACATGAAAATACAGACAGCAAGACTTTTACTAATTGCTATTAAATTGTCATTTGAACACTGAAGGGGAACAATTCCCAAACGCTTAAGAGCACCACTGGAAATTTGGTCAACCAGTAGGCTTTATTTTTTTTTTTATATTTCTTTCATTTAATTATATTGTCCACTGTCCGGGTAGGTTTAGTGCTTTAGAAGTGAAGTCCACATGTTTAAATATCATTTATGTGTAATAAATCAAAATTTATTGTTTGTCTTTGTTAAAAAAAAAATACAGTACATAGAGAGAGGACCTTAACTCATTTGCTCCCAAAAACGTATAAAAATGTTCTATTTTAAATATTGCTATGGTCCCCCCCAATTTCTTTTTTTTTTTTTTACCTGGAGAGGACTCTAGGTCCTAACATACTTCATAAATTAATCTCCATGTGTAAAAAAAAAAAAAATCTCTTAAATTTGACACACCACAGAGAAGAGTTAACTCATTTGCTCCCAAAAACATATAAATACGTTCTACTTTAAATATTACCATGCTCCCTAAGACGTATCTATACGTTTTTTTATATTAGAGCATACAGAAGGTTTTGATGCAGCTTTTGAACTGAAGAGAATGCTTAAAGCAATGGTAGTTATTACAAACGGCCAGCAAGTGACAGCAGAGTATAAGAGATCAACCAGGGCCATGTTGCAAAAAAGCTCTTTTCCCCACGCAGTGTTTTAAACAGATTTGAGAATATTGATGACATTTTGCTATATTCCAATGCTAATTGCTGCAAAACGGAAACAGATGACGAAAAAAGAGACTCTAATCTTTTGTTTGGTAGGTTCCATGTTTTTATAGCAATAGAACACAATATTCTGTGGGCCCTGCAAAATGAGTCAAAATCCAGTAAAGTAGCCAAGGGGGTTGCTTCAGTGAAAATGGCTGGGAGTGAATACGTTAAAAATAAAAGACTATTATTAAATCGGAATCGCAATATTTAAAAGGGAAAAAATTGCAATTCAGTTCTTCATCAAAATCATTCAGCTCTTTCAAAAATGCTGTTTTTCATCAACTGAAAGGTCAGACGAGTTTCTCCGTGGCCTGGAGGTGGCAAACGCCATTGATGAAGAGGCGGGATGCAAACTCGCGTAGCGGCAATCAACCACGTGTGCTTTGCATGCAAAGGAGGAAGTCAAAGCTCCACTTTAGCTAATATCCGAATATTTACCAAGCCGCCCGCTAATTACACGGGGGTGCAATCGGAGCGTGATTGCAATTAGCCAGCGTCCACGCCGGCTCGGGTGGGGGGAAAAATACTGGCAGATGTTACGGCTGCTCAGAATGAATGCGCACCTTTATGGACGTGGAGCGCTTTGTTTTCAACTCCCGGTAGCACGCGGCCACGTGCCCGACGTCAACGGAATGAACGTCAAGGGGAAAAGTCCGTTTGAGCCAAGAGATAGAAATGATTACCACAAACTTGATTTGAATTTAGACTTGTTCATAATCAAGTGGTTGGCACAAGTGCAAAAAAAGTAAATAAATACTGCATTAAATGATTACGGGGTACCTTTACTTACAAATGACCTGACTTGTGAGTTTTTCAAGACTTAAGATGTCAACTGGGGCACATTTTTTTGCTTTGATCTGCGAGCGTGAGAATGACAAATTGTGTGTTTAAAAGATGAAAACAAACACATAATTCCCGTAGATTACACTTCTGTTCTGATTAAATTTTTTATTTTTTTTTAAAGAACAAAATAAGTCATTTTAACTAAATAGACGTGAACTTTTTTCCCTTATTTAACATGACAACATTCAAATTTGATCTGTAGAAAAAAATAAAACTGTTCTGGTAAAGTGTCTATATAACTTCATTAACAATCTTACTTTTATTAATTTGCTGTTGGCACTTTACCACCTTTTTCCACCTCAAAACAATAACTTTTTAATTGCTGTGGCATTGGTGGGGGGGTCATATGAAAATAAAAATGAAAAATCTCCCCGGGAGTAAAAAGATGACAGATTTGACAGCATATTCATGTATTTTTTAGCTCAGGTTTGGCGCCCTCTCCTGTGCCAAAACGACATTGCAAGGCAATGGCTTTACATTTTTTTATTTATTTTTTGTCAGTTGAGAATTTACATGGTATCTTATGTTATCTTGAATGTCGCCAGTTAGTCTTCGAAGAAGGCCTTGATCTTTGTATGCAAGTCCACTTGTGTGGCTTTAGTTTGTCATTCTCCAAGATCTGATGAAGGCCCGGTTTTGCTCCAAAACAACACCAACAACAAACATCTGCGAGTAACATGCAGTGCCGTAATCCGCCTTGAGCCTCCTGATAGCGAGGCTGGAAAACAAATGGCCGCTTCACGCCAACAATAAGGCAGCAGCAAAGCTTTCTTTGGGGATGTCAGGAAGCGAATATATTGTGAGGAGCAAACACCGGCTCACTATCTTGACATGCTACGGCCAAACGTCAATGTTTTTCCACATTATCATTGCAAACATTAAATGTAAGATCACTATTTGGCAAGCCTTTGCTAAGGTTTGGATAACACACAAGCCTAATTTGAAAACAAAACCAAAAAAATTCAAACCCTTATTTGAAATTTTAACCCTAGTTTGAAACTGCTAACCTTATCGTTAAATTGTATTGTAAACCCAAGTTTTGAAACTTAACCCTGGCTTGTGACCCTAATTTAAAGATCAAATGCTGTCTGGAAACCCTAATCCAAAACATTCAATATTGGGGGGTTGGTATGCCAATACTATCTTGGAGCTTTAACTTGAAACGCCAGTCTTGAAACCCTAAACCTGTCAAATTTGAAACCATAATTTGAACCCCTAACCCTGCTGTGAAACCCTACTTAGTAACCCCAATTAATTTAATTTCTAATTTAAAACCCTAAGCCTTTCTTGAAACTCTTAAAGCGTAACTAGGTTGAAACCCTAACAGATATAAAATCCCATTTCTTGAAAGCCTAAGCCTGCCTTAAAATGTCTTGAAACACTCATTTGAAATCACAAACCTGTCTTGAAAGCCCATTGCCACTTAATACCCCGCCTTGTTGTCTTGAAACCCTAACCCAGTCTTGACAACCCTGATTCAGGCTTAAAACGCTTAATTGAAAACCATAACTTGAAACTTTAACACTGTCAACCAAACCTTATTTTGAAACCCTAACCCAGGATGGATACCCTAATTTCAAACTCTAGCTCTGTTTTGAAAGCCTACTTTGAATCCATAAACCTGTTTTGAAATCCTAACACTGGCTTAAAAAAAAAAAAAAATCAAAGAATTTTAACCCCGTTTCAAAACCTTTATCTGAAACCATAACGATGCCTTGAACCGTTATCGTGAAACCATATACCCGTGACAAGAAAAATTGTCATCTGAAAGTCAAACTTTCAAAATCACCCCCAAAAAATCCAATGCTAATAGCTGGTTGTCATCTAACCAAGTTTTTGCGAGTGGGTTTGAGGAAGGCGGTCGCCCGGCACGTCTTTCCACTTCCGACCGCGACTACAAAGCCGCCACATTCATTGGAGGGAACAAGCGACAAAATGATTAATTGGCAGCGTGGCCTTCAATTAAAATCAAATCCCGGGGGTGGAAAAAGGCATGCCTGAAATTCTCGCCGATTGATTCAATATTTATTTTTGCTTTGGGCGCCAAAGAAGGCACAACACCACAATGTTTCCCCGCGCCTGATTTGCAGCAGATGTGGAGTAAACAACACGAAACGGCACATTTTGTTTTATCTGTCAGGAAACGAGGGAACGACCTGTTCTCCTCGCCGTCTTTTTCGATGCTAACCGGGCTGTGATTCAGATGCATTAGTCACACCGCGTATGAACCACGTTTTCCGCACCGTGCGTCCTCACAAGGTCGGCAAAGTTGAACCTGAGGAAATTTGCCAAAACAGAAATGATCCATTGGATAATACAGGATGTGTTGGCGAGGGCGGAAATGCTAACATTTAGCATTAGGGAGGGTTGAAAAGTGAATGGAGGCTCACTATTTGGCAGGCCTTTGCAAAAGGTTAGCTCATTTCAAAAGCTAACCTGAAACACTAAACCTGGCTTGAATTCAGAGAAGGCAAATCGAGGTCTAGAAAGTAAAAACCCTGTCACAGTTTGGCTTTAGCACCTGGGCTAGCGAGCTCCCTAGCTAGCTCCCTGGGTGCTCGGTTGCCAGCTAGAGAGCTCACTAGCTAGCTATTTACTTTTCACACCAGAGGTGGCAAATGAAGGGCCAGAAAGTAAAAACCCTGCCCAAGTTTGGCTTTAGCCCCAGATGCTAGCTAGTGAAAGAGGAATAAAATTATTTGTCCTCTTTGCGTGTTCCAAAACTTGAAGACAGACTTAATGCAAGAAAAAACACCTTTGCAAAAATGATTTTATCTAACAGAGATCTCTGGACACTCAAACAGCCTCTAATTCATCACTTAAACAGGTGGGATTCAGAGCGTCGAAATGTGTCTCTTCCGCGTGTAAAATGGCTTCTTATAGTTAAAACCGACCGCCTCTCTTTCATTTGTAGACAAAACATACTCTCTGGGTACTTTTCCATGAGCGATGGCGAAAACAGAGTCAGGAGTGCGTGTTCGAAACAGATTCTGTTCTCAAGGACCAAATGTGTTTTCGCACAAAGCGCTGAGAAGGAACTTTTTTAGACTAAATAGTATGTCCCAGTTTAAGGTCAGATTATACCGAAATCAACACCATCTGCTCTGCACAGGACACAAAACATTTCGACAAGGTTAATATAAAGAATTAAAATGTTAATAATGTGTAACAATGGTTAATATATGAAATGAAGAATTAAAAATGTTATATCTATCACTAGTGAGCTCTCTAGCTAGCTCCCCACTGCCACCTGCTAGGGAGAAGAAACCCTGCCACAGTTTGGCTTTAGCCCCTTGCGCTAGCTAGCTAGCTCTCAAGCAAACACTTGTTTGAAACCCTAAATCCAGCTTTAAATTCCAACACCGTCTTCAAAGCTCAACCTTGATTTAACGAAACGGTGAGCAAACGGACCTCCTTCGCTAACCACGTGAGCATTCGTCATCATTAAAAACAATGGACCGAGTGGATTGAGTGATGGACAACAGGTCCGCGCCATCCACATTGGAATCAATTCACTTTTTCTCCGTTTGTTTCCACTTCCTGCACCCCCCTCCCCCTCCCACTCAAACAGCTGAGGCCTCCTCGTCTCGCCTCTCCACCACCGACAGCTGACAATGACTGCATTGACACCCCGGCATCCCCCCCATTCATCTTCATTGCTCCCCCCCCACCGACCCCCTCGTCATATCCTGCCATTTGCATTGGAATGACCACCCGTGCCTGCGGTGGTGCGTGTGTGTGTGGAGGTGAGGTGGTAGGAGGGGGGGGGCGTGTGGGTTCCACACCCTCGTGACTTGACATTGGATCAGTTAACATTCATTTCATAAAGATCTGTCTTACGTTGACAGTTTTCCACCGCAACATAAGTGACTATGCGAGCTCATTTATGAGCAATGCACTCACGCTCAGTGAGGGGAGAGGGGGGGGGGGGGTGGCGAGGCGGTGGGGGGGGGGTGATGTGATTTCTCAGCTGCCTGGGAGACCACTTCCTGAGAGGCCCACTCGTGGAGGGGAGATGCATGGGGCTTCCCATCTGTCCCAGCCAGCAACAAAAAGCCTGACCGGCCTCCCCGGCCTAATTGACCCCCCTCCACCCCCAAAGTCTTTGCAAATGGAAACTGGGTGCTTCTTGGTTCGAAGGCTACAAAAGGAGTTGAAAATGAGCGAGCGGCCGCTTGTCAAGGAGAAGGAAGCCGCTGTCACTCCGCTACGGCAGAGACGGATCCGTTCTCCAGACAGGAAACAGACCAATGATGGCGTGCTCAGCCACGAAAGTATTTCCATTGTGGCTGATGGAGATTTATCGATGTCGATTCCAGATATTTGACAGATTAAAATTCCATAAATTAAAAATATGTATGAGGAATAAAATTACTTATTTTTCGGTCCCATAATGCTTACATCAATAAAGATGTGAATTAGAGGCAGAACATTTGACTGTTATACAAAACTTTTCATTTAACGATACAACAGAGAACAGTGGGAATGTTTGAATGTAATTATCTTATTATTTTATGTTGTAAAGTGCTAGTCAACAATAAATAAATAAATAATCAGCCAAAAAAATGCTATTTTTTGTGAATATCAGATGATATGCTAATATCGGGTCCTAACATACTTTATAAATTAATCTCCATGTGTAAAAAAAAAAATCTTTCAAATTTGACACACCACAGAGAAGAGTTATTAACTTATTTGCTCCCAAAAACATATAAATACGTTATATTTTAAATATTACCGTGCTCCCAAAGACGTATATATACGTTTTTTTAATATTAGAGCATACAGAAGGTTTTGATGCAGCTTTTGAACTGAAGAGAATGCTTGAAGCAATGGTAGTTAATACACAAACGGCCAGAAGGTGGCAGCAGAGTATACGAGCTCAACCAGGGCCATGTTGCAACAAGCTCTCTTCTCCACTGCTGATGATGAAACTTAGCTATGTTCTAATGCTAATTGATGCAAACCGGAAACAGATGATGAAAAAAGAGACTCTAATCTTTCGTTTGGTCGGTTCCATGTTTTTATAGCAATAGAGCACAATATTCTGTGGGCCCTGCAAAATTTGTCAAAATCCAGTAAAATAGCCAAGGGGGTTGCTTTAGTGAAAATGGCTGCGAGTGAATGAGTTAAGACGCCTACCAAGTTTGAATGATTATAATTCTATTTTTAATGGTGGGAAACAATTTCACGCAATAGCTCGACAATTAAGTGCTACTTAGCCCTCAGTCCTTTGCTTGTTTTTAGCCATGAAAATGTCAAATGGATTTAGAAACAAATCTCTGCCATGTACAGAAAGTACAGAAGGCCGTTCCATTTCCCAATGAAACGCTTCCTCCTAGCATCCATGCAAATGTATTTGTGATGGCTCAGAGCCAAAGAAGCAAAAAAAAATAAAAAAATAGACAAGCCGTCTGCCCTTTAAGAAGCATCAGGACACTCTCCTTCCTGTGCGCCTTTGAAAAGGCCCAGACGCGTCCTTTGATCAGCACTCAGGAAATTTCATTAGGCCAGAGATGGGCGGATAAGAGAGCAAAGGAAGCTTTTTTTTTTGTGGATGGGGAAGAGGAGGAGATAAAAGAGAAGACAAATAGTGGAAGGTGGAGAAGTGCCTCTCGGGAAGGGGTCACCAAATAGCAAGAAGGAGAAGCCCTACTAATCATCTTCAAGTGACTAAATCAAGATGCTGGAGCTGATTGGAACGCAGGCCGGGAACAATGTTTTACATCATGTATGACATATCATTACTGGCGGGCAGAAACATTGCATGTCCAAATTTGGTCAATTGCATATTTTTTCCACAAATGGATACGATTGGTCTATCCACACATTGTCTGTTATTTTTACACATTATTTAACAAATTCCAAGTCTCCTGAATGTTTGAAGTGTCTGACAAGTGTTGTAAAACTCATTCTACGGGAGCCGTGTGGTCTTATGTCACCTCAAGATTACGTCTCTTCTTGACAATGTGTTCTATGCAGCCCCACTAGTCTAAATACAATATTTTGCTTGATATTGTTTTAGTGGAATATGAGTGAAGCATCAAAATCCAGCCGTTTTTATCAATATCAGAAAGCGGCCATTTTGCCACTTGCTGTCGAGGGGAAATTACATCACAGTTGCGCAACGTCTGTGGTAACAACCAATCACAACTAAGCTTCAGAAAACAGATGCACTGTGATTGGTCGTTGCCTGAGCCCTGAGCAACGGTGATGTCATCTTCACTGTAGATTGAAGAAGCTGTTTTTATCCATCTCAGGGGGCGGCCATTTTGTCACTTGCTGTCGACTGAAGATGACATCAATGTTGCTCGGGTCTCAGGTAACAACCAATCACAGCTCAGCTCCAGAAAACAGGTGCGCTGCGATTGGTCATCGCCTGAGTCCTGAGCAACTGTGATGTCATCTTCAGTCGACAGCAAGTGGCAAAATGGCCGCCCCCTGAGATGGATGAAAATGGCTGGATTTTGCTTCACAATCCAACAAATGTAATATTAATCAAAATGTCATGTTTAGACTAGTGAGGTCACATATAACATATTATTGTCAAGAAATATTTAAAGTTGACTTCCTCTTTAAGGGATAATTGACTCCTTTTGCCACTTGCTGTGAACTGCAAATAATTACCTGAGCCTTGAGCACCTGTGATGTCATTTTCAGTCGACAGCAAGTGTCAAAATGTGTGTTTTAAAGGTATTAATTGTACATGAAAAATAATGAAGTTGTCAAATAAATTCTAGACAAAATGGCTAAATGAGTCAAGTATCCCTTTTAATGTTGAAAATGTTCTCATGCGAGCCAAACAACGTGAACGAAATGTGTTGGTGTGTTTATCCAAAAGAGAGAGTGAAGAGAGGCACCTTTAACCTCATCAATCACGTATAACAGTGGCAGAGGGGGAGGCGAGAAGGGAGGAGGTGGGGCGGGGGAGCTTATCAATCACAGACCAAAGGGGAGCCTGGCGTGTGTTTACCTTATCGATCATGTCCGGCCGGTTGGTGGCGGCCAGCACGGTGACGTTGCCGAGCTGCTCGATGCCGTCCATCTCTGTCAGGAGCTGCGCCAGGACCCTGTCGCCCACGCCGCCCGATCCCGAAGAGCTGGGGGAGGGGGGGGGGTGTATGATGGAGAACACGGCGGAAAATAAGAGTCAATGACAGGATGTGATGAATGATGGATGCGAGTGCGGGAAAATAAACAGAATGTGAAGCAGTGGTGGGAAGTAACAAAGTACAAATACTATGTAAGGTTTTGCAGGTAGCTGTATTTTACTTATTATTTTTTGTTTTTATAACCTTTTACTTATATTTATAAACAGACATTGTAGACAGACAAATTGGCAAATTAAATTACATTATTTTCCAAATCTGTATTTTTTTTAAATATACAAAATATTTAGAATACTTTGTATTTTATTTTTAATATTTTATTTCTATCATTTCCCTTTTTATATATGATGGATGCAAGCAGGAAAAAATAAGCAGAATGTGAAGCAGTGCAGGGAAGTAATCAAGTACGAATACTTTATTGCCGTACTTAGAATACGGTAGAATTTTAAAGTGCAGCGGACATGAAAAATTTGCACACCCCTGTTCGAATGAAAGCACTTAAAATTGTCCTGCATGTGTGCCAACTCCCATTTAACATGAGTTTGAATGTGGTTAGTTAATTCGGAACACGGCACATAGCCTGTTATAAGGGTGTACACACTTATGCAACCACAACATCTCAGTTGTTTGTTTTTACTTCCCCTCTCGAAAAACTTTCATCCCGACTTTTAGCAGAGTATTGGACACAAGTATCTGTACTTCGACTTGAATACAGAATGTGACTACTTTTGCTGCCTGTGAAGTGAAGTGATGGAGTAGGTTCGAAGAAGTAAACAAGGGTTGAAACAACAAACGTGCCCAGAAAAGACACACATGATGGATGGATGGCACGCCAGGCAAATTCCCTGCAAGAGGAAGTGACATCCATCACCTCTAATTGCTAATATTCGTCTTGCAAAACTCACAACCAGTCGTTTGAAAGCCTTCATTTGTGCACTTATTAACAGCTTCTTTCATAAGAAAAAAATAAACCAACCCCGTTGGCTGCAAAAGTTGAGCCACACTGCCAATGATGTCATCAAAGGGCACCAGAACACCGCTGCCTACGGCAAACGTTTTTATTTGTAGCCTTTTGCAGCTTCACGGGGCAAACGGATCCCTCTTCTCTCGTTTTTAAATTGCAGTAACAGTTTGCCTTTTAAGTGGGTTTGATTGTTTGTAATTTTGTAAATACAATTTATTAATATAAGTATTTTTATTCAATTTAAATTACGATCAATTTTACAGTTTGTATTTTATTTTTTTTTTAACAAATTTTATTTTAGATTAACATATCTAATATTTACAATATTTTGCATTTAAAAAATGTTTTTTGTTTCTGTTGGTTTTCTTTTTTAAATAAAATATTTGTATTCTTGCTATCCTAGATTCTTTATATTGCTTATTTACTGCTTACATTATTTAGTATATTTATTTTATCAGTGTTCATTTCTGTTATTCTAGATCGTTATTCAATACTAACTAGTAATTCATGTTATACATTTTGCTTTTAAAATTTTTTTTTTTTTTATTTTCAAGACATTATTTTTTGTCATTCCCTTATATTCTTTTTTTTCTATATTTATTTTTATGTTTATTGTTTTGGATTTTTATTGCGATACGTATTCATCCAAAATTCACTACTTGCTTGACTTCTGTGCTGCGTTGTGCAATGTTTGTCACCTTTGTCTGCTCTTCTTTGTGCGTTTCTACACCCCCCCCCCCCCCCCCTCAGCTCCATCTGGCTCTCGTCCCTCAATTCATCCCGCGAGTTTGGACTCGTGGCAGGTCGGCTGACAGATTTACAGGTGCTTCTCCTTTTTTTTTATATATTTTTTTTTACGCTTCGGTGTGGGGAATGGACGCGCACGCGCCACGAGTCAGACAGAGGTGGTCCGCCTGTGTCAACAGTTTTGAAAGTCCCAGGGAGGGGCCGCGCGAGCCATTTTATTGATTAAACGTGGCAGGAAGAGCAGGCGCATAAATAACCTTGGCGGATGAGGGATAAGTCAATGTTTTTTAACAGTGTTGGGCTTTAAGGTGCTCAGCCGCTTTCCATTATTCATCCACTTGAACTCACGCTCATCTACTTGCATTTGCACTCATCCACAACTACCTACCTAATCCATCCCTCCATCATCCATCCATCCATCGTTCTATAGTAATCATGTCAGGTTGCCTTCGGAGGCAGTCTGTGACCATAGCTTTGCTCTCAAAACTCATCTAACACTTCAAACTTTCCATTTGTTCTTTCAAGACTACAATTTGTTGCTAACATGTGCTTCCCATTTTCATTACCATTTCTGTTAAATAGAAAAGGGCTCGCACTTTTGGCCAAGACTAGTTTAAAAAAAACAACAACAACAACAAAACAAATAGGATTAAATTGGATGGAATAGAGGAGATTAATGGACACAGTGAATTGATGGATGAATGGATGAATTGATTATTTGGATGGATTCAGATAGATGGGTGGATAATTTGGATAAATTAATTATTTTTGATGGATGGATGATAGATTCAAGTAAATGGGTGAATAATTTGGATGAATTGATTATTTGGATGGATAATTTGGATGAATTGATTATTTGGATGGATGGATGGATAAATGGATAATTTGGATGAATTGATTATTTGGATGGATAATTTGGATGAATTGACTATTTGGATGGATGATGAACCGATGGGTGAGAGATTTAAATAGATAGATGGATAATTTGGATGAATTGATTATTTGGATGGATGGATAATTTGGATGAATTGATTATTTGGATGGATGGATGATAGATTATTTAGAGGATGACGAAGGCAAAATGTATGGATGGACGACTGATGGATGACGGATGAATGGATGACAAGATGGATAGCTGGATGAATGACAGCTGGATGGCTGGATGATAGATTCAAATAGATGGGTGGATAATTTGAATGAACAGATTACTTGGATGGATGCATTCAGTTGGTCACAGACAGGACGACAGACAGACACAGACCGACAGACAAACAGACAGACAGACACAGATAGACAGACAGCCCACTTTACAAGTTGGCCCGATGGTAATCTTCTACTTCTTGAATCACATCCCCGCTGCATATTTGGCCTCCCTCCACCCCCATCTGCCAGGGACGGTGGACAATGAAGCGTTTGTGTGCCTCCGGTGCATGTCCGTCTGTCCAGCCAACCCCCTCAAGCGCCCCCGCCATCCTATTTCCTCTACGCCACAGATGTGCCATCCCGTGAAAGAAAGAGGGTCCACTGTGTCCGAGAGGCCACAAAGAGGACGGCTATGAGACGTTGCGTTAGTCACGGCCCAGACAATGAAGAAAGCAGTCTGTTGACTCAGACGTGAACAATACTGTACGCGGCATCATTATTAATAGCGCACGCTCACCTTCCTCTTTCGCTGGCCAGGGCGTCGATCTCGTCAAAGAAGACCACGGAGGGAGCGACGGCCCTGGCCTTCCGAAACACCTGCCAGGTGGCCACAATGGGAGAGGAGAGGAGGAAAAGAGGATTTTAAAATAGCCGGCGAATGGAGATCGTCCTCAGCTGGCAGCGAGCGTAAACAGGAAATGCATCACTAGATGGCGTCAACATGTGCGGTTGAGCGCATCTGACATCAAGTGCTAAAAAATAATAAAAGGATGAACAATATAACTCACGTTTGCAACAAAAACAGACCGTCGGTATTATTATAATCAGCCGCCGGCAAAGAAAACCGAAGTTTCCAACACTGTGAAAGTACCCTGAATGCTCCATTTTGCCTGCTTAGCGTTAGCAACTAGCAAGTGTGTAGCGTAAGTTATTCTGGTTATCCTCTCGTCACCAAGCGTCCTTTAAGCTGTTTAAGGACATCCCAGTTGGAGTTAACTGTAAAACTAAAGACACGCCGTTGAGAATTACATCCACTGTAAATTATTTAAGTACAAAACATGCTTCATTTTTAAAACATCTCTAGCCTAGCGCTAATGCTAAAAGCCAAGGGAGGAAGTTAGCATTGACTTTCCTTCAAATAAAGAATATCCACACACAAATGCTATGGGAACACATACCCACAGGTGGAAAAAAAAATGCATATCGGTCAGGCCCTAGTCAGCATTTTGTATTTGCTGGACTGTGTAGAAATCCGAGGTGGGTATTGTGAATCCATTTCTTCTGCTACAGGCCTGATGATGTAAAAACAGGACTTGCCTCTCTCACGGCTCTTTCAGACTCGCCAACGTACTTGCTCAGCAGTTCAGGACCCTGAAAAGTCAACAATGGTGGACGTTAGCAAACCTTTTCGTGGATTAGGATACTTTCAACATGAATTCAAGCATTTGCAGCGATGTTATCGTGCCAAAAAGCATTCCAATGGGTTCGAGGCGCTCATCAAACATCATAATATAAACAGAATAGTGCACTGATTTGAGTTGGCTTTCAAATGCCTCCGTTTCTGCCTGAGTGGTGGTCCAAAGGCTAATGTAACAGTCTGCATCTTCACTCTGTGCTCCGTTTTGTCAAGCATTCTCAAAGGATGGACTCCATCCAAAGCGCACTAGTCAGTACTTTAAGTCTTGGCCGTGGTTAATGATACAGTTTCTCAACTTTAACGTCAGTCCTGATCCACTCCCGAGACTCACTTGTACCTCTCTTGCTTGACTTTTAGATTAAGCAGATAAACGTCCACTTAGCCTCCCGGGGAGAACTTCCTCCCTCTGAAGTTCACCCTTTCAACACCTCCGGGCCGACACAGGAGAGGACATTTCACGCCGCAGCCTTTTTGTCTGCTGCGGTTAAGTGTGTAGGCTGACTCAATGTGTGTGTTTCAGTGTAGCTAATAATATGACTTTGTCACCATGTGCAGAGAATCAGAATTAGAATCATAAGAATTTGTCACTATGACAAAATATACATTTAAAAGCTAAACAAGTCATTACATGGCCAAAAAACTGAATAATAACCTAACAGTTGCTATGCAGTTAGTATGTCCCTTATGATGACGACGCTTGATGATGATTAGCCACTCTTAGTCTGGCTAGACTTATGCAGTTACTATGTCCCATATGGTGAAAATGATTGATGATGCATTCGCCACTCCTTGTCCAGTCTTACGCAGTGTCTATGTGCCTTATGATGATGCTTGATGATTATGATGTATTAGCCACTTTTATTCTGGCTAGCCTTATGCAGTTACTATGTACCATATGATGAAAAAGATTGATGATGATGATGATGATGCATTAGTCACTCTTAGTCTGGTTAGACACACGCAGTTACTATGTCCCTTATGATGATGTCAGCTGCTATGTAGTTGCTCTTATTTTGTCCCACACTAATCCTCATGTCCAAATTAAAAAAACAAAAAACTGCTAAAAGCAGACTTCACCTCCGCTTTTCCTCAATCAAGACTTTTTTTGGGGGGCTGCGTAATTAACATTAGCATTTCCTCATACAGCCGCAACTTCCCTTCTCACACGGGCAACTGCTTTGAAAGACAATCACAGATCAACAACGCCACCATTTGGCCCATCCATCTCTGTCAGGAAGCTGTGAATGAGTGGAGGCAGGGAGGGAGGCTGAAGTGACACTGGTTGGGGTGATGAATGAAAATGGACAAACATGGGTTCAAGGGTCACCACAAGGAAGCTCTCCTCACAGGAAGTGGGGCAGCGAGATGTCCCTCCCGGGGTCATTGGGGGGAAACCTCTTCTCTAAGATGTTGACGGACATGCTAAGACCTTGTAGGGCTATGACTTGATGAATGCATAGTGGTTTAAATACATGAGCATTATTTGATATCAATCCATCAGCCCAAAAAAATGTAAATAAAAAAAAAAAAAGGAAGTCCGCCATTTTGATTTTATTTGGGGAATTATTTATTTTGGCCTTTTAATGAAATTTTGCACACACGAGGCTTGGCAAAAACATTTACATTTTAGACGGTCCTTGTCCTATGTAACAGTACCCCAACGTGGCCACGGTTGCGAGGGCCCGTTTTTTAATTTTATATTTTCTTTGCAATAACAGTATCGTTTGAATGGAGTTTAATTGTTTTTTTTAATTTTGCAAATACAATTTATATCTTAATTTTTTTTTTTATTATTTAAATTACAAAAAATCTTTACAGTTTGTATTTTTGTTTTTTTAAACAAATGTTCATTTTTAATATTTACGATATTTTGCTTTTTTCCCCGTTTTTAAATAAACATTTTTCTTAATATTTGTATTTTGGTATTATAGAAAAAAAAAGACATCATTAGGTTGCATTTTGCGTACCATAGTAAATGATTTTATGCTGATGTGTGACTTTATTGATAGTGGTCATTGGTGATGATTTAAAAAAATTTGAAAGCATGTTTTCACATGATTGTGCCACCTAATGAAAATAAATGGAGGAAATAATGACTGATTCAGAGAGCCTTCATCATGGCCTTTAGTTTGACATATGACTCCATGTTGTTTATGGCATGTCCGTTTTTCAACTTATTGTTGAACTTTGACCTGAGGCAATATCTTTACGTTTCAAGGTCAATCAGAACCAAACAAATTAATCAGCCGAGTAACCTATCAACATTGACTACATGTTCATCAAGTGTGCAAACAATCAGATGCTGATCATGATTGAAGCAAACAACAACGCAACTTTTGCTAATAAAGACAGACAAACTCACTTTGATGGCCAGGAAGTTGAGGCCACTTTCGTTGGCCAGGGCCTTGGCTATCATGGTCTTGGAGCAGCCCGGCGGTCCGTACAGCAAAACCCCCTTTGGTGGCTGGATGCCCATGCGGGTGAAGGCCTCGGGGTGCCTCAGGGGCCACTCCACGGCCTGCTTCAGTTTCAGCTTCACATCCTCCATCCCGCCAACGTCAGCCCAGCGGACCTGCATAGCGGATAGTGGTTTTGGATAAGAGTCTTGAAAAGCAAGAATTATTACATACAGTGCCTTGCGAGATGGCCCGATTTATAAGTTTTTCGAAATACGAGCTCTTATTGGGTCTATTTGTTTGCTTTGACTTACGAGCATAATTTGAGATACGCGTGCTGTATGTTGGCAATGAACGCAACTCGACAAACTTCACAACTAGTAGACGTTTGACAGATAGTTAACAATTTTAAAAAAAAAACAGGCGCCAAGCTGTTTTTTTACCATTCCCTGTTGAAGTTGAGTGCCGAACTTAACATAAAGCAATTAGAATTACAACACATACCTTTTCCTTTAGAAAGTCGGTTTAGCATAATGCTAACAAACAATGAAAAATGCCATTGACGGGCAAACAAATTGTGACGTGATGCTACATCTTTTCAGTAACAGATACGTTCTATTTTAAATATTGCCATGGTCCCAAAAACGTATGTATACGTATTTTAAAAAATATATATATTTTAATGCTAGAGCATACAAAAGGCTTTGATCCAGCCTCTGAACTGAAGAGAACGCCTAAAGCAATGGCAGTTATTACAAAAACAGCCAGCAGGTGGCATCAGAGTATAAGAGATCAACCAGGGCCATGTTGCAACAAGCTCTCTTCTCCACTGTTAATGATGAAACTTAGCTATATTCTAATGCTAATTGCTGCAAAACGGAAACAGATAGAAAAGTGAAGGACTTTAATCTTTCTTTTGGTAGGTTCCATGTTTTTATATCAATAGAACACAATATTCTGTGGGCCTTGCAAAATCAGCCAAAATCCAGTAGAACAGCCGGGAGCGAAGGGGGTTGCTTCAGTGAAAATGGCCGGGAGTGAATGAGTTAAGAAATATAGTCCACATGAAGCGATACACAGATTTGCTTGCAATATTGTTGTCATTTGATTTATGACTTACTGATTGATGTTTACGCCACATTTAGAATTGTGAGAAGTTGTCGTAGTGAACGCCTAAAAGATTGCAAGTCAAAGTGTTTCCTCAGTTCATGGTTCATTTGACTTTATTTAATGTAAACCTATGTGGCCAAAGTGATAGTGTTTTAAAAAACACACCAAAAAAAATAAAAAATCGCACAAAATCATAATCGTAACATTAAAAGGGAAAAATAATTAAATTCTATTTGAAAATGGTTCCGCCACACTCGAAATCCTTCACAGATCAGACAAACAAACTGATTGTATGCATAAGCCAGCCTCATTGAAGACCTCTCAGACAAAGCAAATGGCCATAAATTGTTCCGGATGGACAAAAGCGTTTGAAGCATTAAAGGGAATATTTGGAAGGACGCGAGGAACTGCAAATTCCGGTTGAATTATGAGCCGTCGTAAGAGTCAGCCAACGGCCGCTTGTGTGAGCGAGGGCGCGAGGCCAGCGTCTTCCCGCACTAACGCTTCCATTCCGCTCTTCACGTCTTCAAATCCACGCCGTGGTGCACTTGTAACGCCTTTTCATCCAAATCACCGTGCATTCTTGCGCGGTTCACATAACCTCTCACCATCTGCCTTCATTCACGTCGAATGGCTGTCTGAAACCGGCCCCTTTAAAAAATAAAAAAAAATAAAAAAAACTCTGAACATGCTCTAGCAGTGCCAAAACCAGTTTCCACTGATGGAAAACAAATAGAAGAATGCTCCTGGCAAAACGCTTATATCTTCCACCTGTTTCCCAGATGGCGAAAAACTTATCTGTTTCCAAAGTCATAAATGCTTGAAGGGAAAAGGATTACGAGCGAGAAAGGAGACAGAAAAAGCAGAACTGAGTTGCAGAATAGTGACCTTAACGGTGCTTGTTTACGCCAAAACAAGCTATGCCATCACGGCCTTAAAAATAAACGCCTTACAGATGATTTAATTTTGAGAAGACGCATCGGAAGTACGTGTCACACACGCCACAGGCTAAATAAACTTGGATCCTCACCTCCATGCTATAAAAAGCTTGCCCTTCATTCAAGATGTATCACTTACAGTGGATATGAAAAGTCTACACACCCCTAAATGACATACATTCACGATTGTTATTATACAAGCTATGCTACAAAATAAAAGCTAAATGGCTAAAAGGGAAGTAGTAACTGGTATTTTTGTGATTGTAAATGCTATGCTACCAAAAAAAGCTAAATAGCCAAAAGGAAAGTAGTAACTGGTATTTTTGTGATTGTATATATGCAAAAAAAAAAAAAGCTAAATAGCTAAAAGGAAAGTAGTAACTGGTATTTTGATGATTGGATATGCTATGCTAGAAAAAAAAAAAAGGTTAAATGGCTAATAGGAAAATAGTAACTGGTATTTTTGTGATTGTATATGCTATGCTAAAAAAAAAAAAAAAAAGCTAAATAGCTAAAAGGAAAGTAGTAACTGGTATTTTGATGATTGTATATGCTATGCTAGAAAAAAAAAAGGTTAAATGGCTAATAGGAAAATAGTAACTGGTATTTTTGTGATTGTATATGCTATGCAAAAAAAAAAAAAAAAAAAAAAAGCTAAATAGCTAAAAGGAAAGTAGTAACTGGTATTTTGATGATTGTATATGCTATGCTAGAAAAAAAAAAGGTTAAATGGCTAATAGGAAAATAGTAACTGGTATTTTTGTGATTGTATATGCTATGCTAAAAAAAAAAAAAAAAAGCTAAATAGCTAAAAGGAAAGTAGTAACTGGTATTTTGATGATTGTATATGCTATGCTAAAAAAAAGCTAAATGGCTAAAAGTAATTTTTTAACAGGATGTGTAGCAGTGACATTAAAGCCAGCAATTTTCACTATTTATTTTAAGAGAAACATTGAAAAAAATAATTTAAAATGATAATCAAGTTTGGCTTTAAGATATGAACATGAGCAATTATACATTTCTATGTGTCCTTATGCACTTTTGTTGTTGCTTGTTTTAGTATACAGCAGCTAACTTCATTGCTATATGACAGCTAAAAATGTTAATGTTGTTGACAGTCTTTATCAAGTCATCTCCCGCTCCTTGTAATTTTAACTTTGAATTCCTCCATGTCTTTGACTGTCTTTTTGCTTGTCCCGCAATCAACCCCCCCCCCCCCCCCTCCAAAACAGCCCCAGCAACACCCTCCATAACCCCCTCTCCCGACAGAGGTAACACATCCCAGGCCACCGGCGCCGTCTCCGGGGAACGGAGCACCTAATGGAAACCTGGCGTCTGGCCACATACTGTAAATACCAAGCAATTTATGGACAGCACCGAGCGAGGGGGGGAGGAACGGGCGGAAGGAGAAGGAGGGGGAGGAGAGGATGAGAGAGAGATAGGCCGGAAAGCCAAAATGCTTGTTTAGACAGCCGGGATTGAAAGAAATGAAAAACAAAAGGCGTAAAAGCAGAGATACTGCGATGAATGATAGCAACAGTATCAGCATAAAGCAATAATCAATACAAAAGAAGATAAAGCATCTAGGCCCACAGAATATTGTGTTCTATAGCTATAAAAACATGGAACCTACCAAATGAAAGATTAGAGTCTCTTTTTTCATCATCTATTTCTGTTCTGCAGCATTTAGCATTAGAATATAGCTACGTTTCATCATTATTCACAAATCTGTTTAAAACTCTGGAGAAAATAGCTTTTTTGCAACATGGCCCTGGCTGGTCTCTTATACTCTGCTGCCACCCGCTGGCTGTTTTTGTAACTACCATTGCTTCAACCATTCTCTTCAGTAGCATAAAAAACATAAATTTAAAAAAAAAGTATAAATACGTCTTTGGGAGCATGGTAATATTTTAAATAGAATGTATTCATACGTTTTTGGGAGCAAATGAGTTTAAAAAAAAAATTCTCCCCATTTTCCTCTAGTATTGAATTGTATCAACACGTTCCCTCTGCCGCCACCTACTGGCACACAAACTGTATTTTGCTCTGCCGGCACAGGTGCAGCGGGACTGTCAGCCCACATTGCATGTCGGTTTTTACGACGAAAAGCTGGCGTGCGTTGGCACCCGCGACGCGTTACTCAGCAAAACGCAAATCACTCGTCTCGAGGCTTTGCGTGGCATTCTTGCTCTGAAGATTTTAACGGTTGCACGGCCGGCACGCAACAATTTATTGCGAGGCGCTTTAGTCACGTTTGTGGAATTACAAGGTCGATGCTTTGACTCACACCTCGTTCGCTGGCTCGGAGGCTTTTTTTTTTTTTTAGTTCGAAGACCCGCTTATTATCTTTTACTGTTGTTTTCTGAACTTTACAAGAGTTGCTGGCGCTTTGATGGGCTCAGAAAGGGAGAAATAAGTTTAAAAGCCAGAATGAAGCAGCTCTTTTATGCAGATGATGACACGACATCTCTATTTGTTTGAACATATGTGAGATTCTTACTATTGCATGTCCTGTTATTTTTTTATTAAATCTTCTTGAACATTCGTTTTTATACGCGTTTACTAAGGGTGTAACAAAAAAAACCGGTTTGAACTGCAAAATTTTTATTTGAAAGCTGCGAGTGTATTGAATCGAACCGATTCAAATCGGTGAATTTTGAAATATATCTAGATACGCATTGAATTTTATTGGAGAGAAACGTATATCTTGGGAAATTGAAAATTTATAGCACTGACAATTTCATTCAAACCTATGTAAAAAATAACAACAAAAAATTTGATGCATCGTACCCTCTCAAACCGCAAATCAGAGTCAAACCGAATGGAATTGTTCCACTTTCAAATGGAACAGTCCTTGAAGCGTTTCACGCCCCGTGTTCGAACGCAACGCGTTTACTTGTGAGGCAAGACTCACCTACGTCATAAACCACCTGATTAGGCCCCGCCTCTTAAAGAAACATAATGCACATTTACTGTTTTATATCAATTTCATGCTTGAAAATTTTCCAATGTTTTTCTGTCGCCAAACAACCAATGAAAATGCATTTCACGAGCATTCCCATCGGCTGCCATTTTCTATTGCACTGGAGGAAAGGCGGGGCACACCCTGGATTGGTCGCCAGTCAATCACATGAAACATACTGACCGACAACCATTCCCAATCAAATTCACTTTAGAGCCTTGAATAAACCTACGTACGTTTTTGGAAATGTGGGAAGGAAACACGCAAATGCCAAACAGGAGCGCATGAGCCGGGAATTGAATCAAGAACTTCTCGACCGTGAGGCAGATGTGCCGCTAACCACTAGGGCACTGCGCTGTCCTCAGTCCAAACGATGAAACTGAATTCATCGCGAGTTAGCACGAGAAAAAAAGATGAGGTAACTTCTCCTAAAACGAGCAAAACAATATTGATGTGCAAGTTTGCGTCCGTGATTGTCGATCGAGGCCTTCCGAGGAACTCGAGGCACGCATTCATCCGGCCTCCGCTGGAAGTTTCTTATAAAAAAGGGATTAGAAACAAATGTTTGCACTCATGTGGATATAATCAAGTCCGGGGCTCTGTGGCTAGCTTTTCAGCTGAGCTGCCAAGGAGGAGGGTTGGTTTGGGGGCGGGGGATGGGGGGGGTCACTTTCCAGTTCCAGGAACTGGCCACAAGGAGTGAACATCGCTGGATGTGCAGAGTGTGGCAAAGAAGATAAGACGGACATATCGTCTTCATTTTCATGTTTTTTTTTTGGGGTTGGCGTCGGGCATGAACCGTCGCTGAGCCCATCTGCTTTCAATTACCAACAGAAGATGACGCTAACCTTCTTCCTGTCCATTATGTCCTACACTTGCAATGTCAAAACATCCTGCGTCTTGCCACTGTCCACCCCCAAGCCCCTTCCTCCTCATTCGCCCTTTTTTCTTTGAGGAGAGGTTATTTACACTCCGGCTAACTTTTTTTTTATAAGGAGAAGTGAAGGTATTTGAGAGCAAAACGGGAGGCCAGGCTACTCTTTGAGTGATTTAAGGTCATCTTGTGGCGTTGGGTATCAATTATGCTATCAAATTTGACGGATTAATTCAAGTGGTTGAGGGAAAGTCTCCATAGCGCAGTCATCTCCCTGCATAGTCGCTAGTTCGCTATTTGTTGCTAATTCGATGTTTTGTTTTGGTCTGTGAAAGTTAGCTAGCCACTGAAAAATTCAACTTTTCCACATTTTTAACGTGGAGCCGAAATGCTCTCATAACTGCTTAACTGAACAAACATGGAGGGTTTACAATATTAGGGGTTTTAGTAGCGCTAGCAATGTTTCTTCTGCTTTGCCACACCTAGCTGCGTTAGCATTAACAGTTCCGTTTTGCTAATTCAATGTTTTGTTTTTGTCTGTGAACGTTAGCGAGCCGCTGAAAAAATTCACCTTTTCCACCTCAAACGTGGGGCTGAAATGCTCTCATAACTGCTGAACTGAAAGAACATGAAGGGTCTACAATTTTAGGGTTTTTAGTATTGCTAGCAATGTTTCGCCCGCTTCATTGCACCTAGCTCCGTTAGCATTAGCAGTAGCCACATTTCACTCTGGTGATTACTGCACAGTTGGAGGAGGCTTGCTGAAGAAAAAAAAAAGTATCTTTAATCTGCCCTATTAGCAGTGGTTCTCAACATGTGGGTCGGGACTCGAGACACAAAAGTGTTCTAGGTGGCTTGCGGACAGTTAGCAAAAAAAAAAAAACAACAACAGGAATTTGTATTTCAATTTTTTCAAAACAGAACTGAAGTGTACCAAGTTTCCACATTGAAAATACAATAGTGGATAAGTGCTAGGAAACGTTCCTACTTGTGCTTTAGTCACAAGCTACTCTATTAAGAAAACGAGTCCAGCTCAGCCTTCGGCTAGCGAACATCTTCGCTAGCTAGCAATATGCTCCTGGTAGCATGCCAAACTCATTTGAAACTGCGCTTTAAAATGAAATATACTGTGCATGTGTTTTCAGGAGCTATTTTTGAACTTAAAAAAAAAAAAGTTCTGGACTTCTATAAAAAGGGGGCACTGCAAGATGCAATAAAAATTTTGGTTTGCGATACTGTATCGTCACAGTCCTAATAAAGTGTGTTGTGCGTTCATGGATTAAGAATTAAGTAGGTGAAACCAGACCGGTTTCATCCATCTCAGGTCTTTTTTATCCTGCACCGCCCCCTACTGTTGACTGATACTGATGTCAAAGCACCCTCGGGCTCGAAGTGCGAACGTCACATGACTAAACCTTAAAAACTAGTGAATTAATCAGCTTACTTCTTATTCCACAAATGCAATGAAAATGATTGACTTGCATTGCACTTTACACGGAAGTCTTCCTGGGCTTTCTCTACCTTGGGCACATCGATGGCGACCTCCCTCATGGCGCTGGGCTTCACCACCGACATGGCCCACTGCAGGTCCGAGAGAGTGACCGTCACTTTGCCCGTCAGCTGCCGGTCCGACGGATCGTCGGACGCTCCGATCGCTCGTCTCAGTGCGTTTAAACCTGCAGAAAGGACACTTCAGGTGTCAAATGTATCGCATGTAGATTCTGCTTCAGATTTTTCATTTCGGGGGTTGTGTTACAGAACAGAGAGCAACAAATACTAGCCGCAAAAATGTGGCTTTCGGGTGAAATTTCAGGATCATCTCAAAATGCACTATAACCATAACATGTTAACTTAATTTGAACTTTTCTTAAAGTTTGTACATGCCACTGCAGTGACAGTTTCTGGCATGTGCGTTACGTTACGTATGGCCAACTAACTGTTCAATGTTTCAGTCCTTTTTGCACAACTTGCAGTTGGGCTCTGACAAGGAGCAGAACGATAGAATTCACAATAGGCAAAGCAAGGCATGCATTATTTATATTGAGAATTTCATACGGAAGGTCTTTCACGTAATCAAAAGTACATTTAAAAGCATTTACAAACAAAATAATTCAAGACATTTAAAAAGTAGCTTGCTAAAATTACATTAAAAAAAAAACGCTTATTATATTTGGGAGAAAATGATTTTAAAAATGCTTTGAAAAACCTTAATCATAGGTATGGAAAAAGGGCATCTTTTTTTTTTTAACTTTCATTTAAAAACATTTACACTTGAATTTTATTGGCTTATTCCATTTTTTTTTTACCTTTATTCAATGCGATTATTATAGCATTTTATTCTCCTCACTTTTTTTTTTACAGTGCAAAAACTCCCATACAACACATTTGATTTACAGCGTTCAATTTTCAACTTCCTGGGTATATATATCGTCTGATTCCACATTACTTACAGTATTCGCACAATTTAACATTAAACATAAACTTTTCTCCATTCATTTTCAATGGAACTGACGTTGAACTTTTTCGAAGTAGCCCTTTTCCACGCCCACTTCCGTACACACAAGTGATCATCATGACCACCATTCATTTCATTATCAGGAAATGGAATATAATTTCTCCGAAATGATTAAATCCCACCTTAGACAGATTGCAGTTCAAGTTTTCTATTTATTGATTTGTCACAACTACATATAATTTTTTTTTTGTACACATAATCACATCATTTACCTTTCAATTGACCTCATAAACACATGCATTCAAATCTTAGCACTCAGCACTCCCACGCAATTTTCTGCAGAAATGAGCAATTCCTTAATGTATTCAAACCTTTCAGTGATTTATAGATCAGCAGAAGTAATTAGTAATGCACATCTCTTATATATCTATAAACAAGAGTGATAATTAAAAGCAAATACTGGGTCGGGTAAAAAAAGGTTTGAATTGTTGCCTTCAAATACAGTGGGACATTTATTCGCCAAAGTAAAGGCAAGCGGCAAGGAAGTGGGACTTGTTTACGACGCCGTGACTCAAAGCGTTTCATCCCGGCTCCAACTTTTAATCCAATTTAAACTCAAAAGCATTCGGGCTGCGACCGTACACGCCGGGCAAACGCAAACCAAATGAAAGCTAATTCCCCCCCCATTTATTTTTTTTGGACAGAACTGGGAAGTGGCGTGAGCTTTGAATAGGAGACATCAGCATTAAAGCCGGGAGGCGACGGGCAAAACATTGATGCGTCACTATCAAAACTCAGGCCTTTGTCGGCCTCACAAAAGAAGTCACGGGAAGCCGCTTAAGCAGAAGCTAGCGAGGCGTCGAGCGAGTTTCCGCGCACAAAGCGGAGGATGTCGGCAAGAAAGAGCGTATTTATTTGCAGGAAAGGCCTGTTTATTAGCACAAAAGAGATAATGGCCTGAAAGCGGGGAGAAGTTATTCCAAACATTCACGATGGACAGAAGGAATGTTCTGTTCGCGTCACGGCGGAACTATTTAAAGCTCAAAGTCTGCGATGGCGCGCTATTTATCGCCCCGGCAGAAACGTCGGCGCGTTTGGATATTTATGATATTCCGCGGTTGCTGTGAAGCTGACGTCGCAGATGGATTGTGAGGTTTTGAAGAAGAGACGATGATTTCACACACATAAGGACATTTGGGGGGTGATTGCAGCGACATTTGATTCAATCGTACGCATTTGAGGTCAACCGGGTCGACGGCAACAAATTGATTATCAACTATCAATGTTTTGCTTGAAATGGTCCAAATCTTACAAATTTCAGCTACAGAACAGGAAATATTCTCAAGTTCTGTAGTCCTCCATGAAAACATAACGTTTTTTTTTGTTGTTTTTTTACAAGGCATTTGCAAACATTTGCTTTTACTTCGGAGAACAATTGTCAACATTTTTGCCAAGTTTTTGACATGTTACGGACCAAACCAGGAAATAAATTATAATTAATTTGTGCATTTTCTGCACTGTCAGTTTGACGTAATATCCACTTTTGAATAAAGGAATAAAAATTAAAACCCATTATTTAAAAAAAAAAAAAAAAAGAGAGACAGAGATTCATTGACGAATCAAAAAAATAATCAACTCAATTATTGAAACGATCATTTGTTGCAGACCTAATTGAAGTAATATTAAACAGCAGTATTGCCCATATACTACAATTTATGTCATATGAAACTGGAACTTAAAACAAAATGAAAACGACAATAATGGAACTATGCCAAGTTGCTTCCGCAAGTGCTGCTTTTTTGGCTAGCAACTGAGTTCAAACACGTCCCCGCATTTGACCTTTTTATTTGACTTTTAACTCCCATTTTTCACGATTGGCCTTACCACCTATGAACACAAAAAGTCTATTTCACTGAAATATTGCTCACAATCTGTTAGTGCGCACTTCTCCTTTGCCAAGATAGTCCGTGCACCTCACAGGTGTGTGGTACGTTCTGTTGAACCAGTTTCCTGCTGTTGGCCAAAAACACCTCAAAACCTATTACGTGGTTTTTGCGCATTTTATGAAATGATCTTGAATTAGTTTTGAGATCATAGTTTGTCTAAACTAGACCAAGTGCAATTTCTGGAGAAATTGCGTGGGAATGCCGAAAGCTCAATGGTAATAGATTTGAATGCATGTGGAATGCTTATGAAGTACATCGAGAGATATATGATCTTTTTTTGCTATTTGTTGTCATTGTATGTCAAACTAGCTAGCTAGCACTATAATGGTATATCATTGTGTGGTGCAAAGCAAACTTCCACCGGCACTTTAACAGCCCGTCTCCGGCCTGAACTTTATTTCTTTCGTATGCCACTCGCTTCTCAGTTTGATGCGGAAACGCGATGGATTTGCCAGGTTACATACCTGAGCTCTCGCCAAACCGCTTGGCTCTCAAAGTTCGGGCTCGACGCTTCCAAGAAAGGCTCGAAAACAAAAACGAGAAAAATGCTCCGTTCGCCGGCCGTGACAGGATGTGGGCAAACGCGTGCGATCTGGGGAATCTTCGGCAATAAATCACACGCTCGCTTGTCACTAAATCATTCACGCTCGTTTGACTTCCATTTCAAGTCATCTGATGGCGTCGACTATCATACAAATGACTACAATTTCATGTAAAATATTTAGCTAGCTGCCTTTGCTTGTGAAAGTTTAGACGAGCAGAGAAGGCCTTGTTGGCCCAACGCCGGTTGGTACTAAACCGACAACAAACAATGCGAGATAAGGAAAGGAAACTAAAGAAGGAAGGCTTCTTTTATAACTCTGAATTAAACCCGGAACGCGGGCAATGATTAGTAGTTCCAAAGCCATCCCGCAACTGCGTTTCCAACCCCACAACCGTATATTAGCGACAACCATTTCCAGCGCATGTGCGCGCCTTCCTGCTCGAAGCCAGAGGGCTTCTCGGTGTGGCAAATGTTGAAGTGGTCCGGACGGGACGGGAGCCAGCGTCAAGACATATGGGGGGGGGGGGGGGGGGTATCCTGTTTAGATTTTCCATCTTGAGGTGAGGGCAACCGCAAGAAACACAATGAACGCAGGTTTCGTAGCGCGGTTCTTCCTATCGAGTATCGTTGAGCTAGCGACAACTTGGCTAATAATTGCTTAGCTTGCAGCAAAAAAAAACACAAACAAACATCTGGTCCGAGTGGAAGCGAGCTGGCGAGGCAGGATGTGGAAGGAAGCCGGGGTGAGGCGGGAGATGCGGTGCACCGGCCACAACGTGCAACATGTGCGCTACCCCCCCCCCCCCCCCAACGGCAGCCTCCGCCCCACAGAGGATGTTAGGGTCGCAAACAAAAGCTGAAAAATGTTTCAGCAGGGTTCTTGCAGGAATCACAAGTTACATTTTAAGACTTTTTTTAGATCCCGCGGGAACCCTGTCCAGAGAAAGACGCCAATCCATGAGGCAATCTGGGGGTTAAAAGATTGATTATCAATTGTAAAAAATTGTATTATATTTTTTATTTTCGGTCTACTATTTTGTATTATTTACTAATCTTTTTTTTTTTTTTTTAATCATCAATGTGTACTTTTCATCTGATTTGTCAATTTTCCAGATATTTTGTCATTTGTTAGTAGCTGTGTTAGAAGACACTTAACTCTTTGACTGCCAAAAACGTTAAATAATGTTTAGTAAAATCCTATGGAGGAGTGCCAAAGACGTTAAAAGACGTTTGTTTCAAAACAGAGGTGAAACTAACCATTTTCTATTGTGGATTACTGAAAAACGGAATAAGGTAGAAACAAACTTTTTTTTTCTGATGAAAGATGAGAGTCCAATCTTTTTTTGGTAGTATGTGTGTTTCCATAGTCCAAACACATACTTTTCTATGGACCTTGAAAGATCAGTCAAAATGCTTAAAATCGGCTGGCACCCACGGCATCCCTTTTCTGAAAATGTCTGGCAGTCAAAGAGTTAAAGGTCAACACGTCTTAGGTCTTGGAGTGCAATATATTTCTTGACACTTTTCCTGGAAATGACCGACTTCCTCTGAAAACCTCCTGAGCTGTACGTGCAGTTGCCATGGTGATGGTATAATGGTGACCTTTTGTCACAGTGAAAACTGCCGGTTACATCCGACGCTTGCTGAACCGAGCCGCCACAAAAAAGCGACGGAGAGCCAATGTCCTTTTGGTTTGGCTCGAAATCGCCATTTGTCTTCTAATATATTTGATCTATTACTTGTGGCTTTTATTTCTCAGTTATTTTGCATTTTTTGTCTTTGCAGTTTTGTACTTTTTGTCAAACACTTTTTCAAATATTTAATGTCTAATATTTAAAGGTTGTTCTTGGTGGTATCTTTTTCAAATAATTTTGACTCTATTATTATCTAATATTTTGGCTTTTTTTTTCCCATCATAATATTGTATTTGAACTTTTGGCTAAATATATTTTATTTAAAAAAATAATAATAATTTCATATGTGATATTTTTTGTCCTATTTTTCTTAATGTTTTTATACTTCTTGCCTATAATAACATTTTGTTATTATTTTCTATTATAGTTTAAAATTGGTGTATTTAAGTAATATCGTAGTATTCGTAATATTTAGGTACTTTTCATTCAATACATTTGTCAGTTAAATTATGTTTTACTGTTGCGTTTTTTTTATTTAAAGATTTTCCCATTTTTGCCTTTTTGTCTAATTTCTATATTTGTTTCTAAAATTTGTATATTGTTTATTTAATATTTTAATATTTTTTGTTGAGGTATTTTTCACTTTTTTCCTAATTGTTTTATTTAATTTTTTGGTTTACTATTGCATATTTGCTAAATATATTTTTTATTATTATTTCCAACTATAGCAAAACCACAAAAGTGAACAGCCCTCTTTTCATTGGAAGTTTCTCAGGTTTTTTTTTTTTTTTAAGTTGAATATTATGAAACTGCACTTTCATAGTGGGGCCACTTGTTTTGCAAATGTCCATTCTTGAATATTGCGATCCCTCTCCATCTCTGCAAACAATTGGGAGTCCGCATAAGGTTCAAATTAAAGCGTGTTGTGTTGCCTCGCTCGCTCGCCCCCCCCCCCCCCTCCTTTTTCTCCCCCCTGCCTGTCTTCCTTCCCATCGGATGTTTTCATAACCAAGCCCAACGTGTGCTCGGTGTGGGCCAAAAGCACTCAGGAGAGAGAAGCTCCCCGAAGCCAAAAATGTTGGAATCGCATTGTCGAAACGAGTTTGCGCTGCCTCCGCGGGCGACCGTCAAGCTCGTTTGCCGTCTCACGTCAGGCTGCTTCTCCTCGAGTCTTGTCTCAAGCATTACAAGGATTAGCCACTAGTAAAAAGGTGACAGTCAAAAGCTGTGCTTATCCACCAGTAAAGGCCGATAGTCGAAAAATCTCACAGCACACAACCAGAAAAAAAAAAAAAAAGTCTCAAAAAGTATATCAAGTGAAGTAGTGATGATCTCGTGGCAATTTGCTGAGTGCGAAATGTGGATTTAGTTCAACATTTTGCCAATTATTCAGTTATATAAATGACAACAGGATACACAAGTCAATGGAACCTTCCGCCATCTAGTGGAAGAGGAAAAAATTGTTCTGCCTATCACTGTATGTCGCTGATATAGATTGATTAACAAAGATACAAACACTCATCCAGTATTTTCTTTTCATTTCTATTTCTCATCTAATATTTTTTTGTTAATTTTGTCCAGAACTTAAGCAATTTCCCTCAATATTTATGTTAATATTATATTTTATTAATATTTTTAATAATTTTGAGTAATGTTTTCCTAATCTTTTTTTTTTTTTTTTTTTACTTTTTGTCATAGATTTTATTTATTTTTCTAATATATCTGTACTTGTCGGAAATGTCTTCTTAATACTTCCACTTTTGTTTAACACTTATCTTATTTTTTTACTAAATTTTTTTGTACTTGTATCTAAAATTTTCAAAATATTTCTAATACTTCTCTATTTCCTGTCTACAGTTATGTTTTTCCCGATATATATATATTTTTAGTTTAGTTTAATATGAAAGTTATTGCATTTTTTTATGTTTCTATTTTTTTTTTAACATTCATGTGTTTTTCCATATTTGGTTTTTAATGCTTTTCTGTGTGATGTATAATATTCTTATTATTGATTGCCCAATTTCTTTTGTCATTTTTCCAAATATTTGTGTATTTTTCATCTAACATTTTGCTTTGTTTTGGTAATTTCCTTGTTAATATTTTCATTTAACTTTTAGTATTTACTTTTTTTATGTATACATATTTTATGTATTTACTGATTTATTTATTTTATTTTATTATTTATAAATTTTTATATTATTTTTATTTTCCACCTATCAAAAAAACCCTCCACGTTTTTTCTCTTGTCTAATAGTTGCGACTTGTTGTGTCCACAGTATTGCTCAAAATTGAATATCCAACGTTTCCGTTGCTCAAGAGCGTGTTGCGGGACAGCATCTCTCGGGTGAATTGCCGAATATTTTGGCCGTTACGCCATCACACGAGCGCAGTAACATGTTCATTACTGGCTGGCGCTTCCGGAACACACTCTGCACCTGCACCCGCAACAGCTGCTCTCTCAGCTGAAACACAGCAATAGAATGTTCAAGTTTGAGCGCGCGCACACACACACACACACACACACACACACACACACACACACACACACACACACACACACACACACACACACACACACACACTTGATCGGTCTCTCTCTCACCTTCATACATGCACATGCGCACACACGGCCAAAAGTGAGGGAGCATTAAGTGTCGGGGTCAAGGAGTACAAGCAACCCATTTGTTGTTTTTTTTGTCGGCCCCCCCCATAAAAGCTTCGCCTGATATTTACATGAGATTTTGCCAGTGTGTTTGAAAGAGAAGTACTTTAGAAGGTGTGGCCGCCTGGCGTTTTTGCGCCATTTGGGGGTCTTCCCGTGCACAATTTATGCCAAACACACAAAACTCTTGCTGCATATTTTCTACCTTTTAATTTGCTTTGCGACCACTTTAAACTGAAGTGTGTTAGCCAATTAACTTTATTGTGTAAGATTTGTTTATTAAATTATTTATTATGTTATTTTCACTCACAGCCATTTTCACTGAAGCAACCCCCTTCGCTCCGGCTGTTTTTTTTTTTTTATTATTTTTTATTTTGCAAGGCCCACACAATATTGTGTTCTATTGCTACAAAAACATGGAACTTACCAAAAGAAAGAGTCTCTTCTTTCATCGTTTTGCAGAAATTAGCATTAAAATATAGCTAAGTTTAATCATTATTCACAAATCTGTTTAGAATTGTGGGTAAATGAGCTTGTTTGCAACATTGCCTTGTTGATCTCTTATACTCTGCTGCCACCTGCTGGCCGTTTGTGTAATAACTACCATTGCTTTGAGCGTTCTCTTCAGTTCAGAGGCTGCATCAAAGCCATTTGTATGCTCTAGCATAAAAGAACATTACAAATGTAAAAATACGTCTTTGCGACACTTAAAACATTAACAATAGAAGGTATTTATACATTTTTGGGAGGAAATGAGTTGATATATTTTGTATTTTTTTTTCTAATATTTCCATCCATTGTCTTAATTTGGGTTAGGCGGGTTTCATCTAATACATTTGTATTTTTGTGCATGTACGTTTTTCTATTTGTATTTGGTGAAAATTGTATTTGCATAATTATTTATAGATTTATTTTGCATATTTTTTTAATTTAAAAAATTGAGTTTGTATGAGTGTATTTTATACTTCATTTAAGGATTCCTGAGGATCGTAATTAGTCGAATAAAAAAAACGGAATATTTCAGCAACTTCCCAAATGTCTGTGTATTTCTAAGCTCATATTTTTGTATATTCTGTCTAACATTTTTAAAAAGAAAAAAAATCCCTGCATTTGAAAAATTTTGGATTCACGTTGGCCATAAAATCCCGTTATTATGTACATATTCCTTTAAATTAGTTTTATACTTGGTCCAATATTTTTGCAATGACTTTCTATTTTCCATCTGATATTTTGCTAATTTTCTTCTTCTTCTTGCATTTTCCATCTTTTGTTTTGTCCCTTGTTTGTGCAGTTGCATTTAGCATAATTTTCCAAATATTTGTGAATTTCCCATCGAATTGTTTGGCGTCCCCGAATGCACAATTTAAGCCAAACAAAAAGCTCTCCCTGCATACTTTCCTGCACGCATCTGCCTTTTAATTTGCTTTCCGGCGGGATTTAACTGAAGCGTGTTAGCCAAATAACTTGGGCGGGGGCAAGTAAATTACTCTTAGTTGTTAAGTTAGAGAAGCGGATCTTTGTGTTTATTATTGCTCATAATCAATTTTACAGGCCGGCTTTTTTTGTTATGGTGGGCTTCCCCTGTTTACAGAGGCTTGTAAACAGCGGGGCCCGGATGTGGCACGAACTAAACAGGCGCACGTGCACACGCACACGCACACGCACGCATGGAAATGAGTCATGTTCCAGCAGGACGCCAAGAAGGTCGACAAGAATCCAGCAGACCACATGTCAGCTTACAATTTGGGGTTGCATTTCTTCAACAACATTCATTATTAAAGTTATATCATATTTCAATGTAATCCTCTTTTTTTTTTCTGTTCAACTTGATAACATTTACTGTATTTGTTGGCAATTGGTCCAAAATCAAAGTAAGGTTGTTTTTATAACACTGCTGCAATATATTATTTGGGCACTAGAGGGAGACGTTCAAGTCTACCACAGCTGCAGCACAAACACTTTTATTCATTTATTTTTCGATAGGAATACGGGTTAAAAACGTGACTTCGTTTCCATAGATCATGAAATGAATTCCTCTACGGTATCGGCACCTTCACCCAAATTCTCACCACAATCTGTAACGGGTTGCCACGTTCTCCATTAAAAACCCGCCCGTCACGTCCAGCTCGCCACACTTAAGATGCTCGAAGCGTGCGCTCGGACCACCCAAGAGGCGCATACACGCACAACAAGTCAGTGTGTGTGTCATCTGGGTGTGCGAAGGCTTGTGGAGGACGAGGAGGAGGAAGAGGACGTGGTTTTGGCGGTTTCTGTCTTTGGGATTGGAATGCTACGGAAACCCCTGACTTCCTTTTCGGTTAATATCAACACGCGGAATTGAAGACGCAAGTCATGATTGTGGTTTGGAGACGCTACAGCAAGAAAAAGCTCGGGCAACACACGAATCAATGCTCAGATACTACATTTGCACAAAAAAAGTCGTTTAAAATGACACGGGTTCAAAATATTTTCATTATTGTAGCGGTTGTTAGCCGGAACAGTGATGTGAAATTTGACTTTTATTTCACAATTGGACCAGAAAAAAGTCTCACAATTCTAACAATAAATGTGTCATTTGATGAAACGCACTTGTCACCGTCCTTACCTGCTTCCTTGCAAACAGCAGCGAGGTCGGCGCCGACGTAGCCGTGAGCGGCGTCAGCCAGCCGCGCCACTTCCTGGGAGGCGGCGGAGCACGGGACCGAGCTCAGCTGCTTGCGCAGGATGTCGGTACGCTCGGCGGGACCGGGAACGCCGACCTGTCAGCGGGCATTGGCGTTAGCGACCACATGATTGTGTCGTACCCGCTACAATTGGAAGCGCTAGCTACATAAATCAGGAACAGTATACGTATAAATCAGAAAAGATTTATGGCTAAAAAAAATTCACCTTGTCTACACATCCTTTTTTTGTCTTAAAAAAGAAAAACCGCAGGACAGAATAGATTTACATCACAATTGGCATTACAATGAACATAGTTTAAATACAGGTACTTAGAATAGAGCCTTGGGGAACTCCCAAAAACATTGCCCTTCAGGACAATATTGTGGCTACATCTTTAGAACTAAAACATAATTGGCTTTCTAGTAGGTACCTCCAGCTCCTTGTCAAAGCGTCCAGGTCGCCGCAATGCCGGGTCAAGTGCGTGGGGCCGATTTGTGGCCCCCAGGACCAGTAGCTGTCCCGAGTGGCCCTCCTGGACAGAATCGGAAACCATTTTGAACTTACAAACACAATGATGAGCACATCAGAGGATTAAATGGTGACATTGTGGCAAAAAAAATAAAATAAAATAGAATTTTTTCACTTTGTTTCATCTTTCTTTTCTTTGATCTTTCCTCTGGTCTCCTGACAACTTTGTTCAATTACAATTTCAATTTATACACTCCACAATTACAAAAAGAGCATAATTGTTAAAAAAGAAAAGAAAAGATTATTAATACTAATTTTGAGTTGTTTAAATTTATACATTTGCACCTTTTTTTTACATTTTAAAATAACTAATTTAATCAATTCTGTTTCATCCGAAAGGAATTTGCATAATTACAATGTTTCAAAGAATTTCATGTGAATTTCATTTTCTTGTTTTGCATCAAAAAATAAATAAAAAATGATCGTCCTAATCATGATTTCAATTATTACCAAAATAACGGTGATTAATATTTTCTTCATAATTAAGCGGCTCCTAGTGCAAAATGCTGAGAATTAATAAATATATAACTTTATTTTATTTTTCTATTTCATTGTTTGAATGTCCTGCTTGCTAAATGAGGATAATGAGTTCTCCTCCTTTGGCTGAGATTCCTCCCCAGTAAGCCGAAACGCAAGCAGGAATGATGGCGGAGGCGGAGGAAGTGATTTGTCCAACAGACCAATCAAGTGCATAACCTTGATCCTCTGGACAGGAAGCCTCGCAGCACCTCTGAAAACAACTCCTCCTAGCTGATAATCGTCCGGTCGCGGTGACCCGAGGTGATTTACTTCACAGGATTCTACTCAATGTGCGTGCGGGTGTCGAATGCAGCGAGCTGCCGCGATGTTTTAAGCATTCCCAAACACAACGTGTGCCAAACATCAAGTAATGTCCTCACGGTACAAGCCTGAAAGCATCAGGGTACATCAGTGGGAGGACGAGTTAAAAGTGAAGGGTCGGGCCAGGTCTTGACAGGATACTTACGGAGTCGATCCCGTCCATGAGAGTCAAGAGGGACGCCACTACTCGCTTCTCCACCTCGTTCTGCGCGCCCTCTCGCTTGGGACACAGAGCGTCCAGCTCGTCGATGAAGATGATGGAAGGGGTCCTGGCAAACAAATAAAACACAAAAATCTTCAGCATTTTTGCTGGATTCTGTGTAAAAGTTGTAATTTCATGGAAAAAAATTAGCCAAAAAATGTCAGAATATTACACAAATAAAACAGATGTTTTTTTTTTATATCAAAAACTAGGAATATTATGGGAATAAAGTACCAAGTATTCGAAAAAAATATATTTATTTTATAAATAAAAGTGTCAAGGGTGGGGGTGGTGGTGGGGGCAATAAAGTTAATTCCAACAGAGCCTTTGCGAACTAATTTTACGAATACTGTGAAAATATGATATGCGGGATAAATAAATAAATATGCTAAATAAAGTTGTAATTAGAACAGAGCCTAGGGGAACTCCAAAAATATTACATATAGTTTAACATCGAGACAATGTGTATAGTATTACCGGTACAAGTAAAATATATATATATATATAATATATAATATGATGAAAATGAAGTCATTTCACCATAAAAAAGAAAATAAATTATAAGAATGATGTCATAAAATAAATCATAGTATTAAAAAAAAAAACTAATAATGAGGAAAAAAGTCAAGATATTACAACAAATTTTAGCAGTCAAAAATATGATAAAACACAAAAGAGTAAAAAGTGGCAATATAATCCTGATGACATCCATCTTTTTTGTTTTTGACAAACAATGACAATACCACTCCTGTCCAGTAGGCGGTGATCTTTCCTCCATGCACCATGAAAATGTTACCTTTTCGATGCCTCTGTGAAGATTTGCCTCAACTTCTCCTCAGTTTCACCATAAAACCTGAAGAGGAACATTAAGACCCCACTCAGTTTGTATGACGGTGACGACATGGACCTTGCAATGAGTTTAGCATTAGCTTTACTTGCTCATGATTTCCGGCCCGTTGATCACCGTCATGTGAGCGCCCACCTCGTTGGCGATGGCTCGTCCGATCATGGTCTTTCCCGTGCCGGGGGGTCCGTAGAGAAGAATTCCTCGGGGAGCGGGGATGCCTGGTGAAGGCAAGAGCTTCATTTATCATTTCAATAAATAAGAATATGTATAGGAGCTGTCAAACGATTAAAAATTTTTAATCAGATTAATCAACGCTTTGAGAATTTTTTGTTATTTTCATAACTTTAGAAATGTATTTTAGCAACATTACAATCTCCTCATATTTAATATTAATTTGTATCCCTGCCAATTCCGAGTTGATCTTAAGTTTTGTTGCTTTTTAATTATAACTAATATTTGTATTAATTATTATATATATATATATATAAATAAAATTGTCATTACATACCATAGCTGGAGAAGAGTTGCGGGTGTTTGAGGGGCAGCTCTATGGTCTCTCTGATGACATCTAATTGGCTGCTGAGGCCGCCAATCATGCTGTAGGTCACTTTTGCTCTTTTGCTTTCAGCATCCTTCTGCTTGGCTTTGCCTCGAAAACTAAGCTTGGTCATCGAGGCCAGACAGTAGAAGGTGTCAGTACTCAACAAAGCAGCAGAGGGCGCTATGGGGACTTGGGGAGGGCATTCTGTGCTGAAGGAACCCTCCAAGCTGATGGTGTTCTCCTCGCAGTCCGCAGGGGGTTCGAGGTGGTTCAAAATGGGAGATGCCGGGGTGAGGGGAGGCGGGCAGGCGGCGGGTCGGTGCGGCGTGCTGGCCGCGGGGGTACCCTGAGGACCCCCGGTGTCATCTAAGGAGAGCAGATCGAGCCGGAGCGAGAGGTCGGCGGGGGTGGCGTCCTGCGCAAACGACTCTTCGGTGTCACAGGAAAGAGGAGGAAGGAGAGACGACATCTGGAGGGCGCCGCCGTCTTCACCTCGTACGCTTTTCACGTAAAGACTGCATGGCCGGCCAAAGTATGTGACGGACACAACGTTGCCGGGAAGAATGATGCTTCCAACTGGGGGAGGAAAAAGACACAAAATCGCCACATTGAATGCTACGGCTGTTTGTTTCATTCTCAACTGCTTAAATTTAGAAGGTACTTACTTATTAATACATGCATAGGGTTGTTTGCTATGTATTATATAAAATATAATCATTGTATATATAAAAATCTGAATGCTAGAAGAATGTAATTGTCATTTTATAAAAGAAAATGTTATTAAAAAACAAAGTAGAAATACATGACATCGTCTTTTCATAAAGAAAAACAAAGTCATTTTAAGGGAAAAAAATGAAATATTGTCAGAAGTCATAAGTTAAGTAGAAATATTATTTAAAAAAAGAAAGCATAATTTTATAAAGAAAAGAATTGTACAAAACAGAAGGGTTGAAAATTTACGAGACTAAAAAAAGTGTGCAAAAATGTAATTTTACATTAACAATAAAGTTGAAATTATATATATATATATATATAAAATTAGAATAAACTCTGAATTTTATGCACATTTTTTATGTTTTTTTTTTAATATTGTGCCTGTTTTACATGGTTCTTCAAAGAAATTTTATTTTTCTGACCATTGTTCATATCAAAAGTAAACCAGCATTTTCGCCATTACGGGATGAATACAATTTTCTTCCATCTAATGTGTTAAAACTTACCTACTTTCTCCAGAGAAAAAAAAGAAAAAAAGAAGAAAAAGAAAAAAACTTACCTAAAGAATTCAGCAGGAAGCTCTTGAACTCGTCGGTGTTTAATTTGTCATCGTCAGACCTGAAGGTATGAAGAGAGCACAACAAAGCACTGAATGTGTGAGCTGCACTTGCACAAACACGACAACAGATGGCAGTCTCTCACTTCTAACGTCATCCAGAACCGTCCACTTTGGAAAAGAACGCAACTGTTTTACCATTCAATTATAATTAATTTGATTTGCTCACAATTTATGGATTGTATTTACAAATATTGAAATTAAAATTCTATTTTTCCATAATTTCAAAGGGGTGAGGGTGTGAATAATTACATGTTGGCGTCCAGCAAACGCTGTGCATTTGCAGTCAGAATGCAAGCAGGATGCAGAGAAGTCGAAAGGCTGCCAAAGAGTAGATGCTAGCTTACATGCCACATCTTTAGCACCGCCCCTGATCGTCATGGTAACACAAGCCCATGATTTCAACCAGAAGTTCTTTATTCTTTGTCTATTTTGACAAAATCATGTCCGATATCATTTATCAATACACCTGGGAGCTGTTTTAAATTGTGAAAAATGTGCATCATTGAAAGTAGCGGTATTGCTAAGAAGTTAACCTTGGAGAGAGGATGACTTCCTGGGCTTGAAGCACGGGACCCGTCACAGGCTGAAGCATCACTGCATCGCCACATTCCACTTTGAGGTTGCTCTGCGCACCCTTGTTGAGGCCCACTTTCCCACTGGGGAACGCGGCCACAGGCCATCCCACACACACCTGTCAATATGGACAAAAACACAAAATGGCAGCAAGATTACGACTTGTAATTTTGTGGAGGGAAAACTGTTATGATAAGGAAAAAAAATCAATATAAAAAAAATTGTCATAAGTGTAGTGTAGTTTTTTTACATACTTTTTTAAAAAGGGAGAAACAATTGCAAGACTAAAATTGAAATGGGGGGTTGTTTAGCATATCTAGACTACCTCCTGTCGTCCCGTGGGACTCGTGAGGAGGACGGGTCTGCCGATGCTGACGCCCGCCGATTTCAGCGAGTTGAGGCTCAGTTGCGCAAGAGACCATCTGCAACTTTTGGGCGTTTTATCATCAGCTGCAAAGCACAAACAAACACCTTGTAAAATAAAACGCAATGGTTATAATGCCTGCCATGCGGTTCTGAGGTTCGATCATCAAAAGGAACTTTTTCATGTCACGATCATCATAAGGTCAAGTTAGTTAAACAATGCTAGCCCTTTTCTTCTTCGTGTTGTCACAGTCAAAAAAGTTAATTAGGTTTCCAGCCGGCGTGCAATTATTACCTTTCTCAACGAAGTCGATGACAGTGAACGCGTTGCTATGTTTACTCCCCTCGTGACTGGATGTCTCCAAGTTGCTCGAGTCACAGGAGCTGTCGCCTTCATTTAACCGCTTCGATTTGCTTTTATTTTTCTTAGAAGACATAACAAACGAAAGAAATGTGACACACGTGAACGCGAATCAAGCATAAACACCGGGCGCTGGATAGCTTCCGGGTTCAAAGTTGAACAACGCCCCATTTTACCGTAATGCGTCAAAAACAAATTAGCGTTCACCGACATTTTTGCTAAAAAGCTAGGTTAATCGATTAACACGTCACATAACCAACTGCCACTTGGCATTTGGTCATATGCAAATATTTAAATGTAGGTGGTTGGTGATTCATCTTTATAATAACCGTTTTGTGTTAAAAGTCGTGCCGGTGGGTGAGTCACTGATGGCGAATGATGATTGGCGTACGCCAAGAAATGACGTCACTTTTGAGCTCCTCTAACATTCACGCTCTTTCAATGAAGCATTACGGTAATTACGCAACTTCAACAGCGGAAGTCGGCCAGTCTGCATTTAAATACGATTTTAACGCAAGTAAAAGTGACCGACCAACAATAACAACATGGCTTCGTCTGTCCTACTTTGTCAATTTCGTTTGGCTGGAGTTTGCCGGAAGTGGGGTTCCTCTCGCGCGTTCACGTGCAGGACAGCTGTCAAACAGTTGCAGCGGGAACAGGGCGCCTCGGCATTGACCGGCAAAGTAGACCGGTTCGGGGGAGTGACGGTGGACCTGGCGGACGTCGGTCTGCCGGAAGAAATCAGCGAAAATGCTTTCGGTGACTTATTGACAGGTTTGTTGAGCTAATTTAACATGCTGAAATTACCACCTAGTGTCAATAATTGGGAGGATTTATGTACTGGATCCGAATCTCTGAGTAAGTGACAATTTTCTTGCTTGGTAACAGGAAGGCTTCATTAGAATTTCATCTGGTGTCAGAAGTGGGATTTGATTACGTTAGCCGTTATCTCATTGGCGACTTAAAGATGTGCATGATTGATGTACCTTTTGCTGAAACAAAATTTGTTGTCAGAAGTGGGATCCAAACCAAGACAGCTCGGCCATTCATTCATTCAAGTTGTCCTGTGGTTTTGACGCCGTAGATTCATTGGCCCGGTGGAAATCGGAGGGCAAGTTGGCCGTGTGGCTGCGGGTGCCCATCGCGATGAGTCGATGCGCCTCCGCCGCCTCCGCCCACGGCTTCACCTTCCACCACGCGCAGGAGCGCCACGCCGTGCTCGCCCTCTGGATGGGCGCAGGAGAAAGCAGGTTGCCTCGCTTTGCGACTCACCAAGTCGGAGTGGCGGGTAGGGGGACGACTTCTGCATTTCCAAACAATGTCCGGCAGGGGGCAGAGTGGGATTTGAATACTTGTCCACACAGCATGTCAGAACATGTCCTCAGCATATGGCAGGAAAACTAAAAAAAAATCTGCTTTTATCCGGTAAAACGAAAGAGGCCTTGCTGAACAACCGGATTGTGGCGCACCAGGGCTTCCTAAAGACCTAAATTAGAAAAGTTAAAGTGGAAAGGAAAAATTGACACGCAAACAGCAAAAAGTAAAAACGTTGTGAACCTAAATTACAATTATAAAGCAAGATATATTAATTTAGGTTCATTAAAAAAAAAGCTCTTTGGGGAAAAAAAGAGACTTGATAATGTATTCAAAGGAGGAAAAATGTAGTTGTTTTTTTATCATAATTAAACAAGATTAAAATAGTGTTTGACTTTTTTTCAAGTAACATTACCAACAAAAATACGATTTTCAACATTTGTAAACTTGACGTTTAATTTATAAAATATGTAGGCTTAAGCAAGGAAAATCATAGGTGCGAAACTTGTGAATGTTATTTATTTTTTTGCAAAAACTTTTTCCAACTTACTTGCATTTCAATTATGATTATTATTCTTTTTTTTCCCCTAGTGGTTCTCTTTTCCATGCAGCCTTAATACTCATTTGTCAGCCAAAGTTACATAACTTTATTTCGACAGTAATTTTTACACTCAATCTATTCCAATTTGAAGATTTTTTTTCCCCACCACTTTCACGACGCATTTGTATAAATAATGTTTTCCCCCTGTTGAATATTCTCTGCGACACAATAAGCTTCCAAAGTCCATTTTTGGGCTCCCGGGTGGCGAATGACCTCAATTTCCACGCGGAAGTCCAAGTCGGGCCTTGAACACTTGCCTCTTTTACGCTGCTGTCAAATACATTTTCAAAGGAGGTCGTACCAGCAGGAGAAAATAAGATTCCTTCCTCTTCCTCCTCGCTTAGTCACACCGTTGTAAAAAAAATAAAAATAAGTAAAAGGTCCACTTCATTGACAAGTTCGGCTGAGTCACGCATGCTCTGTTTAGACTCCACAAAGGCCATCTGTTATTGTAACCCCTATTAACAAGTTCAAGTGAAATATTTACAACACGGACGACTGTGTGGTTCAAAACCGCCGGTGGTTTGGTTCCAGACCACTTGCCCATTTATTGAGTACTCCTCAAATGTTGTCGTTTTGCTGGCGCATTCACCGACATAATAGTTGAACTGGTTTAAATATGAGTCAATGCATGTTTTGATTGTACTTTTGTGTAGGCGCAGTAGTCGATGAGTCCAACGGGAAAGTTTTGGTGGTGCAAGACAAGAACAAGGTAATTTGCTTTGGAAAGCTTCTTTCTTTTTTTTTTTCTCCACAAATATTAATGCATGGAAATATGAATGCATTTTGTAGAATGGTGAAATGGTTGCCATTATATTGTATACAGCGAAAACTCTGGTTACAAATTTGTGTCGTTACCCGTCCTCAAATGAATATGTTCACAGATGAAGTTATTATTTCCCTTTGAAATGAATGCAAATGCAATTAATCCGTTTCCATCATGAAAAATTATATTTTTACCTTGAACATTTTGTTGTGACAAATATATAGTCTTTCAATTATTTCTGCTTCAATTTACAGATGTGCAAAGAATCGTCATGATCTATAATCCAGTCTGACGCGCTAATGTTAATTAGCGCACTACTCGCGGCACTTTTATCACTCAAAAGAACGGCTATTCATACAAAACGCTTCAGGAATGTTTACAGAGAAGCATCTTAACATTACTCACCGGCATATGCGCCTCCTAATTTCTTACGCTGCAAAAAAAACAAACACAACTTTTATTAGAATAACTTGATCGTGACTTTTTCCTTCTACTCTCTAATGTGGCTACAACTTAAGTGTATCAGAAGGTGCGGAACCACACTGCCCCCAAGTGGTCAAATCGTATACAACATGAGCAGCACTCCCAATAATGGCACACACAAGACAGTATAAAATAATTTAAATAAAATCGATTTTTGGACATTTAAAATCGATTCTGGATTGAACTAAATGAGAATCCATTTTTTTGGGCACACCCCTAGTGGTTACTACTAGCTCTAAATGACCACCACCTTACATAATGCAGCGTAGCTTTTGCGTTGTATTGTGAGACATGGCGGCAAACTAATTTGTTGCTTCATAAACTCTAAGCGGCACATTTCTGTCCCACCCTAAATCGGGAAACCCTTGTACTTAGTTTGACAGATATTTTTTTCCAGCATAGTATAAATAAATGTCATCTTGGCACAAAAATGAGCTTCTAATGACTTGACTGTTTGTCCTTAATGAAGCGTCTATAATCACTTGTATTTATTTTTACTTTTCCGTGTCCTCCAAACCTCCAGTTAGTTGACCCGTCACAAACACACTCTGTTTATACATAAGGCCGATGAATGCAGTGGGCCAGCACCACAGAGCGACGACTGTACAGTACACGATCATCTCGTAATGAGTGCACTCTCAACTGATCCTGTGAAAACACAAAAACTGCCCACTTGGGTTTGTTTGCATTCCAGGAGGGTCTGAATAACACTATCACAAATTCAACCAGATAATGACAGCAAAGACACTTTTATGTTAATTGCACCGTTTTTAGTTACGCATCTGTGTATGGGCTTTTGAACAGTGGCGTTAAAAAAAATATTTAAACAGCCGATACTAGCTCTTTTAAAATGACCTGCTTTTTGTTTTAATGATGGTTGTCTGTGTTCAGAATTAATCACAACAAACTTATTTTAATGGGAGTCAGAACACTCCTGCCACCATTTAAAGTGCATCTGATGAGCTCCTAATACATTTCAGATGCTCTAGTAGGCTTTTCCTGACATTTATTATTATTATTATTATTATTTACAAACAAACAAAAAACGTGTAAAGTTTTTAATAGCATTTGGCGTTTGCAAAAAAAAAAAAAATCATGCTAAGTTTTAAATAGCAGTTGCCGTTAAAAACCCCAAAAACATTTAGGCTTCACAAAAAAGCCAACTAGAACATCTGAACTTTATTTTTGTTAATCAGAGAAACTTTAAGTGATCAATGATAACAGCAAAACACACAATTATAAAAAAAAACAAAAAAAAAAAACGTCATCCCAATTAGCATCAAAAGGTAATAAATGTAAAAAAAAAAAATCAGATTTTTAGTGTCACAAAATCTTTTATTTGTCCTCGTGTGGTTCAACTCCAGCAGTAAAGCATTTGGTTGAAAATGCATACAAATACAATGCAGCTTAATTTGTGCATTTTTGTGTTCCTCATACAATCCTAACGTGTATTTTACATTTCTGCGCTGTATACAAAATAGACCTACAAAAATAGATATATACACACACACACACACACTGACAGTATAATTTAACCAGCAGCATTCTGTTATTAAATATCAATGATAAAGTGGTGAGACTATGAAAGATAGCACTTCTAAACTGCATCATACTTATCAAGTCAGTGACAAAAAAAATTACATTTAAAACCACGTTTTTTTTTCTTTAGCTATGTAGCGGGCTAAATAGTTTCTGTTTGCAAGCTGTAACAGAAGGAAAAAAATGGGTTCTGTAAAACCGCATTCTCACTTTTCAAATAAGGTTCTTGTCCCAATGGAGAACAGAAATGGCAGAAAGCTTGAAAACACAATTTTGCACTTTTACAAACAAGCTAGCTTAGGCTGCGTTGGGGTCTTTCAAAACCTTCTTACTTTGATCGTTTTCGTCCTGAGTGAGAACAAAAATCTGGAAATTGGCTCAAATTTAGATTTCACTTTAGCTGCGATGCCAAAAACGTCTCAATCGAAATGTTCTAGAGAATACAGTTTTGCTATGAAATTGTTGTTGCAAAAAATGGGTCGCTATTACGATACATGAAACTTCTATAGGATATGGGTATTTAATTTTATTTTCTATTTTTGGCAGACGAAAAACGCCTGGAAGTTCCCCGGCGGGCTGTCAGATCCCGGGGAGAATATCGGTGAGTGTCAAGTTAGCACGTTAGCAAGAAGCTAACACAGTACCGGCTTAATAGAGCTAAATTCATCCTTTCATCATCAGTGGTTCTCAAACTAGCAAGCTAGCTCCCTAGCAGGTAATCGAGCACCAACGGAGCTAGCTAGCTAGCACCTGGGGCTAAAGCCAAACTGTGGCAGGGTTTCTACTTTCTGGACCTGGATTTGCCACCTCTGTTTACTATCATAGTTGACATAACTTCACGTTATCCTTCCCAGGAGTGACGGCGGTGCGGGAAGTCTTGGAGGAAACGGGCGTCCGCTCCGAGTTCCGATCCCTGCTGAGCATCCGTCAGCAGCACAACCACCCGGGCGCCTTCGGCGTGTCCGACATGTACGTCATCTGCCGCCTCAGTCCGCTCAGCTACGACATCCATTTCTGCACGCACGAGTGCGAGCGCTGCGAGTGGATCAGCCTCGCCGAGCTGGCGCTGACCGCCGACACCACGCCCATCACGTCCCGCGTGGCCAGGCTGCTGCTGCATGGGCTGGAGCGCGGGTTCGAGCGCATCGACCTCGCCATGGAGGAGCTCCCCGCCGTCTACTCGGGGATGTTTTACCAGCTCTACCATCGACAGATTTCTTCATCTTAGCGATAACGAATGTGACGACCAGGCCTGGACCTGATGTAGCGCTCTCTGCACTACGCTCGTCTCTACTGTTTATGAATGGACCGCTACACTACCTACTACAAATACTGTTTATCTAATTGAGCTAGTTTTATTTTTGAGAAAATATAGACTGGGAACAGTGCATTTGACAACCAGCTGTGACCTGAACTTCTTGCCAAAAGGTCCAATCCCGGTCATCCCAAGTCGGCAAATACGTACCACCATCAGTGTCCCTGTGCTTTAAGATAAAAACTGACGTCATCTTGTTTTCGGATCAATCGAAGAAAAGTTTGATCAAGACTGGGAAGGGATGCTGGTCACAACCGATAAATATAAGGCAAGATTTCCCAAAAATGACAGTCTATAAAAATGCTGAGTATGTTGAGTGGGAACTTCAACAAACTGAGTTCGGCACACCAATAATTTTGAAAATTGTTGCAAAAAAAACAAACACCTCAAGCTTGTCTCCAATATTCGCGACCTACCTCCAAGAAACTTTCCTAGCATGTTACGGTCAAATTTGCAGAGTTAGGACCAGGAAGTTGTACCTCTGTGTATCAGAAGCTAATGTATTTAGCTTCTAATGCTGCATTATACAATGTGCTGACTTGGCTAAGATAACTACAGCGTCTACATCATCTTTAATCGCCGTAAACTGCCTGTCGCCGGTTTAAACCGAACCTCATTCACTTCACTTGTCTTGCATTGGGTTCGTTCTGCTCCAGTGCAGCACAAACGCAAATAAGATACCTCAGGAAGATGCATCAAAAGGTGCTCAAGGTTTCATTTAAAGTGTGTGAAATGCCCTTTTTTTTTTTTTTTTTTTAAAACGTCTTTCTCCAAGACACCTTGTGTTAAAATCCTTAACGGAAAGAAAGTCATATAATATAAAGGTATAATCCCAAATCCTCTTCAGAAAGGCACCTCATTCTCTTCACGACCAGTTGGGATTGTTAGAAAAAAAAAAAGTCAAGGTGCGATGGAATAATATGACGTAATAGTTGTAAAATTATCACAGCAACTTTTTTTTGGGACAGTGGCGACGCACCTTCACTGCCGTCACACCTCAAGACATGAACATGACTCTGCCTCGTCCCAGGTTAGCTCTTGGCGGACATCGGGAGGAAGAGGATGGCCTTCTGACCCGGTCCAGTTTTGCTTCCAGACTTGTACTGGCCGGTCCGCTTCAGCGCCACATACATGGTGGGGTACTTCCTGGAGCGGTACGTGTTGTAGTTGTTGCTCTCCAGGCGCTCCAAAAAATAACATTCCTCGGTCGCTCGTCTCTGAGGAACAAGACAGAGGAATAAAGACATCCATCCATTTTCAGCACTGCTTACCCTCAACTTAGACAAAAGGACTGGTCGCCATTCATTCACAGGGTGAGTAAGATCATCGTTTCCACACTGAACCAAACCCAAAAGTCAGACAAGTGAACTTCTACACGACCAACAGACTGAATTCTAACAATGTACAATAATCCTCTGTAGATTCAAGGTTTGCCATTCAGTTATGTTGAAGTCAACTGATAATGTAGAAATACGCCAGGGAAGAAATATGCTGCGATTATCAAAAATACGTGAGCAATTGACACGGTTATCTTATTTGTTTACTTCTTAGTTTGTTACATCAAAATCCCCAACAAGGTATCAGGGTTTTAACAAAATGAACACGTAGTCTGAATGTGCCTTTTATGTTATGGTGCTCTTTTTTTCCCCACTGTAATAATTCCCACCCAACGTTAGTAGTATTGTGCTAATGCTAATCTGAATTTCACTGACATGTTTTGAGATGTGGTGAAAATTGCGCAACAATTACAACAGTGTAAGCTTTCTGAAGATGTTCCCTACCAGCAACAAGGCATTTCCTTGAAAACACTCAAACTGGCGTGTTCTTGGGGTTTGGCTCATATTTGCTGCTTGTATTGTACTTGCTACTGTATTGTATTTATGGTCAAAGAAAGTCAACCAGTCAATCCACAGTAAAATAAATAACTGGCAAGACGTGGTCCACTCACCGCTCCAAACAGTCGTCCGTCTCTGTTCATGGCCAGATAGCGGTTGGCACAAGCTCCCTTGATGACGACCTCCCCTACAGATGTGGCCTGCAGCTGAAGCGTTACTGGGGAGAACAGATAAAAAAAAAAATGCCTTGCTACAGACTGTGGAATGTCAATGAACCCCCCTGAGACACAAGATACCAGAAACCAATCAATTGGCTATCCTAGATGATTCCAAACTGTTATGTTATGTTTTTGGGAAAACTATGACATCAGAAGAATGTGGATGGTACATAGTGAGATGATTTTAGGGACAACTGAAACCTCCGATCTGATTGTGACGTATAATCACAGAAATCTTACAACCCTGCAGGAATAAAATCATTTTGACAACAAAAGGCGCATTATTCAAAGGAATGAAGTCAACTTTTTTTTTTGAGGAACAAAAGGTGTATTTTGGGGGTGAATACCGTCCTACTTTTCAGAGAATAAGGGCGTCTACGGACCAAAGTACAGGAAGTCCGAGAGTCTGACAACAGAATTGGCGGAGACCACAGAATACGGTGAGAAATTGTGTCCGTTCTAAGGTTGAATTTCTAGAGAGTTTTGGCCTCTTTTTCATGTCCGGCTTCAGTTTTTGTGGTGGACTTCAGGGAAAACGAGACATTTGTCCCCCAGAGTCTAAGCGTAAGCATCCAACGCAGGTTTTGAAGAGATGGAACTTTGATCATACCAGGGGTTCTTCCACGCCAGCTGCAGCAACTTGGAACCCACTTCGTGTGGGTTTTGCCCGGGATGGTGTGAACACAAGACTAAAGTCTGTGGTCAGCCCTTAAGGATGTGGTCTATAAGTCACTGGGGCAATTAAGTTTTGAGGTGAATGGAGTTCAACCAATTGCATGCCACCAAAAGCACAACGCCCCCCCCCCGTGACCGAGAGTTACTTTTGGGGAACAGTTGCATAGTAAATTTGGTTAACTTTGTATGGTCACAAATCGGTAGCATCAACTCAAGAGGAAAATATAGTACTTGCATTAGTGAATTATGTCATCCTAAAATTTGGCTATTATGCTTCAACAGAAGTGCCATTGATGGCGCTTTGCTATGATCCCATCAATGAGGAATAGCGCTACTCATTAGCTTCCCATGCTAACAATCCTTCTCAACATCCACTCTGGTTTCTATCACAAATAGTTGTGACTCATTGTTATTGAAAGGTAAATTCAATTACCTTAAGTAGAGCTCCTCTCTTTTATAGGACAATCTAAATCAAGGTACAATAGTTGTGTTGGTGCTGGTAATGTCACACTGGCTCAGGAACAAAACATTTTCCAAACATTTTGTTTTCCTGAGGCATTTGCTGAGCGTCTCGCTGTCTCTCTTAACAGTGACTGTTTAAAAGTATTTGTGTAACGGACCTAACAAGGCCCTGTTAATTCAGGACTGAGTACAGTTTGTGTTCTTAAGAAAGTGAAAGTGTCCTGATGTAACCGCAACTTGTTTTTGGTCATAAGCCTTCGTCATCAGGAAGTCGCCTTCACTGATTTTTTTTTTTTTTTTGTTGTCTGGTGTGACGTCTTAAAGTGTGAGTCAGCATGGCTAGCCCAATTTACTAAACTCAGACATGTTCCATTGATTACATAATTTTTTTTACATTACATTCCCGGAACTTTGCACATTTGAATGAGCTGAGGAAGAAAATAAAGATAGCAGGGACTTACTGTGGGGATCACTCTTCTCCCGGATTCCGTCCACTCCCCCATCCGATTTGATCCGCAAGAAGAAGCCCCCGTTCTTACAGTACAGCCTTTTGGGTTCCTTGAAGGTTCCGGGTGGGAAGCCACCGCTACCGTCTTCAGTTGTAGAGGGAAGTGTGGTGATCTCTCCGGTGGCCATCTCCTCCTCCTCTCTCAAGTCAGCGACTGCTGCTCCGACTCCTTCTGGAAGAACCCCACGGTGGCCTCCCACCTACCTCCCACTAACTTCCCTCCTCCCCCCTCCTCAGAGCTTCACACCAACTGGCTCGCAAAGACCTCAGGGGTCCGTGTGCTGGTTGAGACAAGCTGGTCGCGAGGGCCTCAAAAGCCCTTTTGATTGGTGACATTAACAAACACAAGGTTTCCACGGTGAGCGGGAAAAATGTCAGCAGATTTGCAGTTTTCATATGCTTGGCTTCTGTTTGGAGGGTTGTAGTTGGGGGTTGGACGGTAGCCGCACTCCCTGCCCCCCCTTTTTCTTGCTGCCTTCCTGCGTAGTAGTTTAATCAAAGCAGCTGCCTTTTAGATCTGTGTGCAAGGCTTTCCCCATTCGGGCCTCAGTTCGCATGCGCCCTTGAGAGCACCCACACACAGTCAAGCTCACGCCCACTAGCGCTCTGCGATTCGCAGACGTCAAGAAAGCGGAGATGGGGGCGGAGGCGTGGTTCATCTCGGACGGTTTCACTGTGACCCTTCAACCACGTGAACGGAACCAGAGTTTTCATTCATCCGGGCTGCTCATGACTACGGTGGTTCACGGTTTTCCTAACTTGTTGCAGAGTTCTTTTTTTGAACGATTCCTTCCCCTGCGTCTCATCGGTTTGGGCTTCTAGGCAAATGTAACCACATCAGAAACTCGTGTTGGATCAGTTTACATCCAGCTGGGCTCTTGCTGGTGACACTCCACCGCCCGCCGGAAGGAAGGAAGCACTCAGTCAAACGTGTGATGTGGGTGTTACGGTCAAGATCATTTTCAGAGACATCTGATAATTGGGTCTGTTGACTTTGTCAAGGAAGTAGGGTAAAAACTAAATATGGATAGTGCGACATAATAGCAAAGTTATCTACATGTATCAAGTGGTCTAACATCAGACTCCAAAATACCAGACAACTCAATTAGAGATGGACTACTGTTGACATGCCACATTCCACACAAGTGCGTTAACAAAATTAGTATCCCAGTGACTACCTCCCGGAGTTCACTTCATATATGGCTGGAAAAAGTATTCCAAATACTTCAACCCATTCATTCATTTTCTACCCTTTATCTTGGAGCCTATCCCAGCTGACTATGGGCAAGATGTAGAGTACACCCTGAACAGGTCGTCAGCCAACTGCAGGCCTCATAGAGACAACCAACCCTTCACTCACACGTTCACAAGTACGGACAATTTCTAGTCTTAGAATCCAGAATACCTGGATATAGCACAGAGAGTCAAACTCCACAGAAAGCAGGGATTCGAATCCAGAACTTTTGACGGTGAGGCCTTGGGCAACAAGTTACGCGTACTTGGGGTGGTGTCAAAGATTTACCCTCAGACAGAATGCTATCTTTGGGTGTCGGCTCTTCCCACACAGCTAACTTCATTTTAAATCATGATGTAGACTGGCTATGTTTGTATAAGGTTAGTGGTTCCCAAACTGGGGGACCCGGATCCTCAGATTTCTGTTCAGAACCCCCATAACTGAGGAACTCGACAAGCATTCGCATGAGCCAAAACGTGTCAAATTTATATAACTGATTCATCTGCTTACCTCAATAGATACAAGGACATTATTTTTCTTTACTTTTTTTTTTTTAAACACCACAGCTAGTAGTTAGCATATCTGCTTCACAGTTCTGAGGTTCTGTGTTTGGACATCAACTAAAGCCTCCCTGTGTGGAATCTGCACGTTCTTCCACTGCTTGCATGGATTTCTAAACGGACTGGAATGTTGGAGGCTTCCACCAACATTCCAGGAACATGCACTTTAGTTTAATTGAAGACTAAATTGTTCACAGGTGTGACTGCTCGACGACCAGACCAGGATGTGCCATTGTCAGCTGAGATAGCTTCCAGCTCACACATACATGGATGGATGGATGGAATTATATGACTAAGACTCGGATGTAATGTTTGATCGTCAACAATCATTTTCAGTACTGATGCATCTGCAACTTTCAGCAACTAACCATCTGTCTCCCCCATGTGGTAAACAATGGTAGTAACATTTTAGATTGATTTGCTCCACCTAACACAGTGGTTGAAATTTGAGGTTAGAAATATTTCCTAGGAACCCCCAATCTTAACTCTAAATGAACGTAACTACCATATGTACACTGGATATGCTGCATCAATTAAATAGCAGCCTGTTAATTTGCTATGTTTTTATTTTTTTCACAGAACCCTGAGGATCCGGGTCCCCCAGTTTGGGAACCATTAACTTTATACAAACACACTTGATCTACCATTTTCCAGTTTCAGAGGTGGCAAATCCAGCTCCAGAAAAAAAACATGCTACAGTTTGGCTTTAGCCCCAGGTGCTAGCTAGCTAGCTCCCTAGCTAGCTCCCATGGTGCTCATTTACCTGCTAGGGAGCTAGCTAGCTAACATCAGGGGCTAAAGCCAAACAGTGGCAGGGTTTTTACTTTTTGGCCATTCATTTTCCACCTCTGTCCAGTTTACATAAAAAAACATTTAAAAAAAAAAACTCTTCTTCTTGTGAGGGTCATAAAAACATGAGACCTGCATGCTTTCCTTGCTTGCTTTCATCCACACCAGTAATGATCTCAGCGTCCGTCTGCAGGACAAGCAAAACCAGATTTAAGGCCTTCCGCCATGACTCCTGCTTGATGCTAAGATTGTCAAAGACTTTGGACAGATGAACGTCCTTGTCGGAGTCCAAGACAAGTTGTGAGAACTCTGCAGAAATGCTATTAACATCTTGTAGTTTTTGGTTTACCACAGTCCTGGCTATGACTTGTGAAATCCCGTTGGAGTTGGCCATCACGGCAGATAGGTAATCCATAAAACTGTCTGTCAGGAGGTGCAAGACAATACCAAGGTAGGGGTTAGAACCACTAGTCCCATCTCTGGGATTCTCCGCTTGCGCTTTCTTCGCCAGACGACGAATACAAAACAGCTCTGTGACACCAGCGCCAGGTAGCACTGCTTTGTCTTTCAGGGCATGGTGTAGGCGGTAGGCACAAGCCCAAAAGTGGTCCTCCAGCGTCTGCACCTTGCCATGTACGGGGCTGGTGATGACGACCGTGACCAACCGGGTGCTCCCAACGGCGTGAAGGTTGACGGCGGTTAACGGAGTCCCCTCGTGGCTTGGGATTTCCCTCCATATACTGACCCGGATACCCTTGCCAACGCAGTGCTTACTCAACTGCGTGGCGTACGTCACCAAAACCGCTCCAGTTGCAATAGCCATCTCCTTTAAAATGGAAACTCTAACTTTTCCAACTGCGAGGATACAATGCTGAGCACAGAGTTGAATCACATCCTTGTTTACAAGCCCGCTGACAAGCACCAAGTCCACTTCTAGGTGTGACAGGAGTGCCAGGACCTTCCCCATCCACTCTTTGTCTTTGCTCACATCGGACATATTTGACTGGTTGCTGACATATTGGATGCCCGTAGGCCTGTTAAAGCCAAGATGGCGGTAGGCGTTGGATAAATCCCCACTGATAAGAATGGCGTTCAGGGGTTTGTCCTTGAGATGATGCGCCACGGAAGTCTGGTCTGCATTGAGGAGAACGACGCAGCCCGGACTAACGTGAGCGTGATTCTCCGGGAAGCCTGGCAACAAGCAAGTGGTCACTTTAGTCACATCGAACACGGAACTCTGGATGTCTTCAGACTGGATACGACTGGCTTGGATGACTAAACGCATTGCGTCGTTGCAACCGTGACTTAGTCCATCCGCCAGGTGTGCGACGTCAGGAAGACGAGGATCCAGAACTGAAGTACTTTCAAGCCCGGTGTTGCAAAAATGGCGACTTAACTTTACGTGCCTTTTTTCTTTGCTGACTTTAGAGTCTGATGGGGCTTCCGTGACTCGTTTCCGTGTCGACGCACAAAGAGCATCGAATGAAACACTGCTTTGCTTGCAAACATCTATGCACAAGTCCAACCCCTCTTTCATGGCTGCAACAACACGAGAGGTCGGAATTCCTTGCTGCAAGCACAACCTTGCTGCCTGACTCCACACTCCGGCAAAAAACAGCAGGCATCCGGACCCCGTGCGATAAACCTCATGGTGCGCCCGAACAGTCTCGTGAACCAGCTGGCCAACAGCGCAGGTGCTCAGGTCCAGGTTGTCCAGTATGCGCAAACACGAGCTGACCAGAGTCGACTCCCCGGTAGCTTCATCCTGGATGAACTTGTAATTTTTATGTGGTCCCAACGTTGAGTGTGCGACAGCGGCTAGTGTGGACAGTTTTTGCAGTCCCATGTGTTGCCGCTGATTTATTATTGTGCCTCCCAGCATTACTACTAAGGCCTGAAAAATTAAATGAGACATTAGAGCTTTATTTTCTTATGAAGGAGTATTAGAAAATAAAACATTATTAAAACAAAATGTGATTAAATCCATAATTTTACATGAATTAAGATGGGTATTTTTGAGAGTTCCATTCTTTTTCTGTATTAATTTCATATTGTATTCTAATCTAAACTGTAATGTCAAATATTGTTCTCATCAAATTGCAAGTTGCAATCTTGACCATACTACTGTTTCTCAGATATGACTTGTTTCTCAAACATATTTTAATCTGATAATCTTATGACTTTTATCTAAAATGTACTTTTTTTAAATCTAAATTCTCAAATATATGACTTAATTCGCATACTGTTACGATTTGTAATCATGAAAATATCCAATTATTTTTTGTTTCCTTTTAACTTCAGGAGATTTTTTTTCTCTTAAAAACATAAAACATTTGTTTTGCAAAATTAAGATATGGTAGGTCTTTTTTTATTATTTCAAAGTAACCCTAATTTCTTTCTAGTTTCCCTTAGAACAGAGGTGGGCATCAAGGGTCGGAGTCCTGCAGGTTTTGCATGTTGCCCTTCTCCAACACAGCTGATATATGACCAGCTCATCAGCAAGCTCTGCATAAGCCTGATAACGATCCTGTTGATTGGAATCAGCTTGTGTTGGAAGTGAGAAAACTGCAAGACTCCGGCCCCCGAGGACCGAGATTGCCCACCTCTGATTCAGAACAACTAGCTTCTTTGTTGATTAAACTCAAGAGCAAAGGCTGTCATACAGTAAAAAAAACAAAAATAAAAAAGAGACACCTTAGCAGTCCTTGGTTAAGTAAAATAAAGTCCAGTAAAAACGTATGTGGCGCTAAAAACTACTTTGGAACACACTATACAGTAAATTATATATCATTACAACACGTATAACGTACATCTCTTCGTGGAATAAAATATACGGTATAGTGGAACTGGAAATATAAACAGCAACTTTACAGGCTTTACCGACAATCTTACAAATTTACGCTCAATTTATGAGGATGATCTACAAGCTAGGCTAACAGGCTAACACACTATTTTGAATTACAGCAATTTATTGACTACCAAAGTTGTCCACAATTAACCACGCGAAGGGCGAAACGAGCAACAGGATATACGCCACTTAATACATTGAAGAACCTTTTCAATTATTAAAGATAATACCTTATTTCGGGTTGTATGTTTTCCCTTCCATTGACGGGCTTCCAAGCTCTGGCAACGACTGCGCGTGCGCAGTTTACCTCGTTGCTACGGGAACATGGATGGTCCACAATGATTGGTTGACCACGTTACATCACGCCTACTTCATTTTCTTCTTCCAATTACTGGCGGATGGCAAGCAACGTTTAGTTGCATACCGCCATCTACTGTGTAGCACTCACCGTTGCAATCTACTTATCAATTTGTTCAACCGTCAATGTCAGCAAATGGCTGACATTTGCGGAACGTTTTAAACACCAAAGGTAACTCGGATGGCCCGTAGTAATAGTTATTAAAAAAAAAAAAAAAACAAGAACAACAATAATAATGTTTTTGCCATTTGGTGGGATACCTGCCACGACTACGCATGCGTCGTTTGTTTGGTTACTAAGGAGACAAAGGAGGGAACGCAACAATTGGTGGATAACGTTACATCCCGCCTACTTATTTTTGCAATTGGCTGATAAACAGACGTCATGGCCAAAAAACGTTGCCCATTGGTTCTCGCGTTAGCAAAGGGAAAAAGTAGCACGTTGAAACGTTGGTAAAGAGAAGTCAAACAAACCGAGCTGCTTTTCCTTGACGACCGTTGTAAAAGACGTCAGAAGCTGAACTCTATTTGCGTTACTATTGTTTGGAGCAAGAGAGTGTCACCAGGACTACCAGTTTGTTGCATGTTTTAGGATAGAAGAAGCGAAAAGGAGACGTGAGCGGCAAAAACAAACGTGTCCGATTACTTCCGGTATTCCGCCTGTTTGTTGATCGTTCGTTCACCTCTCTGCTGGCAAAAATGGTATATATTTGTGTACAGGGGTTTTGTATTCACAACTCACTTTCTTAAAACCATTGTCTTCTTTGTGTTAATGCGTGGTTTTGAGAGTAACACGTGTACGCTAATTTGATCCAGTTTGAGTCCAAATAGAGGCGACGTACTCCTATTTTTTGTTTGTTTTCAGGCGGCAGCTTATAGAAAAACAACCCCATCCACGAGCCAGAGGAAGAAAGCCAGTTCGAAAATCGAACTGAGTGAGGAGCAGAAGCAGGAAATTAAGGAGGCTTTCGACCTCTTTGATTCTGACGGCACTGGCAAGATTGACGTCAAAGAGCTCAAGGTTATTCATTTTTGCTTTACAAAATGCACACTGTAAAGTGCTTTAATTGATAATTGTCTAAACACTAGTACACTACTCAAGCAGGCTAACATCTAAATGTGAGTCGCCACATATTGTGAACGAACAAAATAATCAACATGAATTATTAATTCTTACTGGGTGTGTGGTGTGCTTGATGACCAGTGCAACATAAATTTAACAATGTTTGTTGTCATACCAACACTGACCTGTAAGAAGCAATGTGGCACCTCAGGGCATCTAGACAACAACAACAAAAAAGCTAGGCTAACTGGCTAATCTTCTCTGTCACGTCCAGATCACAAAGTCTGTGTCTCAACCCAACTCAGCATATAATAGAGATAAATTTGTTAATGATAATCCGAGTTTGAAATTTTCATAATGTTTCATCTCTTGGTGGTGACAGGTTGCTATGAGAGCACTTGGCTTCGAACCCAAGAAGGAAGAAATCAAGAAGATGATCGCCGACATCGACAAAGAAGGTTCCGGAACAATCGACTACAGCGACTTTCTCAGCATGATGACGATGAAAATGGTGCGGTCCAGGACCCGCCGCAGGCCAAACAGTTGTTTGCGACGTTAATTGCTAATATGTGAAATGGTTTCCACCAGAGTGAGAAGGACTCCAGAGAGGAGATCATGAAGGCTTTCCGACTGTTTGATGACGACTGCACAGGGAAGATCTCCTTCAAGAATCTTAAGAGAGTGGCCAAGGAGCTAGGAGAGAACCTCACAGATGAGGAACTGCAGGTACTGAGTTCACTCTTAACCCCAATTTTGGCCCTTTTCTTCATAATGGTAATTAAATGTGATCACTACTTGCGCCAGTTATTTATTATGCTGATTCTGATGTCAAAAATAAATGTCTAATATAGCACAGCCCTGCTACAATGAATCCATTCTAAAACGAGGGCAGTAAAGTGCATTTGTGGTCTTGCAGGAGATGATCGACGAGGCCGACCGAGACGGCGACGGTGAAGTCAACGAGCAGGAGTTCTTGCGGATAATGAAGAAAACAAACCTTTATTGAGGAACTTGTCATTGTTGTCGTTTTTAAATGTACACAGCCTCATGTTTTATTTCTCTTTCCACTTGGTCTGTAAATAACTTTTTCCTACATAGAAATGAAACTTTTTGAACGTAGCCTGTGTGTTCTTTGTCAAGCCAGAAAAAGTGAATAAAAAATGAGTCATTTGGTAAAAGTTACTTTCGCTTCACAAAAAAAAAGGGTTGTCGTTCTATGGGGAGAAAAAATGCTGACTAGGTCGACTTTCAGCCCAAACAGGAAACTGTTGTGACGTTGTTTTTTTCCGAGCCGTATTGCGTCTTTATTTTATTTTACTTTACATTTTTGTTTTTTTAATATACATATTGATAACTAAAGTCACTAAACATTGTGGCGGTTTTGAACTTTTTTCTACTCCATTCAACCCGTCAACTTTATTTTGTGTTATATAGGTGCAAAGATTTAATGTGTGCGTGGGAAAAACAAGGTTAACATGTTGCATGTGGCATTACAGTAATATGTTTGTGAAATATCTTTGACTATGATTTGTATGTTGAATTATAATGCTCAAGTTTGGGGAGGACAAACAAAAATACTACAAAAAAAATTTAAACTAAGAGGGTTAAAAAAAATGGTTACCATAGTGCTACACCAGTTGATATGCTAAAAATAAAAGTCAAAAAAACGTATATTCATAATTATTGAATAAAAAAATACATATTTCAAGTACACATTTAGCAAAAAAGTATTAATTGAAATGTTAAAATAAATTTGAAAAATGCATTGATATTACAGTAAAATCAATGAAACAAAGGCAGAAAAAATAACTTCTTTTCCGTAATAAATGTGCATTTGAATCATGAATCATAACCTACTCATTCATCTCAATTGAAAATGGACAATTACTTTTTTAGGCAAATGATTTCTAATTTCCTAAATGAAATTATACTTCAATTAATTCCTATGAGAAGTCTGACACAAAAACATCAGTTTTCAAATGACTCAAGACGGTGCATGTAAACAATGTGCTGCTGTTTTCTTATTCCTGAGCAGAGGCGGCCATCCCCCACCCCCGCCCTTCTTTACCTGCTTCCTGTACATTTACAATAAGATGGCCCTTGCTTTTCACCGAAAACGGCTCATCGTTTGACCTTATTGTGTCTTGGTACCACAGATGAGATCATCATGTTAAAGGGAAGACACCGAGGTGACTCGATGGATCAACAAAATGGCAGTCTTTGAAAGATTTTTGACATGGCGATATGACCTTAAAAATGAATGAGCATGGGGATTTCTTCTCTGATGCTTTGGAAGCTCTCTGCAGAACATGACTCGTGCTGTAAGATGTGACTACAAAAAGTGCTTTATATAAATAAATAAAAAAAAGCTGCCTTGCCTTACTGTCAACTAGACAAAACAAAGAGAATGATAAAACATTTGTTTAAAACAACCTCGTAGCTAACAGCCTGTTTAGCTTAATGCTAACAGCCTGTTTAGCTTAATGCTAACAACAATACAAAACTAGCATCAGTATTGTGATGTTATAACTGACATATTTGAACATAAACGGTAAATGTAATGTTTAAAATAGACAAGCAATACAGCAATCAATACTCGGAAACATATATATATTTTTTACTTGGTGAAATATGTCTAATATTATAGCTTAACAGTCGGATGTGAAACTCTTCATGTGTGGCTTTTTTGTATTATACTGCCCCCAGGTGGCCAAGACGCGCACACCAGGAGAAGCACAATGTCACCAAATTGGAGTTTAATTCTTTACATTCCATTATGTCTTGACTGTATCTTTAAATACAATATTATAGATCCATTGTATTTCCTTTCATATCAATTGGGAAAGGTGATTTGAGATATACCCGAGTGAGGATGAAGCGCTATAAAAAAAAAATGGAGTGATGGATAAAAATGCGGTCCATGTGTACGCTTGGTCCAGGTCTACATAAATTTGTGAACATTTTGATGGTGAAAAATATTTTCCCCAATCAACCCGCTGATGAGTGTTACCTCTCAGGTGTTCTGTGAGATTGCACGGGGTTTCACACACACACACGAGTCGACCACAAATGACAAATGGCTTCGTCACCAGCCCAAAATGCAACCGCTTGACACCACGCCCGCATTTCGCTACGTTTTCTCCTCACGTACGCCATCACTTTCCACTTGAAAACAGCAAACTTGTAATGACATTTAAAGGCTACAAAATTTTGATTCCAAATTTTGTAACGCATTAGCGCAAGCCTTGCCATGTATGTAACCCCCCAAAAAAAGGTGCTCGCACCGGATCCAATGTCAGTGCTTTGGTCCAAAAATTACTTACTACAAATCCTATCCTTCGTTATTCACCAAAAACTCACATCTTTGTGTAAAATAATTACTACTTTAGCGCCAAGGAACTATGTTGAAGTGAATTTAAGGAGTTGTACTTAGACAAAAGTTAAAGTTTAGTAGTCAGAATACCGAGCCAATAATAAACATTTACATGTTGTACATCCAAATCTAATAGTTTTATATCTCCATATATACACAAACATTTTTTAAGTCAGTTAATTATTGCAAATGGCAAATGAAAATTTATTTATTTATTTATTTTGGGGGGGGATGCAAATAGCAATTTAGAGAAAAAGTTATTTTATGAGAATAGTTGTGTTCATTACAAATTAAAAGCTATGTTACATCTTTTTTTCTTTGTGAAAATTCATTTTTCAATTAAATCAAAATTTAAAAAAATTAAGTTGGTGTTTTTTCCGAGGAAAAAAGTTGTAATTAATTGTGACAACGACAGATGGGGAAAATATAATGGTACAATAGCAAATTCATTATTTTTAGAGAAATAAGTTGTAATATTATGAGTCCAAAATTGTAAGCTTCGCTAGAACCAAGACATTTGGTCAGGATAAAAAAAAAGTGCAATGTCACAAAAAATTGAGAATAACTGCATAAAGTTAAAGCCTTTTTCCCCCCTTGAAAAAGTTAGTAAATAAGTTACAAGGACAAAGATGCATTTTGTTGGGGTAAAAAGTTGTACTGTAAACATACAATTTCAAAAATGGCTGTCTTTTTCGCAGTTGAAGTTTGATATTAAAGTCAAAATTTAATAGGGGAAGAACAAAAACACAACTTTATAAGATTATGATTACTTTTTATCTTCTAACAGTTATGAATTTATGGTCGTAACATTACAACTTTTTATCCCGACAAAATGTGCATTGTGACTATTGCAACTTTTTTCTTGAAACATACAACTCTAGTAATGTCACCTAAAATACATACATGAATTTAACCTTACATTAGGACTTCTTATCCCAGCAAAGTATGTCTTTGTTCATGATTACGATTTTAAAGTACGTAGATATAGTCTCATAAAATTACAGAATTTCCCTCTAAAATGTAGGAATTTTCTCACGGCTGACTTTTTATTGGGAAAAAAATACAGGACTTTATCCAGGTTGTATGCCTTTTCTTCTAAAACAAAAAAACAAACAAACAACACCAGTCCCCTTGTAGTGTAGTTATGCCCTTTTTTTTTTTTTTAAATGATAGTAATTTATTACAATTTATTTTGTGGCCCACAAGCTCCAGCTGTGGGACTCAAGTTTGACAAACACTGCGAAGAAAAAACAGCAAACAGGTGTGCTGTGCATGAATGTGGGTCAGGAATTTTTTTTTTTTTATGAAAGTGGCGTTTTCTGTGATGCGCAGGCGAAGGAAAGGGACTCCAGAGCATCTGAGAGTTCCTCCTACGCGCTTCTTCCCCTTGGTGCTGACTAAGCGAGAGTGCACATCAGAGGGGTTTTCGCTTTCTCTTTTCTCAGTATCTCTCTCGCTCGCTCGCTTCCCTTTATTCTTCCCTCTCTGCCCGCTGACGTTCACACGGGCTCGTCCTCTCAATTTCCATGTGACAGTGACATAATGCAATAGTTTCATCATTTATGAGTGATTCATTAAACTTTTTAACGTTACCGACCTATCTAGTATATGACGTTTAACGTAATGCATGCAGCCATTTCATTTGTTTATTTGTATATATGGTCTCTCTCTACAAGTTTAGCAGAGGTGGCAAATCCAGGAAGTAGAAACTCTGCCACATTTTGGCTTTAGTCCCAGGTACTAGCTAGCTAGCTCCATTGGTGCTCATTTACCTGCTCGAGAGCTAGCTAGCATCAGGGGCTAACGCAAAACAGTCAAATGTTCTGCCTTTAATTCCTATGTTTATTGTTGCTATAGTGTCCAAGAACGACCTAAATAAAGACGTTATTGTATTTACTATATATTTTTTAAATTAATTGAACGATTAATTGGTTATCAGAATTATATCCTGCCAAATATTGGCATTGGCATCGGCTACAAAAAAAATACACATTGGTTAGGCCCTATTGAGAATGCTTTTGAACACACACTGAGCATGCCACTTAAAGGCAACTCAAAGCTTTTCTTCACAATATTATGTTGTATGTGCCCCGACTAGACTAAAAACGGGCATTTTTATTAACACTGTGCTTGTGGAATATGAGTTACGCGGCAAAATCCTTTCAGGGTGCGGCCATTTTGCCACATGCTGTTGACTGAAAATGACAACAACAAAACACCAATCCAAAACAAGCAAACACCAATGTCACATGGCCAAACTCAGATCCAGGTAAGATGTGATTGGTCGTTAACTGAGCAACTGTGATGTCATTTTCAGTCGACAGTAAGTGTCAAAATGGCCGCCCCTGGCGTATTTTTCCACTCAACTCTTTTATTGCTCAGTTCCTTAGACCCCAATATTAGCATATTTGGCAGAGGCATCTTTTGTTGAATTACAGTTATAATTCTTTCATAAAAAATATACAAGTTGTAAACATCATTACGCATATAGTTGTAAAATGTCTGAAGTCCTCTTGATTAACAAATTTAAAGTACTGTCTCAAATATTCTCCATTTTCGACACTGTTCATGTATAGGATCGTATGCCGAGAAACTTTTCTTGGGAGGAGCAATATGGCGGCCTTGCGGCTTCAAAAGTTTTAGCCTATTGGCTATCGAGTCGTATATTCAGATCAGTGCCTGAGATCAAGAAAAACTCATATTCTACAAATGCAATATTAATCAGAATATCATGTTTCAACTGGTGGGGCTACATAGAACATATTGTAAAGAAAATTTTGTGGAGAATTTATTGCTGAAAATGTGCAGCCCTATACAATTGCGGGTGGGTCTGTAATGTATTCCCCCCCCACCGTCAACAAGAGGGTTCTCTCTGTCGTCATCATCACATGTGCGTGATAATAGTGCGGTTGTCAGCATCACTACGACGCGCTACGACCGCGGCGAGAATGGGAAGTGGTACCTTCCCTGCTTCTTCCTGCCGCGCTCGAAAACGCCGCTCGCAACCTACGGGCGGCGACGCGCACACGCATCTTTTGACGCCACGCGGCGGTGTGACTGCCAGTGGAAAAGAAAAAGTCATTAGTCATACGAGTTTCTGCAGGGTTCCAACTCTCGACGGGCGGTTTTCCTGCGTCCCCTGGGATGCGTATAAAAAAAGGCCAGCGACATGACGAGCGTCACTTCCAGAAAAACGTACAAACGTCTTGCCAAGCTCTTTGTTGCCGCTTACTGGAACATCAACATGAAACTTGTTTTGTGCCTTCTCGCAGTTTGCTGCGCTGCTTTCGTCAGCGGCGCGACGCTGGAGGAGAGGAAACTGGTCGAAGTTTTGAAGCAACTCGGTGACGTTAAAGAATCGCTAGAGGTAAGCGCGCCCGTTTACTGGCTTTGTTTTACAAATCAATTTATAAGGGTTATTGTGAGTTCACTTGCTTTCTCTAAAGAAATCAAAAAATATGTTTTCCATGTTCGTACTCAACACCTTGTTTGTGTCCTACAGTGCAGGGAGCTGCTGGTGAACACGCCGCCGCAGAATATTGAGGTAAGTGTTACTACGGCATGTTATTATCTTTGTGTCTGGGCCGCATTTAATAGTTGCGGTCGGTTAGTCAGCGTTACGTTCACACTTGGGTGAGTAGGAGAACCTCAATTAATGACTCACGCAACCAAGCGGCCTCGAAAGGTAAAAACAAATTAAATCATGAAAATGAGATGGGATTCGTTTACAGCCCTAAATTAGTTGATCATGAAAATTAATCAGTGTCAATGCAGTAAAATATGTGAGGGTTATTTGCAAGTGCATTCTTTGAATTGGAGCTTTTGCACTGTTATTAAAATGAATAAATATTATAGAAACAATTATTTGTATTTCGCTTTTATTTAAATTTTTACTAAAAGTAGTAGTACATATTAGTAGTTTTGGTATTAATATTCAAAAAAGACTTTTGGTACTTTCACATGTACTTATTTTATGATCATTGCTATTATTTTTTACTTACTTTTGACCAGTACAAAAACCCAATAATAAGATTGAACAATCTCATTTTTTTAATTTTAATTATTTTATTTTTATTGTATCTTAATTAAACCTTCACTTGAGCAAAATTAAAAACGCTAAAATATGGTACAAATGCAGTAAATTTCCCTTGACGATAAATAAAGCATCTATTTATCTAGTTATTTTTTTTTAAACATATTTGTATTATTACTTCGATTTTAAGACCTAAAAAAATAATGGCACAGATGCATTTTCATTTCAGTTTGACCTTTTTTAAAACCCTTTATTTAAACTGGAGTACTAAAAAAATTTTATTTTGTGTGTGTGTATACATTTACATATTTTTATTTGTATTCCCATGTTAGTTTTTAACTCTTGTTTGACCAGGAGAAAACATAGCATAAATAATGGTCTATTTTTATTATTATATTTGTATTTGGCTGAAAGCAAAAGTGAATAATCCTCTTTATTTTGTTATTACTATTGCAACTATTCTACAATCAAACTAAAAAGGAACTTTCACAAACAAGTACAACTGACATCAATTTTAAAAGTTTAAAGCACAACTTGTAATACTTGTTCCTTCTCATCAGACGTCTACCACTCGACAAGTCGCTTCCTGTTGTTGTTGTTTTTTTGTTTCTTTTTCACACTTCCGCGATTTTGCTCTCTCTCTTTCTCTCTCGGTCAAAATGTGATGAGTAATCAAATTTAATCTCGTCGAGATTTACTAAGAAACCCCGGGATATGCCCCAAATTACGGTACCTTAAAATGGCTGGTTGAGTTCTGGTGTCTTTCCTAATTTTTTTACTCAGTCCTATTTCATCATTTGGAATCTCCTACACATGCTTCAAAATTTGGTAGCAAGCAGACTAAATCTTCAGGATGAGTTTGTTTTCGATGGACACGAAAATTGACTGATTAAACCTAAAATGATTTTTTTTTAGATGTCAAATTTTGCTGGCATACCACAAGCATAAATGGGAAACAAAACATCGCCGTCGAAATAAAAATGAATAAATAACAGACTAAATGCCCCAGCTAGAAAGTCGCAAACTGATTTCTTGAGTATGTTGAGAAAGATTAAGTGTTTCTTGTGTTTGTTTGTTTGTTTTCAGGACTGTTGCTATCTGTCAGCGATACGATGCTTCCGGAATAGTTTGCGTGTGCAGTTCAACGTGACGGAAATGAAGCAAGTCAAACTTTACCGGAGCCTCAAGCATCACATCACTGTAAGTAGAAGTCTTTGAAGTAGTTGGCGTTCCGGTGCCGTGTAACTGATTACATTTAAATAAATAAATATATACGTTGTCTTCCAGGAGAGAGGTCTGGACTTTTGTAAATCTGGAAATAAATCTGGAAATGCTGTGGTAAGGGAGTCATTTTTCTCCTCTACTTTTAAAACAGGTCTGTCATATTTGATGACGTTCAAAAAGTCTACTTCCAATTTTTTTTTTTTTAGTCCACCTGCCAAACGTGTGATTCGCATCCAAAGGCAACTGCTCGGGAATTCGTCAGCCGACTGGAGTCTCTCATTCAAAGGGTGAGTTATCGACTTTTATCGAAAAGTTCCACCTCTTTCTCATGTTGCTGTTCAGTTTGGACACGCGGAACTAATGTTTCCCTATTGTTTTACGTCATGGCCAATTCTGCAGGACACCCGTTGAAAGAGTAAGACTAAAACCATTAACGGAATAACTCAAATAATTTCATGAGGAAAAAAGGTCGATACAAAATTCTTATGAAGATTCGCAAAATATCCTTTTTCCACACGGTCTAATATTACTGCAGTCCCATGCACTACTTTGTGTATAAATAAATTGGCTTAATGGATGCAAACTTCCATATTTTACACCTAAAAAAACAAAAACAAAAGTACAATGAATGAGTCGACTGCAAAGCTTCCAGCATGTCTACGATTGTTGACAAAAGCTAACGGAAACATCGTTAGCTAATTCAATATAGCCCCCCACCAAGTTGACTGCTATTTGTTTCATATAATATTAATAGAGATTTGAGTTTTAATAGATCGTTTAAGCTTTTAGCGAGATTCTACGAACAGTGCGTTTGTATGGGCCCTGATTCCGACATTGTGCATAATCCGACCAGCTAAATAGCATTTTCAAGTTGGTTTTGTAAGTATTTCCCCAAACCTCAATACAATAGCTTAAATATGGAAGAATAAGTGAGCAATAAAGTATGTGAAGTGATTTTTCATCAAGCAGGTACCTGCATTTACTCATTATTGCAAATTTTTTTTGCAAGTGTGTTCCTTTATGTGCCTGTAAATGCAATTAGTATATGAAATTGTGTATTCATGTGAAAAAAGAAGACATTTTAATGAAAATGCGTAGTAATGAAAAATATTGCGTCTCCTTTTAGGCTATCAGCAGACTGAGCAACAACTGAACAGAAAGGAAGTTCAAGTCCAGAAAAAAAGAAGACACTATTGCTGAGAAAAGACGGCCAAAAAAAGCTGTGGCCTATTTATTTAACTTATTTATTTATTTCTCTGTTCTGAAGAGACGGCTTCTTAAAAAGCCTCTTTATCGCCCTCTGGTGGGCTTGGTATTTGGTTTGCTTCATTGTCAAAAGCTTCTTTAATTTCAATGTGAGACTCTACAGTGACATCTGATGCGATTTATACTATGTATAAAGACATCTAGACAAAGATTATTTTGTATTGACATTTATATAACTATTTATAGAAAATAAAAAATAACTTAAGGCCGATGTTTTGTCATTTGTTTTGATTTTTGACAAACATGCATACAAATGTGATTACTCTTTCATGTCTTGAAAAAGGTTTGAAAGCATGATTTTGACAGAATTACCGCCTGCCTTCAGATGAAAGTGCCTGGCTGGTAATTTATTGTTAGCATAAATAACCAAGGCAGGACAGCAAAAATCAAGAGACTGATCAGCAATATTGCAATTAGCAATATCATTAAGACAGCTCACTGTATACAATAACAGTAATGCTTTGGCGCCATCTGGTGGTATTTCGGTACCAAAGAACAATTGAAATGAGTTAGAGGAGCTTAATCTAGAGAAAAGTAATCCTTTGCTGCCATCTTGTGGGTTCCACAGGCAATTTCAACCTCTATAGGGGTGTGTCAAAATCAGTACTTGCAGATGTTTGCTGGTCACAGCAGGGCTCACTGTATTATATGAGTAGAGCGAGTATTCCTGGTCTGAACATTTTATGTTATTTAAAATATGTTAAAATAAATACAGGTCCTTGGGCTTATGATGGAGTTCAAACAAAGATGGCGTATTTGTAATGGCATATTGTTAAAAGGAACCCCGACAGTCATGACAAGTTTGCTCTATATTATTTATTTGGTTGTTACTAACATAACTATGGGATTCATTTTTCAAAAATCATTTCCAGTTTAACACATTTTGTAGAAACTTTAATTGGACGTACACCGCCATTGTTATTCACATTGCAACACACTCAGTGCGTAGTGACGTCGAATGGCGGCAGGCTCTCTGCCGAGCAATGTGCAACGCCTACAAAGAAAGTAAGTTGAGCCTCGTAGCGTTCCTAAAGAAACAACATGCGATCGGGGGAGTCACCTTCCCCCAACGCCGTGCTCTTGTCACTCACCAGACGCAATCAACATTCTTGATCGTCCCTTTTGGAACGCTACAGAGGCTTACCTAGATTTCTTTATAGGCGTTTCACATTGTTTGGCAGAGAGCCAGCCGCCATTCTACGGCGCTACGCACTGACGGTGTAGCGACGTGAATAACAATGGCGTACGTCCAACAGGGATGTGATTTGGCCAAAGTGAAATTATCTGAAAATTTAGCCGGGGGTCTGGGGGCCGCTGGCACTCACATGACAAAGAAATAGACAAAACAACAGCATAAATGTTCAATGTATATTGAACTATCCCATATAAAATGGCAGTTTTAGTCAACTCAAAATCAGTCACATTCAAAAACATTGGACTGCCTTTGCTTTTAAAAACTATCACTGAGAATATCATCATATCTAACTAATGTGATTACTAAGTTAACACATAAATAATGTTGAAGAGTTCAAATTTCATGAACAAATAATTGTATCATGACCAAATGAAAAGTAACTCATATTAGAGCATACCACAAATGTCTGTTATAGCAGAAGATGTTATCTGTCGGAGTCATGTGCATACACAATGAACTACTAAAAAAAACAAAAAAAATAAAAAATAAAAAATAAAAAAAATCGGGTTTTTTTTGGGGGGGGGATAAAAAAAGCGGAATTCCGCGAATTAGCGGAAAAATCACATCCCTGGTCCAAATAAAGTTTCTACAAAATGTATTAAACTGGAAATGATTTTTGAAAAATGAGTCTCATAGTTATGTTGGTAACAGCCAAATAAATAATATAGAGCAAACTTGTCATTACAGTCGGGGTTCCTTTTAAGACATCACAATGAAGGGGTTTATTTTGACAAGATTCATGGTTTATATCACACTTTTAAAGTGAATAATCAAGCATAATGACAGTGAGGATTGTGCATTCACCAAATCTGCCATCAATATCAACGAGGACATGATTTATGATGACATGTTATACAACAAAGTAAAAAAAAAAAAAAAAGCCTACAATTGGTTCACGCAATGACAGCTGTGCAAATACCAGCTGGCAGGTGCCAGACACTCGGGCACGTCACGTGGTCACATGACCGGGGGATTTCAACACCACTCAGATTTTACCGAGGTTTACGTCACACCTGTGAAGACCAGACGTTTTTGGTCACGTCCAACCAGGCCTGCAGCTGGAAGGTGCAAGGGATCTATGGCTTGTAAACCGTATATACAGCATATTTAAAAAGCATAAAGCAAAATGTCATGTGTGGAATTTCCCTTTTCACGGCTGAAACCGCTGTACACAAACTGTGGTGAAACAGTTGTATGTCTGGAAAAGCTAAACATCTTAGAGAAACCATCAAGTACAGCTATTATTTGTATTTATTTGTCAAGCACTCATTTTAGGGTTTAAGATTTTGTTACTTACATATAAAATATCACACGGCTTCGCGCCTTCTTATCTCGTTGATTTAATAGTACCGTATGTTCCGACACAAAACCTTCGTTCGCAACACGCTGGTCTTTTGGTGATTCCATGAGCTAATACGAACCCCCCCCCCCCCTCCTTCCCATGTACTCAGATGGTGCTCATTGTGACCGCCACCATTTGCACTTTGCCTGCAGGCACGCCGCCTTCACCCGTATCACGGTGTCACCACACCCAGCGACCTCGTTACGCGCTGCACTTTGGTGAGGCGCTGATTTATTTGCCCAACCTTTTATTAGTCACCCCTCAGAAGAGAGTACGAAAATATATAAAATATAAATCAGCAAGAATACATTTTAATGAAAAACCTCAATATTGATTTGGGGAAAATGGAGCCTACTTCGTCAAGCTTTTTTTCATGCCTACATTTAACTAATTCACTGGCAGCCATTTTCACCGAAGCAACCCCCTTCGCTCCCGGCTGTTTTACTGGATTTTGACTAATTTGGCAAGGCCCACAGAACATTGCGTTCTACTGCTATAAAAACATGGAACTTACCAAAAGAAAGATTAGAGCCTCTTCTTTCATCAGAAAAAAAGTATATTTGTATCTGTTTCCGTTTTGCAGCAATTAGCATTAGAATATAGCTAAGTTTTATCATGATTCACAAATCTGTTCAAAACAGTGGGCAAAACGGCTTGTTGAAACATAGCCCTGGTGGAGCTCTTATACTCTGCTGCCACCTGCTGACCGTTTTTTTTGTAATAATTACCATTGATTCAACCGTTCTCTTCAGTTCAGAGGCTGCATCAAATCCTTCTGTAAAAAAAAAACGTATAAATACATCTTTGGGAGCATGGTAATATTCAAAATAGAACATATTTATATGTTTTTGGTAGCATATGAGTTTATTTATATTACTTTTTTTTTTACCTAATACAAATGGGTCAAAGAACATATCCCTGTGGTCTACAGACATTCACTGAACTTCACTAAAACCGCAAAAATCGAGTTGTGTCGACTACCCTAACCACATACGTTCCAACTGTTTTACATGATTGGTTTGAGTAGTAGCTGGTAGTGTGATGCGCTGTCTTTTCATATTTGAAGAGTAGGTGGTCCACATTTTGGTTGAGTGGACCTTTAGGTGAAAATGTTTGAGGAAAGACAGTGCTTTGTCATGACCCAACATGAAACTAGTGCTGATTGGAAACATTTTGGTCCAATACATCAGGTACTCGCTCTATGGTCATTATGAGATGTCATCGATGATGACTTGCTCAGCCTCAACACATTGTTCCAACTTATTTTCACTTGCAAACGGGGAAATCCCTGCGCTCTGTCGATGACGCAAAGCCAACATACACAAGGACCTTTAGAATAGCTTTAGCACAAGAGGAGATTGGTGAAAGGAATTGATTTTTTCTTTCTTTAGATCATAAAATCACTGAATCGATTTAAAAAGTATTGTTCTACTTAAAACACATCATGTGCACTATAGTAACGCAAAAGGGATGAAAACATCTTGAACAAGCTTTGCAATACAAAGTTAAATTTCGTGGTGCCGTGTTCTTACCAGTTGAATTTGTTCCACGACCATGTTTTTCTTGTTTTATGACTTTAATAATTGAAAGATAAAAAAAAAAATTAGGACTATGACTTAATTTGTGTAAAATTAGGACCTTTTGCCACTTCATTCTCATACGATTTTTCTTTTATTAAAACTTTCTCTTAAGATTTTTTTTCTTGTATTATCACAATTTTTTAATATGAATTTTAAATCTCTTGTAATATTATAATTGTGTAATGATTTTTAGGACTATGACTTCATTTGTGTAAAATTATGACCTTTTGCCACTTCATTCTCATACGATTTTTCTCTTTTATTAAAACTTTCTCTAAAGATTTTTTTTCATGTATTATCACAATTTTTTTATATGAATTTTAAATCTCTTGTAATATTATAATCGTGTAATGATTGTAAATGTATTGTAAAATGATCACTATTTCTTGTATTGTTACAAACCTATTCTCATAAGGATAACTTTTTTTAATGACATTCTCATGAGATTACAACTTTTTTATAACAATTTATTCTTTAAAAATGTGGACTTTTCCGTTGTAATGGCTTAATTCTAAGATTGCGATTTAATCTAGTAATATTAGGACCATTTAATGAGATTATGATTTCTCCTGTAGTTCATCATCTACATCTTTATCGAAAGATAATTATGTGCTGTATTATTGACTTTAGTCGCCTAAATGTACCATTTACTTTTTGTATTATAACTATTCTCGAATGATTGTCTTTTTTTCTTGTATTATGCCTCAATTCACTTACGATTATGACACGTTTGCGACTTTAATGCAATAAATGTGCGAGTTTTTTGTATTACCACTTTAATCTTAGATCACGTACACTTTTCTCTTGTATAATTTTAACATTATTCTCCTAAGATTATAATTTATTTTCTCATATGACTAATCCCAAAATAATGACTTTCTCCTTCAGCCTTACTTTATTCTCATTCATTTTTCTCTTGTTTAATGACTTGGTTCTCGTCAAATGATAAAAAAAATAATAATTCCATGCATTGCCACTTTATTTTACCGCATTATTACAACTCAACTTCAGTCTCATTTTCCCGATTCAGTAAGTTGTGTTTGTGATTAATAAGAAAAAAGTTTGTGCACCACAAACTAAGGACAACCAACCTACTTTCACAGGTTACAAGTGGCCACATGGGGGATTTTTTTCCTTGTAGAAGCACCACGACAAAAAAAATCCCAAGACTATAGGAAAAAAAAAGACAAGGTTGTATGCATTAGGCTGATACCTATTCAGCCCACCCTTTCCAGTCCTCCAGCTATATAAATTAAACTCAACCCAGAGGGGCGCATAACACAACACCAACAGCTTTTAACCTGCTCCTGTCCCTCAAGACCACCATGGAGAACATCCTGATGACTTTCTTTTGGATTTGCGTCATCTCTGCAAACCTTCTAGCAAACTCGCAGCCTTTGAGTGACGCCAAGATCTCCTTTATGCAGCAATATGTTAAATGCGTGAGTCTTAATTTAAGTGTGCTGTGTAAGACTATGTACTTCATACCTTTTAAAAATGAATGTTGACATTTATTTATGTCCTCACAGCCTTCAAACTCGACATTCTACGCTCCCGCAAATGTCGTTTTGAACCTTGCAAATGATGAGGTAAGGTAATACACACTTTCATGTGTCTTTGATGCTGGGAGAGATAACAAGGTCACATTGGGTTCTCTCCCTGTATCAAAGTAGCTAATTTAGCGTAGCTTTCTCTAAACCGCACTCGAGGTTGTCTAGTACAGGAAGTAAGCACGGCCGGTGTTGATGCCTCGCAGCCAAAGGAAGCTTCCAAATCAACATTTCTTCTCTCTCTCTCTCACACAGGCATTATGCGTGACAAACGCGCTGGACTGCTGTTTGAAAGAACTGGACGGCGAAATCCGAAAGCAGTGCGACAACCCTCATGATTACATCAGCGACGCCGTGGAATTCCTTAACAAAACCATTGGCAAGTGGAAGGCCAGTCACGTGAGTATTGCATCATGCTTTTATTAACGAGATCAAACGATGGCAGCGCTCAAATGTGCTTATTTCCCCCCCTTTGATAGCCACTGACCAATTCCAGCCAATGTGCTTGCGAGCGCTGGCCTAAAACGCCTTTGAGAGGCTTTCTCAACAATATGAAGTCGCTGCTTCAGCTTCTGAAGAATATGCCGCCTCCGAAGTCGTCAACGAACGCCTCTGTAGGCAGGAAGCGCCGCGACACTGAGATTGACTCGAGCGGTCACAAAGTTTTCTTTACGGGGGTCAAAATTTTTGACTGAGATAACTTGATGTATTTGATATCTATTATTTTTTAACACTGCTCTATTTATAACCACCTATGTGCACTTTTGAGCGACTGAATGTTTTGACAGCTGATTTTTGTCAAATTAAGGGTGAAACGAGTTGATTTTTCCCTCCCTGGAAACACCAACATTTTTCCCGTTTTTTAAATTTTTTAAGCAGTGTATACTTATTGATTTTACGACATAGGAAGTAGTTCCAGTCTGGATTTTTGTGGAAGAGATTGTGTCCACATTTGAAGAACCCTATTTATATATTTATTGTTATTTAAAACACTGCTTGATTGTGTGCACCTGAACTTATAACTTAATAAACATAATCTCAAAAGAAATTGTGTTGAAATGATTGTTATTTTTTTGCACAAAGAATCAGAAATCAAAAAGGACTGTGACTGAAGACAATTGTTCCTAACATTTTCCATACACGCGCGAGGCTATGAAATCAACGTGGGAGAACGGACGTGAGACTGACGTGTCGCTGCTGTAGGAGGTTGAACGCTGTCAACATTAAGGCTGTATTCACTCGTCAGGCTGCCCACCGGAACAAAGACGGAAAATTCAGTCATAGCAAAGTTGATGTCAAGTCATCCCGGGATTCGGTACTTTTTTTCTACGGTCGCCTTAAGCAGGTCTACAAGTCTCTATGACGGACAGACTTATAATAATTTGCATAATGATGCAAAAAAAAAGTCAGATCATAAATCCTTCTGCATGGCGTCTTGGTGTAAATGCTGCTAGTTCTGAGGCCAAAGCTTTCATGTGTTTAAATTGTGTAACCACAAAGGCAAAAAAAATTCACATCCTGTTTGTCTGCAGACAGACGAGTCGCAAACTTCCACCTTTGTGGGCTTATTCAGACTTAACATTAACACTTAACACTTGCGAAATTGCGGCAAACAGTACTTCAATGCAGATCCAACTAAAATTTGTCAAGTGCAGGCGGACTAGCATTCGTAAATGGGTCATGTTATGGAAATTAGATTATTTTTTTTTTTGTTCTTAAGGTTTATATTGTATACAAATAGTTTATTTTCTGAAATTAAACAACCAATTAAATCTTTGTGAGACCTATTTCCGAAAATGTGAGTTTGACTAATTCCATGACCATGCTTGTAACACTTCATTCACACTTCAAATCATCATTCCCCATCGAAACGCAGAGAAATGCTATTAATCCTACTCCTGCCTTAGTTTATGATCACTGGCACAAAAGCTCAAAGAAGTTGCTTGTGTTTGGTGATGTTTCCACTACATGGGAAATCCGCAACCAAATCAAGTATCCTATTCTTCAAACATTTAAAATTTACAATAAAACCACACCTTAACAAACTCACAATATAAATGAATAAATAAGTAGTACAGTAACGCAGAAAGAAGGATAATATACAAAACATCCTTTTCATGTACAGCTTTTTACTAAAAAAAATCCAATAAACGGTATGCTTCGGATGACTTCATAGAGAGCACAACTTAAACTTTGGGAAATTGGTATGAATAAAAAAATATTCAATAAAGTGAAATTGAGAGCTGTACATACAATGAAAAGTCTTGATCCTAGCACACAATTCCATATTTCCTCTTGTAAGCAGCGAAACAAGAAAACTTGCCAATTGACGAGAGTGATCAAAGTAAATAATGTCTCGCACTTACAAACACATACAGGAAACCTAAGTGTGTTTCCTGCCCGCTTGCGCAACTACACAAACAAAACAAATCACAGACTTAAGTGGTCAGACAGGGTTTGCTGTTGGAGGAAGGCAAATTCAAGATATTTATAAGGCCTTTTGCTTCATATTTAAGAACTAAATGAGACCGCCAGGAGTGGCCGATATGGGATCAAAACCCAACGCCAAGAAATGCAGTATTTTGAAATGCGGTGAAAATAAGTTTGCAGGTGGCAGAAATTTAACTTTGAAATGTTAATGTGTTAAGTCCCATTTGCTGTCTTCATGCATGAAGCAGCAGCTTTGATACTTTTTCCCCCCCACAAATGACTACAAGGAACAAACTGATTTCTATTTATAATTTTAATTTGTATGTATATTTTTTTGAAATTGTGCAACATGTTAGAATGCAATGAAACATATAACCTACATCTCTAATTCAAATGGTTCATCTTGGATGTTGTTTTACAGGGGTTCTAACATTTTTCTTTGGCTTACAGCTTACATACACCACCTGCACTTATATGCTCATATAAAACTTAAAAAAATAAAAAATAAAAATAGTACAGGCCATTTCGGCTACACACCTGGAAAAGAGAAGCTTTTTTCCCCCCTCAACACAGAAACATTATGTGTTGATCTTACACCTAAAGAAACAACTATGCAAGTGGACCAACTGTAAACAATCACTACTAATGTATTAGATTTGTTTGTCCTTACTTATTTGACCATAAAGACCTCTGGATACCTATGAGCTCAACAACAACAAACAAACATCTCTTCATTCTTATTCTTCTACATGTTGAAGTTATCACTGACCATGGGCTTGTCTGGCCAGGATCCGAAGCCTTGCTGCATCATGTACGTCCTCAGCAAATTCTTGGCCTGCTGGTACAGCTTCGCCGTGCTCTTCATTGACAAAAACATGATATGATTACTGTTGTGAAAGACGGACAATAAAGAAAGCATGCCCCACCCTGTACTAGACGAAAAAGCAGAAGGGCTCCTTTGGGTTACCTTGGCTTCTCCGTATGAACTTGTGGCAAGCAAGTCCTCCCTCTTGGCTTCTTTGGCCACCACCTTGAAGCGGTGCAACATCGCCGCCTTGCACAGGCGGCTTGCCAGAGCGGATCCACTCTTGAAGGGAGACCTATTTAAAATATGGAGATCACGGTAACCTGATTTGCGACACAGCAGTAGGGCTGAATAAAAAAAAAAAAAATCAATTAATCGATATCAAATCGATTTTCCTTTTCGAGTCTGATATCGATTCATAAAACAATGAATCGATTAATTTAGTATCTCTTTTGCCCATAAATTCATAGGAAAATATAATTTTAAAGGCCAGATATATATATTTTTTGTATCTTACTTTTTTCTGGAATTTTAGAATTTATAATTATGATAATATTCTCATCTCATCCTTGCTGATATCAATAGTTGCGTAACACTTTGTGATTATAACGTGTGCGTGTTACTTTCATTATTAACTCATTCACCCCCAGCCATTTTCACTAAAGCAACCCCCTTCGCTCCTGGCTGTTTGACTGGATTTTGACTGATTTTGCAAGGTCCACAGAATATTGTTTTCTAATTCTATAAAAACATGGAACACACCAAAAGAAAGATTAGAGTCTCTTCTTTAATCAGGTAAAAAATATATTTCTGTTTGCGTTTTACAGCTTTTTTTGCAACATGGCCCTGCTTGATCTCTTGTACTCTGCTGCCACCTGGTGGCCGTTTTTGTAATAACTACCACTGCTTCAACCATTCTTTTCAGTTCAGAGGCTGCATCAAAGCCTTCTGTATGCTCTAGGATTAATTTATTATTATTATTATTTTAAACGTATAAATACGTCTTTTCTCTCTCGCTTACTCGGCTGTGGTCCTTCCAATCAGACCGTCCACCACCTCAATGGAGTGGTCGCCTTCGCTCCAGTTGAAACAGTAGGTTACCAAGCCGTTGTCAGCACTGCTGCAGGCTACAGAGGGTACCGTGCTGACGTGAGGCCGCATCATGCAGTACAACATGGGCAGCAGCGCGGTGATGCCCTCCGTGCGCCGGTTCACCTTCATGTCCATGCCACGGATGTCCCCGCCGCCTGAGTCACCTGGACGGGTTCGTGAAAAGTGATTATGATGACGGATGATATGATTACAACAGTCCATTGAGCATCCACTTGCCTACGAGGATACTTTGGACGTAGACAGGCTCGATGAAGTGGCTCAGTAAGGCTCCCTGGTAGCCCAGCACTTGCCATTGGGTGATCTTGTCCATGGGTGACACGCTGACAATTTTGGTGCTGGGGTGCTTGGAGAAAACCGAGTACATCTGAAAAAGGGAGCAAGTTTAAAATACAGCTGAATCTATGTAGCCAAACACAAATTCAGTGACTTTATTTATATTGGAATAATATGTCACCGGTTCTGGCTAAATGGTCCTCATTGGTTGAAAAATAAAAATAAAAAAAGCAGCTTGATATATCTATTAGGTGTCAAAATTAGTATGTTTTTTTTTGTGTGTTTTTTTTTTAAACGTGTGATTAATGACAGCCCCTTACTTGGAAAGCCTGTGCCGGGGGAATTCCAGTCGCAACGCAGCAGACACGTCCATGTCAAAATTTAGCAGTAATAAAGGTAATAATAATGCATATATTTGTGCAGACTTCTGAAGTTACTTCATGATAAAGAATAAATAGCATGTTAATATGAAAAGAAAAATGCACTGAGCTGTTACCAACATCTTACAAATGCAATTAGGCCATCTAGTGGCAGAAAAATGACCTCAACACAAATCTTTCTCACACTCGTTTTTTACAGTTGAGTACATCTGTTTACTTTTAATTAAATGTTATGAATTATTATGAAATGACTATCAATGACTAAAAGATGCAGTCATATTTCTATAAGCTTAACATTTTTTTCCCCACTTTTAGGTTAAAATTTAAGGGAAAAATATTTTATTGTACATTTAGAACAGATAAAATGTGCGATTAATCATGAGTTAACTATACTGAAGTAATGCGATTAATTACGATTAAGAAAAGAATCGCCTGACACCCCTATTATCTATATATTCTATATCTACCCTTATTTCCTTTTGTAATGCTATATACCGCTTCTCAAAAATTGACATTTAACCTCAGAACTATGAGGCATGCTAACCACTACGTCACTGTCGTCCAGTAAGTTATCAAATTTACAACATACAAATTTCCAGAATAAAAGTCCAACACCTTGCCCTCCCTTGACACGTGCAGGCCCATCTCATTGTTCATCTGCCATGTTGATACGGAACAAGGGTTCAGGGACCTGCGAATACAAAGTACAAAGTACTTACAAAAATGACTAGATATGGATTTCATGGCCAATCTTTTAAGCGGCTTAGTAATTATTTACATAATAGAGTACAATATGTTAGTATGAATGGCATAGAGTTTGAGAGGTATATGATACAATGTGGGGTACCGCAAGGATCCATTTTAGGGCCATTATTGTTTCTTATACATATATGAATGACCTTGCTACAGTATCAACGACTCTATATCCAATATTATTTGTAGGTGATACCAATTTACTTATTTCCAACAGAAATGTTTCTTCACTCATTACTGAAGTTTAATAATGGCCTTCAGGCATTTCCAAAATGGTTTCAAACAAATAAATAGGCATTAGATGTTGGAAAGAGCATATTAGTTTTGTTTGCAATAAGGTAACTAAATCTCTGGGAATCATTAGGAAACAAACAAACCAAAAAGTACAACACACGCATTCAGTCCTATACACCTACAATTATTCAGTCGCTACTTACATTTTGGAGGGCATCTGAACGGCGCCCATCGGAACCTGGTTGACGTAAAGGTGCAGCGTGGTGCCAGTCTTCAGGCTGAGGAGGCCATTGTCTTTATCGTTGGGCTGGAAGATGGACTTCTCAATCAGGTGTGTGGTTTTGCTGAAGAACATCAGCAGGTGCTGGTAGAGGAATCTCATAAGCGACCGCCTGGCAGTGACCACGGCGTGCGAGTCGTGCACAATGCGTCCATTTGTCGACGCGCTCTCGCTGGCACTGTAGTTGCCGGTGCCCATGGCTACCACCTCACATCCACTGGCTACAGAGAGCAAATTAAAAAGGAAAGAGGATTGGGGGTTGGGGTGAGGGGATAAGGTCAGTATTTCTCCTTTAATTAGGCTCATCTAGGAAAATAATGATTCAACCTGCCTGACCTGCAGACCAGAGATCTAACCAACGGCACAATGTTCAACTTAAATCCTATCTACATAATTGTTTGTAGCCACAGAATGCACTCACAAGTCTGAATGACGAATGCCGCGACGCTGGCGGTGCAGGCGGAGAACTGCGGTTGGCTGTTCATCAACTCGGTGAGTTGATCCTTGACGGCCTTTGGTATCTGGAGGTTAGCGGGACTCTTCCTCTCTGTCAAGTAACACATAAAAGAATTGTGTAGCGAAGGAAATGTAACTGCGCCAATGAAGCAGATAAAAGTGCCTGATCAGATTTTTTTGGTGAAAAGAGAAGAAAAGCAGCACATAAAATGGATGGACTACCATGAACAAGCGCGTAGGCTTGGCTGCCTGATTGGGAGGACTCCTCTAAAGCTGGCAGAAATGGTGGAAGAGCTGAAAAAAATAAAATACTCAAACCGGGTCAGTTCCTTGACACAACCCTCTTTGTGAAGATGGCTGATGTCCAATGTGTTCTTCAATGGCCATTCAAGTTTTAAGAGAGGTTAAACACTATAAACTCAAATTAAAATAAAGTAGGAGACTTGCAGCATACAATAAGAATATTTCTCTTAGCATATGTATATGTGTATATAACTGACATTGAATTTGCTTAATTTCCTATACGTCGCATTAAGTTCCATTTCCTGTTTCATGGTTGCATTTGTATTTGTCCTCATTACCATCAATGATACCATATTGTGGTGTTATCGCAAAAATAATAATAATAATAATAATAAATAGTCAAATGAAAAGATATGCATGTGTGGAATTAATCCCTTATTGAGTTCAAGTTATGCAATTGTGATAGTTTTGTTTTACTTTTGTGGCATTTCCACACATATATATATATATATATATATATACTGGCTCACCAGACAATTTAGGGGGGTCAGCCTTCTCTTTCTCTAATGTGGGCAGCAGGTCCTGAAGAGCCAGCTCAGCCGCTTTGAGCCGGGCCTCCTTTTTTGTCGTCCCCATTCCGGTTCTGTACTGGACGCCGTCAACCACCACGCAAAAAGCGAAGAACAATCCACTTACGTTGTCTTAAGAGTCAGAAAGAAATATGCCGCTTGAGTCACACTGTATGTTTCAAATGGCACATTTTTTTTTGCTTGCTTTCAAAAATGTTATTCTCTATCGTACCTGTGGTCACCGTCTCCTTGATGTCCAGGTGGAATTGTAAAGTTTGCGCCAGCTGATGCAGCAAAGACACAGCATGGGTCTTACCGCTTCGGTACCTGCTGATCAGCTCTTTTGACCCAAAACTTTCTTTGAGCCAAGCTTTGGGTGTTGAAGGAAAAGGAACCCGTTAAGTTTTTAAATGACTGATTTAATGATACACCAAGTCTCTTTGGGGAACTCACCAGGATTGTACTTGCTGTTTTTATTGAGTTGAGCATTTGGCTTGTCTGTGTTGGCCATTTGGGGAAAGCTGGCTCCCCACCAAAACAAAAAAAAAAAAGTAATTAAATAAATAAATAAATAATACAGTAAGTACAAAACCAAAAACACAATATATTAAGCCAAACGTGATTCAGCATTTGATGATATTTGACAACACATTGACAGATTAGTTAGCCAATTAAACGCAATGTTAATGAATCACAGACGTTTTTAACTAATGTTTGTTTACCTTTACATCCCCTTACTGTTTTAGTAGCAGTTACCGCACATAGCCTTTCTGTATAGTTACGGAATGCTTTACTACAATAACAGTACTGTACCGGTACTAATCACAGGCTAGCGCGAATTAGGCCGAAGCTAATTAATTAGCAATCATGGTTAGCATGACGTCGACAATCCAAATTCGCACAGTGAACATTTCATGGCGTCCGTTGAAAACTGAATTTGACGCTCAATGTAAAATATTCTTATAGCTTATCAGTTATACCTCCATGGCGTTCGTTAAAATTAAAAACGCCACAAGGACTAATTTAGGACACAAACGCGAGGAATCGATTAAGTTAGCGAGTTTTCAATTTCTTACAAAACGTTACAGAGTACACAGTTTAATATTTTTACTTGTGTCTTAAAGTCCTTATTTGTGTTTTATTTCCCATATGGCTCCTTACCTGTCCAGCAGTAAATGTTAGTATGCTCACAATCAGGTCGACTCAACCACACAGCCCGTTGCTTTGCTCCAGAACAAGAAAAGGCAATCAACCCTCGGGGGCCTCACGGACATTCAGATGGCAGAGCGGAGCTAATTCAAACTTAAACACGGAAATGTGACGCGCCTGATGGCGAGCCGACTTGCTCGATAGAGGTAACGACACAACTTTAAATAACTTAAAAATGGCGTGATTGCTGTAGGAAATTAACGAAAAAGAAGGTTCTACGGACGAGGCACGGGCACCGTAAATTTGAAATGACGTAGGTGGAGTATGACGTAACTCGAGGACATTCACACTTGGGGTTGACTTCTGTTGGAAGATTATAGCATTTGTGAGCTGCATTACAGCTTTTCCATCTTGGATGAAATCATGATGAATACTATAAATGTTTGGGTGTTAAACATATACAATTTTGTGGGATGTCTCTGAGTGTAAATGATGCAGTCGTGAGAGAGTGCTGATGGTGAAACAGTAGTGGGTTTAGCACAGACCTCTGTGATACTCCTTTGTAGGCCCTATTGAACCTAACATGCATGTTTTGGGAATGTAGGAAGCCAGAGTACCTGGAGAAACCCCACACAAACACGGGAGAACCTGCAAACGCCATATAGGACATGCTCATGGAATAGGGAACCTGTTTTTTTTTTTTTAGGTCCCTTATTAACCCCAGTCGTGTTAAGTGAGCAAGTTGGTTGTGGTTTGAGGTGGAATTTGCTTCAAAATGGTTTCAACATTACGTTCGTACTACGCCACTCTGGATGGGAAATGGCAAGCATTCACACGATATTAACTGTAAAGTGTGCCCACAGTGAATGATGACGATCGAGGTCAGTTCATACTTGAAAAGGAAACGTGAAAACGGGATTTACCCATCAACTACGTAGGATCGAGTACACAATCTCTTAGGGGTGTAGTAAACCACAAACCATTTCCATTCATAAAACTGGATGTTAGATTGCTCTCAGTTTCAGTTTGATATATTTTCTGCGTATTCTTACATGTTTTGCTCAGTCAGAAATGAAACCTAACCCAACCTCGGAAAAAGAAAAAGCATTTATGTAGCTTTTACCTGTTGGAACAATAATACTTTCAAAGGGTCATTCAAGGTAGTGGAATTCCCCATGTCGATGTTTAGTTGGTATTCCAAAATACGGTATTCTCAAAAGATGCCATCTTTTCCTCATAGTACGCACTGGGCATAGGCAACACACGTTTCAAAAGGTAATTCATGATTATTGCACATTTTCTAATAGCATCCAAAACAACAATATCGCATTAAAATATATATTTTTAAAAATCATACTTGTGATGTAGACAAAAGGTCCAATATCAATATTTGATGCAAACAGCACGATAAGTCTTGACATATTTTATTTTAAGTTGATTGATACTGAAGAGGAATAAAAAATATTGTCCTCTTTGCGTGTTCCAAAACTTGAAGACAGATTTAATGTAAGAAAAAACACCTTTGCAAAAAATGATTTTAATCTAACAGAGATCTCTGGACATCATGACATGCACCAAACATCACATAACAGGTGGAATTTCAGAGTGCCGAATGTGTCTCTTCCGCGTGTAAAATGGCTTCTTATAGTTAAAACCGACCGCCTCTCTTTCATTTGTAGACAAAACATACTCTCTGGGTACTTTTCCATGAGCGATGGCGAAAACAGAGTCAGGGGTGCGTGTTCGAAACAGATTCTGTTCTCAAGGACCAAATGTGTTTTCCCACAGAGAAGGAACTTCTAGACCAAATAATATGTCCCAGCTTCAGGTCAAATTCAACACTACTTGCTTTACACGTCTATAAAACCTTTCAACATGGTTAATATAAAGAATTAAGATGTTAATAATGTATAACAATGGTTAATATATGAAAATAAAGAATTTAAATGTTAATAATATCTAACAATACCCATAAAAAAATTTGGATGTCCGCTGAACAGTAGAGGGCAGTGTAGGAGTAGAGATGAATCTGTTGGGTGGATGCCTTTGGACATCAGTAAAAGGACCTTTTCAATGTCAAATATCCATTTCTATCACAAACATCTGCAAATGAAGCCAAATATGATAATTATTATTATGGCATTATAAAAACTCAAGTGCAATGTGACTCATAAGAGCAGTGTTGATGCTATCTTTCATAAGGATTAAAAAAAAAAAGTGTGAATACAGTATATAGAGCTCTCAAAGCTAACACATTCATTTCCATAAAGTGTGATATAACATTGTGCAACAAGATAAACCAGGGTTTCCCTAATTTACAGCCTGTAATGGGTTGACTGTCAGGCGAAAACGATATATCGTTTCTATTATTCCATTCTGTGTCATGAGTTTGAGTCTCATTGATAAATAACAGCAGCTCAACTCCAGGCTGCCGCTTCTGCCTGCAAGTTGCATTCAGCCGTAGTTCTCCGCTGTGTCTCCACAGCCCGAGATTGAATCTTCCCCATTCATTAGACTAAGTGGATGAGGCTCCCTAATAGGGGCTCCCTTCCCCTCAATAATTGCCATTGATTGGCGTAAATTAGACCCTAGTTGCCAGACGAGTGATTCTCGACGACGATAATCTGATTCCCAACTCAAACTAATAGGATTTTAACTCTGGCTTTGGCCTTAATGTCCGTCTGCGAAACCTGCCCGTGGCCCTTGGCCCCCCATCTACACCAGGTCCTCTGGATCATATCTGGTCCAGGACTAAGTTGGACGGGTGTGTGGATTCACTGGGGCCATTCAATCACAAGTCTTCAACTGGCGGTCATTCATGCGCGTCACTGCAACAGTGTCGTTCAAATGACCTCGGAAATGTTATATAAACACTCGTTCAAAAGAAATGTTGTACAATACTGAAACAGAAGATTAGAAATGTGAATAATCTTAACTGGCTATTATTCATTAATCTGTTTTGAAATTAGATAGAAATCCTGATATGCTTTGGAATGGCCTTCTTCCAGAAGATGTATTTTGGCGTCCATTTTGTCAAATGATGCCAAAAGCCAAAACCAAAGATTACCAATGGCAATAATTTAATTTATACTATTTTACAAAATCGAACATTATCATTAGATGTACTTTTGAATGGCCTAAATTACATTTTAACCAAATGATCTTAGTTCTAACTCTAAAAAAAAAGAAAAAAGCTTCAAGTCAACCTTAAACATTTCTTGACAATAATGTTATATGTGACCTCACTGGTCTAAACATGACATTCTGATTAATATTACATTTGTGGAATATGAGTTATGAAACAAAATCCAGCCATTTTTATCCATCTCAGGCCATTTTGCAACTTGCTGTCGACTGACGATGATGACATCACAGTTGCTCAGGGCTCAGGCAACGACCAATCACAGCTCACCTGTCTTCTGAAGCTGAGCTGTGATTGGTTGTCGCCTGAGCAACATTGATGTCATCTTCAGTCGACAGCAAGATGACATATTGCGATGAAGATATTGTGTTGGTAGAATATGAGCTATGAAGCAAAATCTAGCCATTTTTAATTATCCATCTGAAGGGGCGGCCATTTTGCCACTTGTTTTCGACTGACGATGACATCAATGTTGCTCAGGGCTCAGGCAACGACCAATCACAGCTCACCTGTCTTCTGAAGCTGAGCTGTGATTGGTTGTCACCTGAGCCCTGAGCAACATTGATGTCATCTTCAGTCGACAGCAAGTGGCAAAATGGCCGCCCCCTTAGGTGGATAAAAATGGCTGGATTTTGCTGCTTAACTCATATTCCACTAACGCAATGGCAACCAGAATGCCATATTTAGACTAGTAGGGCTGAATAGAACATATTATTGTAAAAAATAAAAATAAAAATGCTTTGGGTTGACTTCCTCTTTAAGAAGGTGGGTTAGAAACCCACAGTAGGAGGAAGCATGCATGCCGACTGTCACATCCATTGTATTAATCTGTATATAAGGAAGTAGATATACTCCCCCCACTTGTTTCGGTGATTAGAATTCCATTTACTGATCCAGAGGCAGCGGTGCGTTTGAACAAAGCTACTCTTTTAGCACTAAAATGGTCGGCGTTGACTGATCACCACTCTGCGACTTCGTTAATGAAGAGCTGCTACCAAGTGGGAGTAAATGCTGTCATTTTGTGTCTTTATTATGAGCCGACGCCAAAGTCCATCGCTATCCGTCCTTCCGCTTTCCAAACAAGTCCATAACAAGAATACGGCCGATGTTCTTTTGTCATTCTGTTGATAAGGGGGACGCCGCTGCGACGACTAAGGCCGGAGGACTAATGAATCTCCACTCCATTACCCCTGAATCGGACAGATTGCTCTCCCGGAGAAATGAATTGAGTTTTTTGTATTTGTGAGATCATTCTCCCTCCATTAACTGCTCTTTATCCCGTCTCTTCATCACAGGCAAATCAGGTTAGGCAGCCATGATTAGCCGGGGTGGCCTCCCTTTTTAAAAGGTAATTGGGTTTGGCGGCTCAGCTGATAGTGCCATTAGGACCAATAAAGGCTGGGCTTGGCTCATCGAGTGAAACAGATTCTTCGGCGGCAGATGGCAGGCGGAGGGATGATGCGTTCGGGGCGAAAACAAAGTTTGTGTAACCAAAGTAGTTGGGGGGGGGGGGTTATCCTCGCGGTGCGCCGCCCCTCCCCCCCCCCAGTGTGGCCTAATCACCTTAACATTTTCATCTTTTCACTGGAGGGACATTTTCAAATGGCAGAAGATGGCCTTCGATGATGTACTCTCGGGAACTGCGTGGTTAATTACGCATTTACAGGAAACACTAGCATGAAGAATCTGAAGCTACAGCTGCATTCTTCATGCGAGTAATATTTACTTGAAAAAGCCTTGTAAAGTTTTTTTTTTCACTCAGAAAGTAAATTTTACAAAGTGAGTTTTGAGTACATTTTACCAGTTAATAAAATTTGCTGAATGCTAATAGCTGAATGCTAACAGCTGAATGCTAATGAAGGAAATTTAAAGTTAAATTATGTAAAAATTACAAAGTATTAATTACTTATTAACTCATTCACTGCCATAAATTCCTTTAAAAAAAAAAGATTGTTAAAAATTAGGGGCAAGAGGCGGTTATTTTTTTTTTTAATTGTAATTAAATCGCATGACTTTACTAGTTAATTCACGATTAATCACAAATTTTATATCTGTTCTAAATGTTTTCATACTCTTGTTAACAAAAGTGGGAAAAAATGTTAAACTAATAGAAATAGTTCAAAATTTTTTTGGACGTTTATAGCCGTCATTGGCAGTGAATGATTTATTATTTTTAAAGGAAAGAAAATATTATTCAAAATTTGGGGCGTTTGAAAAGTCTTTCATCGTAATTAATCTCATGACTTCAGTAGTTAACTTGCGATTAATCACAAATTTCATATCTGTTCTAAATGTACAATAAAAAAAATCTAGGTTTTCATATTGTTGTTAACAAAAGTGGAAACAAAATGTTAAAACTAATAGAAATTGTTTAAATTAATTTTTGACGTTTATAGCCGTCATTGGTAGTAAATGAGTTAAAAAAAAGAATGCTTGAAGTGCAAAATAAATTCTGCAAAGTGGCACTGGGCAGGATTTGAAGGTGTGTAAAGGTGAGAAGGGGTGCTGGGTGTGTGGGATAAAACATTTGTCAAATGCTGGTTGGGAGTTAAAAGTTAATAAGACGCTGGTCTAGATGATTAAATATTCTGGATAAAAATTGAATAGTGCAACAAAAATGCGTTTGAGGAATTGGGGGTGTTTTCAGCTCTGTCTGGAGGTCAATAGGGGCGCGTCGCATAATTGGAATGGCTGGTTAAGATGATGGCGATTGGAGGGTGTTTTAATTTGTGTGGACGGTAGGTGGGGTTTGCTAACATGCCAGAAACCGACACTAGTCGGGGCATTCATGTTTGTATGGTTGAAAAGATCAAATATCAAGCAGTTCATGATTCATATTCGCTTACTTATAGATGGCTACTCCACTAGGGGGAGCAAATTCCCATACAAACACCAGAGATTGACAAGACATTTATTTTTGGGCACCTTGCCACCTTGTGTGCACATGCCAGAAACCGCCACTGATCAGGCCATTCATAGTGTAGTGTAAAACTCTTTGCAAAAAGCTGGTCTCGAAGATGAAATATTACGCATAAAATCCTGCCTAGTTGCTTTCGTTTAGTGCTTACAAGGCCATTCAGGCGCTTATTTTTCTGCTAAATCACATACTGTATATCACATCCTGCAGAGATAGCGATGAAGCGCTCTAAAAATATGCGCCTTTGCTCAGTCCTAAACGAGCAATTAAGAAGATCATTACTTTGACGACGGGGTCATTTCTGAGACGGCGGGTGTAACGTTATCCGGGCTTTATGGTGACGGCGGCGTAAACTGCACTCTACCTGTTTTTCGACAGCTGAGGCCCGGCGGGGCGCTGAAAGCGAATACCTGATTGTGTTAGCGTCTCCCCTTTAAGCTGTTGTCACCTTGCTGACCGATTATGGGCAATTACCTGCTCTGTCGGAATCCTAGCCGAATAGATTGAATTCAGATTGATTTTGGCCCAGGAAAGAGGAGGGAATTTAAAGCCTTTTTTAATTGGGTATTTGGTGTGTGCTGATGTGAACAGCGGGGCCTTCCCGGGGGATCCGTTATGGGCCAATAATGGCATCGGAGTGCGGTGGTGGTGCTGAGGGCGGGGCGGTCGCTCCGGTCTCGTCTGCCGACTCCCTCCCAAGGCCATAACCCTGCATTTGCTCTGAGTGCTTTTCTATTATGCATTGATAGTTGAGCATCAATCAATAAGAAGGGAAACAGAAAACCCAGCGAAACCAACTTCTTAAGTGTAAAATGCCTCTTAATACCCGGGGCCTTTCAAACAACTTAACCTGGACGCTTTTTACCCTCACCCTTTCCTCCCGGTTGCTCTTTGAGGGACACTTACCGGCGCCGGGCGACACCATCTTTTATTTACAAGTGGCTGCAAATGTGAAAAGGATGCCAGTTTGCTAATAAACGACGGTGTTTGCAGAAGCGCAATGGACCAGTGGCTTTTAAACTGGCTGTCCGCGACCCGCAGCTTCCGCAAAATCATTTGTAATTTATCATTATGTCTTTTTTTTTTTTTTTTGTATACCTATAAGAACAAATCAATTACTCCACAATGTCTCAACTTTGAGGCAACTTAAAGTGCTGATTGAGTATGATTTCTGGTTCATATCATCACGTACTGATATGAATTTTTTTTTTTGTACAAACACCAATCCCCTGCTTAGTCACTTATTACAAGTTTTTCTTTTTAATCTTAAAATGGCTTGCTTACTTTAACCAGAAACTAAATTGGTAGGGCTGGGTTTAAAAAAAATCAAATAATCGATATCGAATCGATTTTCCTTTTTGAGCCTGATATTGATTCATAAAATCATGAATCGATTATTTTAATGTCTCTTTTTTCCCATAAATTCATAAGAAAATAGAATTTTAAAGGCTTTTTTTTTGTATTTTACTGTTTTCTTGAAATGTATTGTTCATATGAATTGAATAATGAATACCTGACTTATTGCACTTTTAGACAGTTCAGAATCTTTATTTACAATTATTGAATTAATTAAAATTTAATTTGAAACTTGTTTGTGGAGTTCTTAATCGTGCCCTTAATCTTTAAGAAGAATTGGTGTTCCATAATTAATCAATGTCGATTGAAATTTAGCAGATCGAATCGAATCGGGAAAAATCAAATTGAACTGAACCCTTGTGAATCAAAATTGAATCGATTGAGGAAATTAGAATCGAGTACCCAGCCCTACAAATTGGCCACAAATGTAAATCTGCGACTCACTCAACCGCAAAGTAGCGAAGGAACACTTATTTGGAATTTTTTCTTTCATGACTTCCTTTCTTCGTTAATCTTTGATTTGAATGTATTTAAAAGAATATATATTCATAAAGTAACTTTATAAATGTAATTATAAATATCTATATTAATTATCAAATGTATTCTTATAATATTAAAAAAAAATTCTCCCAAAAAAAAAAATATTCTCAAAAATAAGAAAAGACAAAGTGAGATATTCAATGAGAAAGGCAGGTTTTATAGCAGAACAGGAATTTATAGGCAACAAATAGACAACTTTTTAAATCCTCTGGCATTTCGGTTAACTTATCTTAAGGGGTCCCCGGATCCCAAAATGTTGAGAACACAGCAATTATTCATTCCACCTCAGCAAAAACATGAGAAACCTTCCGTCGACTCGATTTTTTTTTTCCTTCCAATTTTGCAGGAACGTCAAGGTTGATAAGGTCACCAGAACCCCCGCATGATCGTATTATGGATATAGTGAAATCAAATCCGGCAAATGGCTTTAAAATGACCCAAGAAAGATGGCCTCCTTTATAATGCTTAAACGCAGAACATGGAGAGTCGCCTTTCACATTAATAATGCCGCAATGGGCCTGAATTGGGACGATTCCGGGAAAAAGTGCAACCCGGACCTGCAGATAAGCGAACAGCGGTGGGAAGAGATAAGCGCAACAGTCACAGCAACGCTCAGCCACATAATACACAAAGTCCACCTCAGGCCTTGCCAATGCGCCCCCACCGGGCTCGCCTGTCACCACTAATGCAGCTTTTTTTCCTACAGTAAGGCTATCCCGGCGATTTCTCGGAATGGCCCAGTTCACCTTTCCTCGGGTCCAGATGACAGGACGCGATACAGCGGGGAAACATTGATCGCTGGCCTGGTCCACATCTTAAATGTCCATCAACTGACGATTGCGTTTGCAGATCAACAGGTTAGTGGATAAAGAGGGACCTTTTTTCCACGTTTTTTACCAATCACCACCTGTCACTGCTAATATTTGTGGGAAATGCTAAAGCATTCTCACAAATGTTGTTGTGATTGTTTTTACAGAATACCACATAATGCTTACAAATTTCAACTTGCTTCAAAAATTCACGCCTCCTGGGGTATATATACAGTATATATATATAATATATCATCTGATTTCACATTACTTACAGTATTCACACAATTTAATGATAAATATCAACTTTCTCCCCATTCATTTTCAATGGGACAAACGTTGAAATTTCTTTTTTTTTTTCTTTCTAAGGAGAGCTCAGTATTGTTCATTCGATTTGACATCATCATTGCTCTCCTTTTTTTTTTTTTTTTAAATATATATAAAAAAAAAATTCTCTTTTTTTCTTCTTTTTTTTTTAAATATATATAAATATATATATACATATACACACATATATATATATATATATACACACACTTTTTTTTTGTATGTGGGTGAGTACGTGTATGTGCGTGTGTGTGTGTGTGCGTGCGTGCGAGCGTGTGTGTATTCATCAGTTCACCTAAAGCCCATTAAAAAAAAAATCCCATAATAATAATATAATATAATAAGAAATTGCCAAATGCAGAAACATCAATGTAAGTTATCACGATGTAGTGGCTCTCGCTAACAGACAGAATTAAGTAACCAGAATTAGGTCAAAAAATTCTATATACGTAGACCATGTTTCTATAAATTTTGATATTTGGTTTTTATTTGAGGCAGATATTTTTTCCATTAAAATGTGATTTATGAGGAGGTTAGACCATTGGTCGATATTAAGAGTTTGTTTGTTTTTCCAGTTAACAAGAATTGTTTTTTTTAGCGATAGTAAGGGCTACAAGTGTAGATTGAAATTGTTTATGTGGCAAGTCAGTTGTTGTTAGGTCACCTAGCAAACACAAGTTTGGAGATAAAGGTATCCTACAGTCCAAAATAGCGGAAAGTTTTTCTAAGACTTTAGTCCAGAAATACATAACCGGAGTACATAACCATAAAGCATGAACATAAGTGTCTGTAGTGTTTTGTAAGCATTGGAGACAAATGTCGGAGTCTGAGAGTCCCATTTTCTTCATCATATATTGAGTAATGTATGTTCTGTGAATAATTTTATATTGGATAAGTTGCAAATTTGTGTGTTTTGTCATTTTAAATGCGTTTTCACAAACTTGCATCCAAAAGTCAGGTTCCGGTGCTATAGACAAGTCTGTCTCCCATTTCGAGATGGGTAAAGACAATTTATCAGTATATGAAAGTAGCTCTAAGTCCCACTTTCCACGCCCACTTCCATACATACGACTTATCATCATGACCACCTGTCTGATACTGCTCAGTGGCGCAGTTGGTAAAGTGCATTGTCCAGTAACCCGGGAGGTCGCGGGTTTGAATCCCACCTTTGACTACACATTGCAAATATATCCACGGCCATTATGCTAAGTGATATAAATGTATACCAACTAACTACCATGTCAAGCAAGAAATGCATTCGAATTTCACTGAAATGATTAAATGCATGCTACCTGGGTTCAAAATTTAAGTACATTCGATGGTTCGATACCAAGTGACTATCAGATAAGGAAATGGATTATATTTTCACTGAACTGAGTAAAGGCATCAGATGACACTTTTCAAAATAAATATGCCTATTAGCCATGATTTTGAACAAGTCAAGTTAGCTCGTTCAAACTCCACTTGGACCACATTTTAGTAATTTATCTTTTAATTTACTTCATAAGGACATGCATTCAAATCTTAGCATTCATTGCAGAAATTGCACTTTGTCTCGTCTCATTTAGGTTAATCATAGTGGCAGACAAACGCCTTTTGTCTAACTGTACACAGTTTGCGTACCCCCTCATACCAATGCACATCCTAAAAAAAAGTCAGTAGCTTCTTCATGCTAATTTTCATTGGAAATGTGAAATTATTATAACCAGACAATTCAATTTTAATTTTGCACACCCCACAGTTCTGGAATCCCTGTTTAAGACCCCGTTTTTCAATAAACTGACCCTAACACATTAATCCACATTTAAAAACTTTTTTTTTTCGTTAGTTTTTTTGGGTGGCTTGTTCACATTTGTACTTTTGATTTGATATTTTTTAACCCTGAATGTGTCAAGTAAAAAAAAACAAAAAAAACTAAAAACTTTGAATTAGGAGGTGGTCGCCTTGGGGTGCGGTAACATGATGTCCAGAGGTCAGCGGAGGTCAAAGGGTCAGCAGCAGAAGGTCACGATTAATGGATCGTCGGATAAAACTAGCGAGCTAATATTACCAATCGTCCTTCGCAGAAGGCGGAGAGGGAATTCCTTGCCTTGAAGAATTGTCGCGAAAAAGAAAAAAGAAAAAGCCGTGAAGGGCAAACAGCTTGGCTAAGGAGTTCAAGTGGTCACACGCTTTTGATTGACCAATCGGGAGGAGGGCCAAGCAATTAATCGACACGGAAAGTCAATGAAATTGTAGCAAATCAGTGCAGATTGTACAGAATTGTTTTTTCCACATTGACAACAGGGTGAATACAGTGTCATCCAATATATATGTATATTTGTATCATTTTTAAGAATGATTAACTTACTTTATAGAAACAAATCAAACATAGTCTTCCCACGTATGGAATAACTGCACTCAATCTGTCATCATCAGGCTAAAGTGCTGCAAAGCATCCAATGTCCTTTAGGTGGCGTCTCCCACCCTCGACACAATGAAGTCCTTGTAACCGGGTCACTCATGGTAAAGAGATTTTTAATCTCAGTAAAAAAAAAAATATTCACCTGGTTAAATAAAGGAAATGAATGACTTTCTCATCCAGGTTGCTTTTAAACTCAGAAAGAAAAATATTGCAATGTATTTATTGTATTTGTCCAAAATCCAATAGTAAGTCTATGGGAAATTGGCCGAATACTTTTTTTGTCCCACGGTACATTTATATTCATCTAAAGCAGGTGGGAACACCTTTGAGCTGACGGGCTACATTTGATTTTTAAAAAAGAAAAAACTTACAGATGGGACTCAACATTTATGTAAATAATTATTTCTCATTTTCAAATTGTATTGTATAAATAATTCCCTCAATTAATCAGCCAGTTGTTTAACAAATACAACATATTTTATTCATATGTAAAATCATTCATTTTATACAAATTTATTTTAATTTTATTATTTACAATAAATCAGCTAACTAGAGTAGCTATGGAATGAGATACATTCATCACAACAATGAATATATGAAATTTAATAAACACATTTCAGGGGAAAAACATCGAAATTAATGCAACAAATATTACCCTTGTTTTTGTTTTACTATCTTATACTAATACTACAGGGTTTTTTTTCTACAATCAGTGACTTATTTTTATGTTTGTGTAAGAATGTTAATATAGTCACAATTTATTATATATAGATTTATTTTTACAGTAGTAAATGTGGTAGAACGCTAATTTGATATTTGCAATTAGAGAAAAAATATATAATAAAGTCAATGGCAAAAGTAAATAAATAAAAACATAAAAAAATACAAATAAATTAAGAAAATAAGATCAAATACTTTTTTTTAAAATACAGATTTATTTACTTCTTTAGACTCTCGTTGCGAGCCTTACTGTGCGAGGTGCTACTGTAAATGTGATGCCTTTGTTATCATCCTAACAGGATGCGCCCCTATGACCGTGTGTTTTGCCCCATAGTATGCGAAAGCCAAAGCATACGCAGATGATCAGGGCCGTGCGAGAGCCGTATTGAAGCCCGGCGGGTTTTGCTTTAAGGCCTGCGAGCCGTCGCTTGTATTGGATTTCACACAGAGGCGCTAAACACGCCGCTTTCCTCCGCGTCGCTGTTGTTCCGACACGCTCGGCTGAGACGGAGAGAGGCTCTCTAAAGTGTCAGCTCGAGGATGTGGGAACTGCAGGTCGGCTTTTGAGCGCACACAAACTTACGCCTCTCATGTTTCAGCCCACAATGTGGGTGGATGTGACGCCAGGCCCCACTTCTGATAGAAAATCAAAACGCAGTTGTACCTCCAAAGTCGAACGCATTCCCTTCGATGACTTTTCAAAACGACATTTTTTTGCTACCTAGTGGCTAGCGTGGGAAGCTAACTTAGCGAGCTACATCTTTGCTACATTTGTCGAACAATACAAATGGATCGACTCAAATGCAAAGCAACAGTCAAAGAATATCCTAATCAAAGCCCTTCATTCATTCGTTCACAAAAATGTGGTCACCTGCTCTGGTTGCGAGTCCTATCAGGCAGACATGAATTGGAGCTAGCTCAAAGCTAATATAGCAATCTAAATCTGACGCCACAAACAGATATGACAGCAGTTCCAAATACAAGTTGTTTGTCCATAAAAATGTGGTCAATACCGACTCTGGCTAGCTGGAACGGCGCCTAGCTTGAAGCTAACATAGCAGTCTACGTCTTCTCTCAGTGCTTTCTTGTCAAACAGCACAAAGTGATGGACTCAAATGCAAAACACCGTTCAGTCTCAGAGGACCCAAATTGAAAGTTTTTCCTTCAGAAGAAGTTGGTCCAGCCAATCGTCCTATCAAGCCAACAAGACAGGAAGCTAGCTCGAAGCTAATGTAACAAGCTACATCTGCACTCAGGGCTCCTTCTCAGCACAATCGGACACAAATGCATGACAGAAGTCAAATTAAAAAAACAACAACAACGACCAATTTCTTTCACGAAAAGCTGGTCGATACCGGCTCTAGCTGAGAGATGAAGCTCACAAGATGAAGTCTTTTCTTTGTGCTCCAGTCAAGCGATCAAAATCAAAATAATTTGTTAAATTTTGTTGGTTAAATAGGTTGTTTTTTGTTAAGCAGGTTAAATCCTGCTTAGAGTCCATCAAGTCATTAGGACTTGGGACCTAGCGCAAAGCTAACGTAGCAGTTTACATCTCCACTTGGTGCGCCTTCTTGACAAACACCCCAAATTTGACTCATTCATTCACTTAAGATTGGTCTGGCGGAGAATCCAATCAAGCCAACAAGAATAGGAGCTAGCTGGAAGCTAACATAGCAGTGGTATATACTCCTACTCAGTTCTTCTTCTTGCCAAACAGGGCCAATAGATAAGACGGCTGTCACTGAAGATCTAAATCAAAGTTGTTTATTCACAAAAGGGTAGTCAACACCAACAGTCCTTTATATCAAGTCAAAAAGAATGCGAAGTCTAGATCTTTACTCTGCGCTCCGAGTTATCAAGCAACAATGGATGGGCTCAGATGCAGGGCTTGAAAAGTTACAAATATCAAACGCATGGCCCTTTGTTTAAAAAAAAAAAAAAAAAAAGCAACTTCTGTTCAGTCATTTTCTGTAATGCCGGACAAAAGTACTTGGACACGGCGAGCCTTTACTAGCTTCATTTGCTCCCCGTCAATCCGTCGGCGTATTGTTATTTTAATCCTCTCCTGAGCCCACTCCACTTTCAACAACGTGATGCGATATCAATATGAGCGAGGACAATAAGACTCTCTTTGGGCTAATCATTCAAAAAGATGCTGGCTTTTGTCCTCTGCAGTCGTAGAGGATACAAACGGCTGATGAATCCCCGGAGGTGGCGTTTATTAACTCCATCACGTGTCCATAGGTGCGCAGCAGCTGCACAGGCCCTGAGGACGGGAGGGGGGGGGGGGGTTCTAGAGCCCCCACTACCCGCTTTCCTCACTTCCATACAGGCCCGAAGGCCAGCCTGTTGTCATGGACTAAATCAATGCTTGCCCGTCAAGACGACGTGTCCACGCATTGATATCCCCCCTCCTCGCCCGCTCTTTATTATTTTAATTAATCAGGATGGCTGCACCTGTCTGTCAGTTTGTGCCGCTCGCCATTCCTCGCACACGAAAAAAAAACTAATTAAAGTGGCTGGCAAGGCATTCTGTGTGGTTTTTTTTTGGGGGGGGGGGGTGGAGACAAGATGAATTGGATACAGATGCCAGAGCTTTCATTAAAAATCCTCTTTGCAAACAGCTCGAGCGTTGTTGTTTTTTTTTTTGTTCTCGGCCAGGTAAGGCGAGGGTTAATGAAGCGGCAGGCTGCGTTGCGTGTAATTGTGAGCGGGAATAAAACGTGGCTCCGGGGCAAACGTGCGGTGGAAATCATACCCTCAAAAATATCAGCTGTCTCACTGACAAATTATCGAGGCTCATTAGGGCTTGTTTGAAATGTCATGTCTGGAGTTGTCATATCATCACGTCATATTGAATTTTAATCAAATCAGGTGGTAGGAAACCGCAAAATTCCAACAGAGATTTGAACTCAGAACTCCTGACAGCGAGGCAGTTGTTCTGACCCCTAGGCCCGCCAACCAGTTTCACCAGTTGGGTTTCCATCCACCTATTTTTATTCGAATTTTCAGCAAATGCAAAAAATGAAACTTAATGAAAACACTAGAAATTTGAAAAAGGGCCCAAAATTCCCCCCAAAAAAAGTTTTTACACATAGAGGGGGTGGGATTTTGAAGTGTATAGAAAAAAGGAAAATGCAAATTTTGCCTATGGGAACAGGTTTTGCGAATACACGTTGCACGTTTTGACCGAATATTACGTCACGCGAATGTTTGTAGTCCCAAAGCAATGTCGGAAGATAAAGTAAAGTATGTTTGGGGTCGACGAAACCAATTAATTAAAGAAGCGAATATTAATGTTATTTTAGATGGAAAACAGCAACGAAACGCTACGGTTTATCAAGAATTACAAAAAGCAAACTCATACGTCATCACAGGCGCAGTCGCTTCCTGTTTTTCTTCTTCTTTTAAATGACTGGTGGATCACATCTCTATGGTGTACAGCGCCACCTACAGCGGCGGAGTCCCCTCTCAAAAGTCGCAAAAGAAGAACAGATGGAAACGGGCATAAGTCGCATGTCCTTTTTGCGCATTTTCAGTAAATTCGCAATTTTTTTTGTTGAAACAATTGGAGGGAAACGTGCCTACTGATTGACACTACAGACGCTCCCCACCTTACGAACGAGTTACGTTCCGGACGATCGTTCGTAAGGTGAATTTGTTCGTAAGTTGCTTCAGTGCTATATTTTGTATTATAATTTATGTTTAAAGCCTATATAAGTATATTGAAGGTTTATATAAGTATGTTTAAGGCTTGTACAAGTAACCTGCATTGGTTTGTACTGAAAAAAACTTTTAATAAAATGGAGAGAATACGTACAGTACTGTACTGTACTACGTATGTTAGAGAGAGAGAGCGAGAGAGACACACACAGTATGTACATGTACGTAATAAGATAAATAAAATGAAGTTTAACTTACTTTTGGAAGATGTACTCGAGGAGGATTTTATATCATGAGAGATTCTTCGTCGTCGCTGGAATCGGCTTCAAAAGTTATTTCCTGCTTCATGGGGACCGGCGTTTTCTTCCTCCTCCTCCTCGCCACGTTGCTCAGCCTCCAATGAGCTCACACAGCGCCAATCGTCGGTATTAGCGGCGGAAAGAAGCACTACGCGCAATACAAAATCTAACTTACAGCATTTCTTTCCGAACATTTTTCGACATACTGTACGCGCAGAAATGTTCGTATGTACCGTTGTTCGCAACTCGAATGTTCGTAAGTAGGGGAGCGTCTGTATATTGGATGCACGTCTTTTATAATAACAGGCATGAAAAACTGAACAGAAGTCCTCCATTTCCCTTCAAACGCAGCCCCTGTTTATGTCTACATCTCACTTTCCAGATCCCTTCAGTGACCTTAGGGGCCCCTTGGGCCCCTCCCACCTGCGCAGGTTCTCGTTCCAGCGTTGCCATCATTGCCTGTGACTTGATTGCGCTCATACATCGGTCACCCGGCGCAATCACATCCAAAGTCATATCTGCGCTCAGCTTTATGGCTCCGTCTTTCAATAAAGCTTCGGCTGGTAAGCACCGCAGAGGCGGAGAAAAGGCCTTTGTCGTGCGCGTTATCAGCGCCTTGTGGGGCCGACTTAGTGTCAATAAACGACGGCAAGCGGGAACGGACAATCAGAGGGTCTGCGGGGATGCATAAGGCGGCGTCAGGTTTAAGGGAGTCTCCGCACCGTAAGTGGGGACGTGAGGTCTCCCACAGCAGTGCGGGTAATGACCTGCATTATGAAGCATCAGACCACTTTATGAGGATCCCTGAGAGGGCGGCGGCGGCGGCGGCGGCGGCGGAGAGTCAACAGCGAGACGTGACGCAATGTAACCCGCTAAAGCTTTCCATTTGGATCCCCTTCCACCCTCCCACTTCCAGTGTCATCTTCTGCCAAACTGGAGCAAAGTGCTTTAAAAGGGTGAGACGGGAATATTCCGCGGTGGCTCTTGGGGCGGCGGGGGGGGTCGGGGGGGGGGCGAAACGCAGTTATCGTCCGAAAAATGCACAAAAAGTGATATTTTATTACAGCTGCAAGGCTTTCAAAAATGACCGGAAAAGGCAAGAAAATGGAGGCCGGGCGTGTTTTAACAGCGTGTAATCGCTTTAACCCTGATGTGTGCTGTCCTTTTCACGCCGATAAGAAGCGTTTCTGACCCCTGATTGGATTAAGTCAAACTTCATTTTGGTGAGGAGGAAAAACCACTTTGTTGCTATTACTGCTGAATTTCCAAGATGGATGAACATAATAAATGTCTTGTTTTTTCCCCTCCGTGTCGCTCTCTGACGGCCTTTACAGTCGGAGCGAATCATTATTTGATCCCCTGCTGGGTTTGTAAGTTTGCAAAGAAATTAACAGCCTCTAATTGCCATGGTTGTTTATTGATTATGTTTTGACAGAATATCAGTCAACTTTGCGTGAAAAAGTTCTAAAATAGCGTCCCTTTAATTGAGTCAAACAACTATTTCATCCCTTACAACTCTCATAAATGGTGCCCAACAAGCATGAAGCAAGTTGTGATCTCAGCTCGTCGTGTGTATAAAGCACATCTCGGCCCGGTTGTTACAAAACTCGGTTATATTTTTAACCACTGGCTAAGTAGATTTAACGACTATTAACTTTAACGGCACCATTATCTTGTTCAAAACTCGGTTAATTTTAACCGGCTACTAACTTGACGTTAACACACATAAGGACCGCCACTAACTTTTTTTTTTCTTTTTTTTTTTTACTTCACTGCATTGAGGAGCAATGAATGGAGAATTGTTCCGTCAGTCCACAATGCCGTTAACCCAATTCTGGAAATAACACACTTTGGCAGCTACTGCACAAAGGGGAATTTGGGTTGGACTGGACTATTTTCTGTCCAGAGTTTTTTTTGTTCCGGGTCCGGAAAATCGTCATTTCATTGTACTGTCAAATCTTGTTTGAAAGCTGTATCAGCAAGAACAAAAAAGATGGGGCATGGATACGACGTCTAGCATGACAATGGTCCAAAACATACCATCGGGCCAACAAAGGATTGGCTCAAGAAAAAGCATATTAACATATTCAAACCCAAAAACGTATAAATACGTTTTTTAATACTTTGTCCTGCACTCCCCAAAATTTATTTATACATTTTTGATGTTTTTTTCCCCGAAAGTTTCCCTTCTCCAACACAGCTGCTATATGATCAGCTCATCAGCAAGTTCTGCATAACGATCTTGTTGATTGGAACCAGCTGCGTTGGAGCAGGGAAACATCCAAAACCTGCAGGACTCCGGCCCTCGAGGACCGAGTTTGCCCACTACTGTGCTAGAGCATACAGAAGGCTTTGATGCCGCTTCTGACATGAAGAGGTCACTCATAGCAATGGTAGTTATTACAAAAAAAAATGGCCAGCAGAGTATAAGAGATCAAGCAGGGCCAAGTTGCAACAAGGTCTTTTTGCCAGTGTTTTCAACAGGAATGTGAACAATGATGAAACTTAGCTATATTCTAATATAAACAAATATACTTTTTTTTTCCTGATGAAAGAAGAGACTCTAATCTTTCTTTTGCTAGGCTCCATGTTTTTATTGCAATAGACCACAATATTCTATGGGCCTTGCAAAATCAGTCAAAATCCAGTCAAACAGCCGAGAGCAAAGGGGGTTGCTTCAGAGAAAATGACAGTGAATGAGTTAAGGTCATGCAGTGGCCTAGTCAGTACCCAGACCTCAACCCAATAGAGAACCAGCACAGGAAGTTGAAGTTTGGCTTTTCCAGGCGACCGCCAAGAAAATTGAAGTTTGGCTTTTCAAGATGGACTGTTTTACTTCATAATTAAATACTTGTTTCACTTACGTAACATTTTTGAACATTTTTATTGTGTGTGTTTTTTATTGCTGATATTCTTTCCATTACTGTAATCAATACACAAGCACAAATATTAGAGATTGTTCATTTCTTTGTAAGTGAACTTGGAAATTCAGCAGGGGATCAAATAATGACCCCCCCCCCAAACCCCCCCCACTGTATATAAGCGTGCGTCTCTGGCTCCCCAAACGCATAACAACGCCACCGCGTTATGAGCGAAAATTGTTTAGGATGAGCGTAAATTGCATTGACCATAAGTGAGCCGCATATCCTCAGCTCATTTCACTTCCAATTAAAAAAAGTCGAGCGGAGAAAACCTCCCGTGGCCGTAAATCCCCCTTTACGGACCAACTCTTACGACTTCATTTTGTTGTGCAACGTTATTGTAACGAGCGACCAAAGAGCCCCCTGTTGTCTTTTAACTATTTTACTCACAATTAATAAAAAACAATCCAGTGTTAGAAGGGGGTGGTTGTAATATGTTTTGCAGGAACGATATGCATCACCAGAGCACATGATAATAAAAGGAAATCATTATTTAATAGGGAAAGAAAGGCTGTGCCCAAACAAAACAACCAAAATGGAAGGACACCTGTCTGCAGCAAACGGAAATTTATTATTATATTTTTTTTTTTGCAAAATATGCGGCGTGAACAACAGTCTTCTGTCTTCACACACGTTTTCATGCCTTATCGCCGCCATCGGGTCACGCGTCGCTGCAGTTAAGTACAAAGGAGCATTCAGGCCGGTATGCTGAGAAACGTCAACTTTTGATGTAAAGTGATCCATCATATCAAGCTGCTCGCACGACAATTCGGGAGGGAAAGTTAGGCAGTGATGCGGTAAACACTACTTTTGGCCAACATTTCAAAACTATTTATATATATATATATATATATATTTTTTTTTTATATATATATATATATTTTTTATATATATATATTTTTTATATATATATATTTTTTATATATATATATATATATATATATATATATATATATATATATATATATATATATATATATATATATATATATATTAGGGGTGTGGATTACCAAGTATCTGGCGATTCAATCTGTATCACGATTCATAGGTCACGATTCGATATCGACTAATCCCGATACAAATCGATAAATTGGTTATTGCGATTTTTTTTCTCCCCCTCAATTTTAGAAAATACTTAATAAACTTGTACATGTACACTGTAAGATTTGCAAGAAAATGTATTTATTTATCTGAAACTTCAGGCTTATAACTGAGCCGCTGTATTTAACAAACAATCTGTCGCAATCATGTTTAAAAAGCATTTAAATAAAATATTAAGGCTTGATGTCCCGTTAACATAACATTCTTCCATGCTTAACGTGGGGAACCCTAACTTTAAGTAAGCCTTTGTTGTAGTTTGTTGAATATTTCTATAAAAAAAAAAAGTTTGTGTATGGATTCGATGTTTATTGAAAAATAAATAAATAAAAAGGGAAAATAAAAACTGATATAAAAAAATATAATTACAAAATTAAATTTACACAAAATATTCATAAAGTAAAAATAAATATAGAAAAAAATAAATATAGAAATAAAATTAAATGCCAATCACTAAACAAAAACACTCTGCTTTCATATTTATTTAATTGATCTCGCATACGCTGTCGGCATGAAATGTTATTCAAAATGATGATCATTTTCAATGACTTTAGAAGTTCCACTTTCCTAAAAAGAAAAGATTCACATGCTGTACAGTTACTCACGTTGCCACATTTTTCCATAGTAGTCTTTCCTTAGTGCTTTAAAGTGGAAACATTTTTAAACTAATAGAAATGGTTCAAATGAATTTCTGACGTCTATAGCCGTCAACGGCAGTGAATGAGTTCATGACAAAGTGAATCGTCTTTTGACACCGACATGTCACAGCATGTAATCCAATTGGGACGTAAAGCTCACTTCTCCTTTCACACTCGCACCCGTCGGACAAATCTCCATCCCAGCTTTCCCTTTTTGCGGCGCTCCAATCGGGAACATTATATGAAGGGACGGACGGCCGGCGCTGGCGGCTATCGGGCCGGCGAGCAGCTGAGCTCTGACGGGTGAGTACGGCTCAGCGGGGTGAGGCGGCCGCATCATTAAGCGTAATTACCTCCAGCTAATCCACTTCCACGCCGTGCAAAATAAACAGCCAGGCCCATTAGAGGAGCTGACTGTCAGCCTGCAAGTGGCCTGTGGCTCCTTTGGCACTGATCCCCGGCCACAAGGGAATAAGAGAAGAGGGAAGGTGGGGGACATGGAGTCGGAAGTGGTGGCTGTGTTGTGTGGAGGTGCTGGCGACATGCTGGCAGAGCTGGTGCTTTTGTTTTGCCCCCCCCCCCCCTTCCCGTGTACCCAGATGGTGCTCATTGTGACCGCCACCATTTGCACTTTGCCTGCAGGCACGCCGCCTTCACCCGTATCACGGTGTCACCACACCCGCCGACCTCGTTACGCGCTGCACTTTGGTGAGGCGCTGATTTATTTGCCCAACCTTTTATTAGTCACCCCTCAGAAGAGAGTACGAAAAGATGCAAAATGAGAAAAACACTGGTGGGAAGAAAGGAGGTCAACATAATTAAAGTCTTTATAAAGTCTCTGTGAAACGCAAATGAATGTTTTCTAAATCAGCAAGAATACATTTTAATGAAACACTTCAATATTGTTTTGGGGAAAATGGAGCCTACTTCGTCAAGCTTTTTTTTATGCCTACATTTAACTAATTCACTGGCGGTCATTTTCACCGAAGCAACCCCCTTCGCTCCCGGCTGTTTTACTGGATTTTGATTGATTTTACAAGTCCCCCAGAATATTGTGTTCTATTGCTATAAAAACATGGAACCTACCCCCAAAAAAGATTAGGGTCTCTTCTTTCATCAAGAAAAAACGTATATTTCTATCTGTTTCCGTTTTGCAGAAATTAGCATTAGAATATAGCTAAGTTTGATCATTATTCACAAATCTGTTTAAAACAGTGGAGAAAGCTTGTTGCAACATGGCCCTGGTTGATCTCTTATTCTCTGCTGTCACCTGCTGGCCGTTTTTGTAATAACTACCATTGCTTCAACCGTTCTCGGCAGTTCAAAGGCTGCATCAAAGCCTTCAGTATGCTCTAGCATAAAAAACTTATAAATACGTCTTTGGGACCATGGTAATATTTCAAATAGAATAATAGCAAATAAGTGAACTACATGTTAAAGTTGTGAAAATATAGCCACTCAAAGCCTCCGGTGGCTGGAATATATGGCAACAACGAGGCACTCTTAAGTGGCCACAACAGCATGGAAGCCCCTGTCCATATGCTGGCTGTCACGACAGACAATGAGGCGCTCTAAATCAGTCAAGCCAGCAGACTATCCGAAAGGAAGATGTGGGGGTTTTTTCAGGGTGTTTGACATGACAACTGTGATGGAAGGTTTTTATTTTGTTTTTCACTTTAAGAGTTACTTGGCTCATTGAGCCAAAGCTAATATTTTGTCCAGAATTAATTTGATAACTTAATTATTTTTCATGTAGAATTAATACCTTTTAAAACTAATTCTCCCACTTGCTGTCGACTGAAGATTAGGTTACGACCAATCATGGCTCAGTTTGCTGACCAAACCCAGAAAACCGGCGAGCCATGATTCCGGATTTTGTCAATTTCTTAGCAACAATCTAAAAACAGTTGGGTCAAAAGTAGCCCAATTATGGATAAAAAAAAAATGGACACAACTTTCTAGGTTGTTTTATATAAAATGATGCAATTTTTTTTTTACCCAATTATGAGTTGTTGTTTTTAAAAGACCCATTTTTTGTCTCAAAGTTGGGTCAAATCGACCCAAGTAGAGCATCGGTCCATTTTTGACCCAACTGTTTTTAGAGTGAAGAATTAAAGTTGCCAGTCGAGAGTTGTGGAGGGCTCAGAAAACTTCTTTGAAAACTTTTTAAACTGTGCTTTTGTAAACTAATAAAAAAAATAAAAAATAATCGGCAAACTCGATTAATCACATGCCATAGGAGCTCCAATGAGTCGAGCGAACACGAGTTTACGACAACATCTGCGGGCCAGCTGTAGAAAAACAAGTGCGACCCAAAGTAGGCCATAAATCACGTGATCGGACAGCCGAGCGGTTCACTCGATCCTTCCGCCGACAGGTGCCTTTGACCCCCATTCCCCCCCCACCCGCAATAACACCTGCTCCCGGAAACTTCCGAGATCTTGTTCCCCCCCACCCTACGCCCACCGACCCGACCAACCCGCCCCAAAGGCAAGGAACAAGCGGGAAGAAGCATTAACCGTCCGCTAGCCCGGCTAGCCGCTAATGGATGGGAGCCATTTCATCAGCAATCTGACATTTAATGAATATATATTTTATCTGCCCGCGCCGGTTATCGGAACGTCCTGCCTGTTCCGAGAAATGGTCGCCGTGGGACTCTTTGGAGTTTCCCCCCATCTCTGACTGGCACCTGCACGCCAATCGGCACTCCCGCCTTCAGCCCCTCTCTTCAATATGGTACGCCGATTAATAATTCATGGGCGGTTATTAGGGCCGGTTCAATAGGAGATGTGCTGATGGAGGGTCGGGGCTTGGGCGAGTGCGCCCCGCAGGGATGCTGCATGTTGTTGTGTCAGCCCCCCATCTGCCAGAATGCAATAAGGCAAACAATGGAGGCCTTGATTTCCACCAGCAGGCCCATAATCTTTAAATGGCTATTAGCTGAAGAGTGCAACCAGTCAATAACCGACAAAATCCTTTTAAAAGCTTCTCTCGCTCGCTCGCTCGTTCTCTCTTTTATTTTTCCCCCTCTCACGCTCCTTCCCGGCCTGATTGTGATCAGACCGGAACGCGGGCAGGCGTTGCTCGGCTTTACGATCGGGAATTGCCAGAGGTGGCTAGAGTAGCCCAAAATTGGACTCAAAAATGTCATATCATAATAATGCATTATCTTAACTCATTCGCTGCCATTGACGGCAATTGACGTCAAAAATTCATTTGAACTATTTCTATTAGTTTAACAGTTTTTTTTCCACTTTTGTTAACAAGGGTATGAAAACTTACATATATTTTTTTAGAAATACAGATATAAAATGTGTAATTAATTGTGAGTTAACTATTGAAGTCATGCGATTAATTACAGTTAAAAATTGTAATCACCTGACGCGACTTAAAGATTATTAAAAATTCGGGGCGTCAGGCGATTAAAATTTTCAATTGTAATTATTTGCATGACTTCACTAGTTAACTCACAATTAATCACTAATTTTATATCTGTTCTAAATGAACAATACAAATATATAGGTTTTCATACTCTTGTTAACAAAAGTAGAAAAAAATGTTAAACTAAAATAAATAGTTTAAATGAATTTTTGACGTCTACAGCCGTCAATGGCAGTAAATGAGTTACTAATTAGGTGATGGGCGAGCGCCGATACCAGGCCACATTGCATGGTATCTGGTCGGCGGTTCTAAACGTGCACGTCGGGTCTGGAGCGCACGGTGTCATGCGTCAACAGCGCTGTTTTGACTAGCCGCCGTGACCCCTGTGTTGCACAATCACATGATCAACTGGTCGGGTCAAAGGGCAACGCTAATGGAGGATGCGGCCAGGGAAGGAAGCACAGCCGTGGGGGGGGGGGGGGGGGGGGGGTGTATTCAACTTTATCAAACAACTTTTTAGATGTTTTTGTTTAGTTAAAGATAATATGACTTTAGAAAGGCCAGGATTTTTTTCAAAGTAGCCCCCCCCCCTAAATAATTAACAATAATAATTATAATATGTTCTATGTTGTAACACTAGTCTAAACAGTATTTTTTATTAATATTACGTGTGAAATATGAGTTAAGTAGCAAAATCATTTAGCATGTTTGCCATTTTGCAAACATCACATGACCCAGAAAAAAAGTGATTGGTTATTACCGTCTATAGAGTATACCTGAGATATATAGAACATACAGAATTTTTATTTTTTTTAAATGGACTTGACTTCCTTTTAAGACGGGGAAACTGCAAAAAAAAAAAAAAAAAAAATTGAGTAGAGGGCAAACACTTTTTCACAACACTGAACTATCCTAGTAGTCACCAAAATAATTTAGTATCTTTTTCAAAGGCAGTATAAGTTTGGCGAAGTGCAAACAAGGGACAATAGTTAAAATTGACAACCGTTAACCGTTTTTGTAGACTTCCTGTTTCCTGTGTCGAAACTGTCCTTTAGGGATGATATAAAAACAAAAAAGTTTTGATTTCCATTTTTACGCGCTCCACAGGAAAGAGAAACTTTTAAGTGAAGGCAGGAAAAGCCTGAAATTGTGTCACTTCCTCCCCGCCTCCTCCCTCACTTTTTCCGCCTTCATCTTCCTCCTCGTGATTGTTCTCCGTCTCTTCGGCTACCTCGTCCGCCTCCTGCGCACACGCGCGTTCAGCAGAGGACAATCTGTCTTCATTGTGGAGACACATGTGCTGTTTTGACACTGAAGCCTCAGACAGAGCGAAGAGGAGGAAGGAAAGCAGAACGCTCCTGACAGCCCCGCGACGCGCACAAACAACAACAAACATTACTGGAAGCTCGTCCATCATTAAGAACGGCGCCAGACAACCGCTTCAAACGCGCATCACAGTTGAAAGTAGAAATTTGATGAGAACAAAATTGTAAATAAGGCTATGATATTACATTTTGGAAATTATTGAGGGTGTTCAATGAGCGAAAATCTCATAATTGGATTGCGAGAAAAAAGTTCTTAAAAAGGTAACGTTGTATCATGAAAAGATGCATTTTTACTAGTACAAATTTAACAATTTGTACTAGTAAATTACTAGTAAATTTAAACTGTAAATTTCAGATAAAGTCAAAATTGTGTTCAAATAAAGGCAAATTTGTGAGACAAAGTCAATAGTCGTAATTTTAGGTGAAAGAAATCTGAAAGTCAAAATTTTGTGAGCATAAAATATGTAATTTTATGATTTAAAAAAATCAATTGAAAATTTTACAAGAATAAAATTGTAACTTTATAGGGGGAAATGGATTTTACGATAACATTTTAAAAAAAGAATAAAATTCCAATTTTTTGGAAAATGTAATTTTAGTTATCAGGGAAGAGGAAAATTATGAAAAGACTAATTTGGTATAGATTTACAAATTGTGAGGAAAAATTGTAAATTTGCGAATAAAGAATTCAAATAAGATTACAATTTGGTTCAACTAAAGGCATAATTGCGAGACAAAGTTAATAGAGTCAAATTTGGGGGGGGGGGGGAATCTGGAATTTGTGAGAACAAAGTCAAAATTTTGCAACTGTGTGTGTAAAAGTGTAATTTTATAAGAAACTCCCCTCCAAAAAATTTTTTTTACAAGAATAAAGTAAAAAAAATAGATTTTACCACAACATTTTTAACTCATTCACTGCCATTGACGGCTATAGACGTCAAAAAATCATTTGAACTATTTCTATTAGTTTAACATTTTTTTCCACTTTTGTTAACAAGAGTATGAAAACCTAGAAAAAAAATTATTGCACATTTAGAACAGATAAAAAATTTGTGATTAATCATGAGTTAACTATTGAAGTCATGCAATTTTTAATAATCTTTTCTCTTTATTTAAAAAAAAAAAAAGATTATTAAAAGTCTAAGTTTTCATATTCTTGTTAACAAAAGTGGAAAAAATGTTAAATTAATAGAAATAGTTCAAATAAATTTTTTATGTTTATAGGCGTCAATGGCAGTGAATGAGTTAATACAGGAATGAAGTTCTCATTTTTTAGGAAAATTAAATTTTAGTTATAAGGGAAGGGGGTGGAATCACAATTTAAAGAAAAATAAACATTTTAGGAGAACAAAGTCGTAATTTTAGGAGAGTAAAGTCCTAATTTTATCATAATGCTACGACAATAAAGTTAGAACTTTGAGCTAGTAAAGTTGCAATTTCTGAGAGTCCTAATTGTAAGACAATTTGTAATTTTACAAGATCAAAACATGCTACGTCGCTAAAAGTAATTGACAAAAATGTGCGATAAATAATCCCACACATTGCCTGCTGTTTATTCTCATTCTCATTCAACATTCGCACCCCCGCACGCTCCGAAGTCCATCGTACGTTTGTCCTAATTCGACTTGACCGGCGCTCATCCGTCCGCACCCGCGTGCTGCCTCGACGCAAAGTACATGATCCTATTTTTCAAGTCCAACGATCCATCACGGGTCGGCGGTGGCGGCATTAAGTGCATCACGGCGGCGAACTAATGCAGTTGAAGAGCAGATGAATCTCATTTGAAAAACGTCTGTGCTGCATTAGCCGCCGCGCTCAACACGACCAGCATGCCGACTTCCACCATACGCCGGAAAGTCAACCAAAAAGGACGAGAAAAACAAAAACCTTCAAAAAGGTTCCACCAATGGACTCCAAATGAAGTTCTTCTGCACCCAATTTTTTTTTTTTATTATTATTATAACACTTATTTTTGCTCAATCTACTCCTTCCAAATTTCTCAACACATTCTACATCTAAAAAAAAAACCCTATTGAAATGAATGGAGACATTTGACATATTGTCTTGGAACAGTTGAGCTCATCAAACAGAAGCACTTTACATTTTCACAAAATAAATCCCAAATCAAGACTTATTTAGCGCTCGCTCTCTTCCATATTTTTTAACTGATTCAAACCATTTCAATTAATTGCAAAGCATTTGAGTTGAGCGTCAGCTCTTCACACTTCAAAGTCGATTGCTCGAGAAATTGCATTCTCTGCTTGACGTATTGACTTTTTTTTTTTTTCTACTTGGTTTTCACGGTCAGACATCAGAGTGACACTTTGACAGAGAGCCACGTCGTTATTACCCTCACGGCGACTGTCCATACATCACGCCCTCGCCCCAAACGTCCACTTTAATTGAAGTGTCGTCTTCTTCCGGCCCAAAGTAAACGCCGTCCAATCCACTCTGGCAGGCATTACAAATGACGGCAACCACGCACGAAATTCCGGCGTGGGCCAAATTGTTTCTTATTGGAGCTATCCTGTCCTATCAGGGGTCATGTTGATTGTTATAGACTGTATAGATTGCATCGGAAAAGAATCCCATCATAAAAACGTTCCCCCCCCCCCCCCAAAAAAAAATGGGGGAATAAAATAAATAAATAACGAAAAATAATAATAAATCATATGTCCTACGTACAGTCAGTAGGGAGATATTATGTTCAGTTAAAAATATATATATAAATAAATAAATAAATATAGAAAATAAACTCATTCACTGCTGGTCCAGTTAAAATGGATTTTTGACGTCTATAGCCGTCAATGGCAGTCAATGTCTCTCAATCTCGACCATGTTTGCTTGTCTTGGTGAAAGTATGGGTAATTGGCAACCACAAACAAGTTATTATCAAATACGATCATTAGCTCTCTGGCGCCACCTGGTGAATTATGGCTTTTAAGACTCAACGTACTTTTTTTTTTGCTTTAGTTGAGGGCCCACTGACGGAATAAATTGGCGAATCGTGGGAAATGCGCTATAACTATGACAGATTCACCTCAAAAGTTTACCTTAAAAAAAAAAAAGAAGAATTGTTTTATAATGGCAATTGGCAACCGTGTTGTGCTCATTACTGCCACTTACAGGGCTGGATGACTCATTAAAAGGTCAAATATATGTCGACTGGATCAAGTAAAATGTCATTTGAGATTCAATTAGGATAGAATTATATTTAAAATGTGTACTTGAAAGCACTTTTTTAAAAATCAGATATGTTTAAAATATTGTTTGTTTAATTAGCGCTAATAATATTGGGACAAAATAAGCTAAGAAATATTTTTTTTTTAAAAATGTATGTTCATGATAAAAAACGTTATCGGAGGAATCCTCCCACACCGTATATCCAATCAGGGACCAATTCAATTGTATTAGGTGCTGCTATTTTGGTTAGCAACAGCATCAAAATGGGCTCTAACTTTTTCATGACACATCACTCGTTTTTTTTGTTTGCTTCCTGGTGTGAGAAGGGAGGTGTCAATTTTCTCAAGGAAAAATGGATTTAGAACCATTTGACACTGCTGTGGGTACTGTGCAAACGCACAAACATTTTTCAAACATAATCCCCATCCTCATACAGTAGGTACAACGTTAGGGTTAGGGTCCTAACCCCATTATTTTTTTTATTTTTATGAAACCACATTGTAATTTGTTGCAAATTTTGCAGACCCCAATTTTGTGAGGCACTATTTTTTTTTTTTTCACAAAGCAGCACTAATGTTCATGTCATGAATGTCTGTGCCGTTCAACCCCGCACACATTAACGGTACAACAATGACGGCGTGCCATCTCCGCACACCAATAAGAGTGTGATTTACTACGAAAATGTTGACGCGTGATCCGGTTTGGTGCCTAATGTTGTTTTTCAACTTGTCACATTAATCACGTCAATTCATGAGGAAGAAGGAAGGTGGAGGAGGAGGGGGGGGTGCCACCCCCACCCCCACCGCCTCCTCTCCACCCCCTCATGAGAATGAGCTCATCCTTCCACGGCAGACGCGCCGGCCTGGCGCTGGCGCTAGCTTCCCGTCTCGACGCGGGACAACAACAACAACGCTGCTCTTCCTCTTGACGAGCCTCCGAGGTACACTTGATGTCAACGCCGAGACCCCCCCCCCCACCAAACGCCCCCCCCCCCCCCTCCCCGTGCACCCTCTCACTTCTTCCACGCCAAATCGATAGTTTTGATGGGCTTGTTGTTCTGCATACAAAAGTGCCTGTCACCCAATGCGTTGCAACCGTCAATTGATATAATTAGAAAACATACTGAATTTTTTTTTTTTTTCCAGTCATACATTGGCATCCGATAAAAAAGCCATTTGGGACATCGGCTTTGAACTGACATTTTGAAATGATTCGGGGATTTATCTGAGTATCGTGCACTCAAAGGGACAATACATGAAGGCATGAATGTCATTTATGAAGAGCCAAGAGCCTGGATGAGCAACTTCAACGATGGAGGGAGCCGCAATTTTTCATCAGCACGACTGTGGGGCCACATAACCAGATATAACCAGATGTGTGACAAAATGCCATATGGGCAAAATGCGTGCTAGCCCAAGAATAGTGAAAATTCAGTTATAATTTATAATTAATATATATATATATATATATATATATATATATATATATATTTTTTTTTTTTTATTATAATTTTTTTTTTATATATATTATATTATAAATATATATATTTATTTTTTTATTATTATTTATTTTCTGGCGGACCGGCAGTTGCCCATCGCTAGATGAGACGGTGCAAGTTTTTTGAGTTCACTCTCACCCAGTGCGAGCCGCCGCACAGCGTAAAGAGGAAAAAAAATGGATGAGCTCATGCCGTCAGCACTTAAGCGGCTCAGGTAAGAATGCGCCTCATTCGTCAACATCAGACCAAGTGCGTCCATTAAGAAGTGAAGAGAGCAGAAGAGTCGCTACTTAAGTGTTGTTTCCCCCCTGCCAGAATATTACAAGAAGCCCATTTGTTTTCTCTCTGACACGTGATTGACTTCCATGTAAACGTGGAAAGGGACAGTCCAATGAATCATTGCCTTCCTACAATGTTGAGTAAAAGTGGATTTTTATCTTTTGGCCGGAAGTCAAACAAGATATATTCAACAATTAAGGACTTTGGCTCCAAATTTTTTGACACAGATGCATTATCAAATCTTGGAGCAGAAAGAAAGTGAAAGAAAATTGAATAGATTACATTCTGTGTGTCATTTATTTCCATGCAAATATTGTATTTAAATGTATTTTGTCAATTTTTATTGTCTGGATTTCTATAAATATGTTTATTTAAATATAATAGATGGTGTTTATTTCACCTTAATAATTTTTTATTTAATTTAATATATTTTTTATCATTATTTTAAAATGGCATCTTTTATTCAAATTACATTTTCTGTATTGTAACCTAATTGATTTATATTCATTAACTATATTTCATATTTCCATTTGGATTGATATATTTTATGTAACATAATTAAGTGTACAATTTAATGTAGTCATATATTAATCCATTGTAAAATTAAACTATGATATATAATTATATTTATTTATTTTGTAATTATTAATTGTATATAATGCATTCATTTAAATTTAGTTAAATCACTCTTTGACATATCAATATTTTATTTACTTTAATGCAATGTTTATATGTATGTTTTAAATAGTTTTTTTACTGTTAATTTTGCTCAATTGACAAATAGTGTTTTTTATTATTATTACAACTTACTTTTATTTCATGAAAACTGTTTAAACTATTTGAATTTAACTATCGTTAATTCATTTAATCCACTGCAGTAAAATTGACATTTTTAAATTGCTGCTCTTGTCATACTTTGCGTTTCAACTTTTTGGGGAATAGCTGCTCATGTCATATTTGTATTGATATATTTAAATTTTAATTAACTTCACTTCACTTTGATAACGTTTCATCTTTTGTGCGCGTGTAAGGTTGTGAACTCACAAACCAATGCGACGTGACCTCCTCGGTGGCGGTAATAATAAAAATAACATCTGAGGTACCGCTTGGATGAAATTCAACACTTGGGAATTTGTTTCGTAAAGCGTTGCGCAAACATTCCCCTGCCACTTTTTTTTTTTTGTCTTTGAGCTCAAAGTATGTTTAGTGAACTCTGATTCATCCATCACAAATGTCAACGTGACAGTGTCAAACGGCAGAACATGGAAATCCCCTTTTCCCACATTTTCACCGCTCTTCCTTTCCTTGCTCATCATCGACCATTAAAGTTGTTCACTTTATCATTCTTATGACCCCCCCACCCCCCCCCCCAACACCATCTTCGTGTATTGGGGCTTTCCTCCCCCTCTGCCTGTAATTCATCATCCTTTATAGAGACTAATAGGTTGTGCATGACACCGGGGGAGCGTCCGGCCCCCAATTTTTCTTCGCAAAACTCAGCAAATCCTTACGAGGGCCTCTGCAGGGAGAAGAAAAGTGCTGCATCAAACCCCATTATTCCCTCTTATGATACATACAATATAAATGTAAAAAAAAATAGAAAAATCCTGAATCGCAAAAAAATGGTACAGTCCAGTTACGCACCTGCCTTTGTAAAACAGGAAGTAGCCAACTGGCCAACAAATGGACACGACACACAAACAGGCATGAATATGATGCTTTTTTTTTTTTTTTATACTCATGCTGTGACTAAAACAACAAAAAAGAAAGGGGGTTGGGATCTAGAACCAAAAAAATGGTACAGTCCATTTATCATCACTTTTCATCCTCCGTAAACCAAAAAGTAGCGCGACCTACTACTACTACTGACACACTATAGTTTATTTTATATAATTTTTAATTGTTGTAAGTTAAACAGAAAAATAATGTGGGGACAAAAATCACCCAGATTTTTGGGGGAATGGTATGATTCTGGTATCCTACATCATCTGTACCACTTTTTAACAAAATCGCTAAAAAGTTAGCTAGTTCGCTAAAAAGTGAACAAAACGGACAAAAGTATGATGCTATATTCAATTAGTTTTTACTTTAAATGCTTCCATCATGAAAAAAAAAAATCAGGACTAAGAAATGGTCCAGTCCCACCATCTTAAATTTTCAAGTTGAAACCAGGAAGTAGCCAAGTAGCTAACATACGGATGGACAAATACACAAACAGGACGTTCATACTTTTTCTACTTTTGTTGTGACTGAAAAATAATAATAATATAAGAATATATAGCTCGGCAATTTTACAAAATCTGTAAAACAGCAAGTAGTATACTAACTAACGGTTGCATGGATAAATAAATACAAATATATGATGTCACAAAAACAATAATACAGTAATACAGCAAATACATCAAAATTAAAAAATATATATATTGTTTTAAATGGTATAGCCCCTTCATTGTTTTCGTCATTATCCATGTAACAAGTAGTAGCCACTAGCTAACACAATTGTTGTTACCTTTTTTGAAAGTAACACACCGCATTAGGAAATTGAAAAGTTTTTTTTTAAAGTTGATTAAAGAATCATTTAGTAAAGAATGCTACTTAAGACTAATTTCATACAAAGATTTTGATTTAAAAAAAAATGTGCGCAGCTAAATAATGCTAAAGCTAGCACGACTTCAAAGACCTCAGCGTAAAACAGTTTCAAAAGAAAATAAAGCTGTCGCTCAAGCAATAAATGCGGCTTATCGCATGAGAAAGGCCTCGAGCAGGGTTGTATTTCCTGACGTCTTTAATACAAGAGCAGACGATTACAAATGAGGAATTATTAGGGAGAATTAAAAAGGTCATGCTAACGTCATTTAGACGTGGGAAGAAGATCCTCAAGTGCTCCCTCCTCTCACTAAGCGCTTAATAGGATTTACTAGCAAGCATAATAACGTTTGATTAACCGGCCGCCGTCTTTTGCTTTTTGTTAGCGCCCCGCAATATAATATTGGATTATTATCATGTCTTCATTTTCACACTGAATAAAAGAGGACATTTCGTTTTCGCAACGATTAAGTAAGTTACATCTGCAGTATTTCTAAACATTTGTTTGACCTTTTCTATTGTTGTTTTAAACAGCACTTTCACGGCTGATTATGGCAGGTGGTTGCTCCACAATGTTGTGTGCGTCCATGTCTATGGTCAACAACTTCTGTGTCTCATTTCTGCCTTTTAAAAGTAATTATATAGTTTACAGAAATTATTTTATTGTTCATATCGCTGTAGTTTTATGGCAGTCATTTTATCCACATAAAAAGAGGTAAAAAAAAAAAAAAGTGCCCCCCCCCCCCCCCCCCCCCAGAAGGAAAAAAAAAAAAAGCAAGGCTCATCCCAAGGGAAGCCTCCTCCCTATCTGTTGCCTCCATGGTAACGTTATACACTCATCATATTGGCCGCATTGATGTTAGGCCAAATGTCCCCTAAGAACAGTTATGTTAGGCTGTGGGGCAGCCAGGCGTGAAAGTGACCAATCATCTGCTTTGAAATGTTAGAGACCCCAGGAAGGGACATGGAGGCGTTTAATAACCTAGCGGTCCAATTAATTTGATACTGTTGCGGCAATATTTTCTATATTACTGTTATAAACACTGGTAAACACCAACGAGGTCACGAAGAGGAGAGATTGCAACGTGCAAAGATGGAATTCAAAATACAAGGTCACTCAGGAGCCACCTCGTGATCATAAACAAATCATTGCTTGGAACCACACAAAAAAATAATAATTGAGAATCAGCTTGGGTACTGAGCCACATGCTGCTTCACCAAGTCTGATCGCATGGTAAATTTTGCATTATAAATTTGTAGCTGGATTAATGCACAGAGGGTGCGTTTTCACATGGAAATGGACAGACACAACATTGTGGCATGACCACATGTCAGAATGTGTAAGAAAAGGGTGTGTAAAACAAAATAAAAATGACAATTATGGAAACAAAAGAGCAAGAAAATAGGCAAGATGGGTTGAATTTTTTTTTTAGTTGCATAGCTCATCAGAAACTGAAACTTGGAAATACACAACGTTGTGAAGCGCGCACATGTCAGAATCAACTGTTAGACCAAAATGGTCTACTATGAAGAAATCCTGAAACACGGTATAAAAACGAGGCAGACTGGATGGAACAAATAAGTCATGCAGGGTAGCTCATGCGAAACTTAATAATGGATGCACACAACATTGTGGAGTGATCACATGTCAGAATCTACTCTGAATGGAGTTTAAAACACAATGACTTCGATGGAGAAATGCACAGTAGATCGAACAAATATGTCACTTCATCGGAAACGTACACATGGATGCACACATTGTGGAGCGACCACCACTGAATCTACAGTGAAAGTTGAGTTTAAAACACAATAAAAGGCCCATTATGACGAAATCGTGCAAAAAGGGTGACAAATCAGTCAGACTGGATATTCATAGAGTTCATCAGAAACGTAAACATGAACACAAACAACATTGTGGAGCGACTGTCTAACTCTTCTTGAATTCTAATCACATTTGAAGACTCCATCTCCATGTGTCATACAGTGACCTTTAAAACTGTACATGGACTTTGTTTATAGCCTCCACACTGCTTCGTTATTAGGCTGCTGTTTTGGTTAGCAATAGAGCTCAAACGGGCTGAGCAGTTATCTCTTCGATCTAATTCCACTTCTTACACTTTTTTCTTCATGGCGGGAAAAATGAGGCGTGTGTTGGAGGGAGGCGTTTAATTGCCTTAACTGCAATTTTGTCTAATACACGTCATATTGTTATCGAGTTAGTGGAAGCAGGTCAGTTAAAGGACGCGTTCAACAAAATCATTAGACGTGAATAGATTAGTGGGAGGCGTTAATGGCCGACTATTTCCTCATTGACGTGAAGGCTCTATCTTTAGAACGAGGCCAGTGAACGACCCCGTCAACGCTCCCTGCACCCAGCGCCGGCGTGCGACATAAGGGGAGGTGGGAGGTCGGGGATAGCGGGGGGGTGGCGGTGGGGGTGGGTACCAAGATGGGAGCGCGGAAACCCGATCGAGCGCCCCTCACCCTAAACTTAAAATACCAGCACAGATCAATAAGTGCAGCATGTTGTTTGATGTCCGTGGGAGTTGGTCAATCCCGGGCAGCCGCACAACGACAGATAGCATCACTAATGCAACAATTGGAAACTAATTGTTTATATTGCTTAAAATGATTTAAAATAATAATAATAATAATATATATTTTTAAACTGTTGTTGACTGAAAAGGACTAAGACTAAAGTCGAAAATATTATGTAATCAGAATTACATTAATTACAGTATTTCAATTTTATTTAAATGACTTTGCTTTAATTTGTTTTTATTATTTTTGTACTGTATTATTACTTTTTTTTTTAATTAAAAAATGCATCTATAAAATTTTCTGCCAAGCAATAAGTGAATCTAATCTGTCATCATTTTTTTTTAAATAGTTTTTGATAAAGAAAAATATCAATGGATTGGCTAAAGCATGATAAAAGTCAGTGTTTTCTTGTGCGTCGGACGTGTAAGGGGCGTGGCCTAATGAGTGAGGTCATGAGCTTTGAAAGCGGTCTCATTTTGTATTCGTGTGTTTGACTGTCCCATTCAAAAAAACGTCTGAAAGTGGGCGACTAAGGCTCTCCTTGTCCAATTGCCAGGGCATTACCAGAGGTGGCAAATCCAGGTCCAGAAAGTAAGAACCCTGCCACAGTTTGACTTTAGCCCCTGATGCTAGCTAGCTCTCTATCTAGCAGGTCGAGCTAACTAGCTAGCACCTGGGGCTAAAGCCAAACTGTGGCAGTTTCTAGCTAGCTAGCTAGCTAGCTCTCTAGCAGGTAAACGAGCACCAATGGAGCTAGCTAGCTAGCTAGCACCTGGGGCTAAAGCCAAACTGTGGCAGGGTTTCTACTTTCTGGACCTGGATTTGGTCAGCTCCGGGCATCACTCCATTTCTTGGTGGTTTCACTTGAGCGGCAACATATTTAAAGCTTGCTCATAAGAAAAGCAAGCTTGTGACTTTAAAAAAAACTCGCAAGTCAAGGTCAAGTGTGTGTAAAAAATTTATTATTTGCACCCACTTAATCCTAACTGTACCTATTTAAACAAATTCTATATTAATGCCTCCCAGATGAGAAAAATGCAAATAATTTAATAAGCATCCTATCAGCGTTGTTTTAATAAAACAATAAAGGAGTAACACAATTAAAGCGGGCTTGTTTTTTTTTTTTAAATAAATCCAAATAAACATTATTTTTTTCTGTCCCAGTTGTAATTAAAAGCTGGCCCGCAGCCTTGCGGCCGTGCGTCTGCTCGGCAAAGATGAAAAACAGATCCTGCATCATCAGCAGCGACAAGCCAGCCGGAGAAAGTCAAGCACCTGAGTGGAATGATGCATTGTGGGTAAACACGCCGCAGCTGCCGCCATTTTAAAAATAAGAAGCGCGACAGGCAGATGGATGAGACGTCGACGTCTCCCTCCGTCGGTCTGAACGCAAGTTGGGAATCTCGCTGATGAATTGAGGAATTCTCATGTCATGTTGGGTGTGTTGACTCAAGGGGGGGTTGCGGTCGGGGGGGACGCCTGGAGGCAGCGGGGGTCAAGTTTAGCCACTTTTGGGGCAGATGGTGTTAAGAGTTCAGTCTGTCACACGGGAAGAACAGACAACCAGGAGGGGAAAAAGACACTTTATGGCTTTTATTGACTTGTGTGCGTCTCAATATTGACCCGACTTAGCCCCCAAAACGTTGCCCCCGCCCGCCTCTAAAAGGAGACACTTAAGGTCAGCAAAACACTCCACTTATTCACCGCTTACTTTAATATTGATGAACGCAAGCTTAAATCATTGATTCTTTTCGACTGAGATCAAGGTGACTCATACAGTTTGTACACTTTTTACGGAGCTACTAGGACATAAAGATAGATAGAGTAGCTAGGCTAGCTAGGTAGCTACGCTAGATAGAGTAGCTAGGCTAGCTTGATAGATAGATAGAGTAGCTATGCTAGCTTGATAGATAGATAGATAGATAGATAGATAGATAGATAGATAGATAGATAGATAGATAGATATTGCTAGCAAAGGAACAAAATTTGTGTTACCCCCTCAAATAAAAACGTAACCAAAAAATAAAAACAAAACATGTATCACTATCTAACAAACTCAAAAACAAAAGCATGCTTCACCCAAGAAATTCCAAAAAAATAAAATCAACATTTATTTATTTATTTATTTTTTCTGAGTTATTGTCCAGGACAACGCTAAAAACATTTGGAGAAACACTCCTTTCACTGGATTGTGACTACGACTATGCATCTCTAATGCATTTGTGATGGAGGCCAACATTGCCATGCAAGCAGGACACCCAGCTGGGTGTAATCTTATTGAAAAATATGGCCTAGTTACGGTCTTGGGGCAGCGGAATTTACTTCCGTAATGAAGCGGGGGAAAAGTGCATTACGCGGCGCTCTTATTGCAAAACGATTCTTGCAGGACTCATTAGGTGCGGCGTTCGCCTCGCCTTGGAAGCGTCTCTCTCCGCAGGTGACATCAAATTGTCTCGGCCGCCAACAATTACGACAACATTAGCCGACGGGAGCCCGCGGGGTTCAAACATCAATCGCCCAAGCTCAACGCGCTGGGTAAACATCGGCCGCCGTTGACGGGGGAATCGGTTTCCTCCGTACGGATCGGCGAGGGCCGACGGCTCTGGGCCAGGTGAGCTCGCCGTTGCGTGGAAGTGGGGAGGACGGTGGAAGGGAAAGACGACCGGCATGGCCAACCAAACTTCTTTCATCTTCACTCATCAGCACAGCATGAACACTTTCTTTCATGTGTCCGCACAAAAATCGCGTCTCTTCTCACGGATTACAATCTGACACCCGGAAATGGAGGACAACACAATCATATGCACTCACATTGGGCTATGCGACTCTACCACCGCCATCACCGTTACTAGTACTACTACTACAACTATTAATAATAATACTAATACTGCTCGGATCCACTGTAGTCATTGTTTATCGTCATTGTAAAACAAAAAGAAAATATATCCAGATTGTGTTTTAGATTTATTTCAATTTTTTGGCACACATTTGGATTTTGTTGTTTATAAGAGTAAAAAATAAAAATAGAAAATCTAATCAATTATTTCATAAAAATCACACAAATTCGACATGTTTTTGGCTTTGTTGTTTTTTGGGATGAAAACAAACAACAAGACAAAAAATTCTAGATACATGCTTTTTGGTTAGGTTGGATATGAGAATAAAGGGGGAAACACAAAATGTGGTTGTTGTTTTTTTTTTCTCAAATAAATAATTTTTTTAATCACCAAATTTGGAGATACATGCTCTGGATAAAAAAAAAGGGGGGGGGGGATTTTTTTAAATATATATATAGATGCATGCTTTTTGTTTTTGGTGGCCTATCAGAGTAAAGACAAAATACATCACAAAATGGGATTCTTTTTTCCCAAAAATGATATAAAATTAAAAATTAATAAAATAATAATAATTTGGAGATAAATGTTTTGTCATTTTCCAGATAAAAAAAAATCATAGATGCATGCCTTTTGTTTTTGGTTAGGTTTTCGGTTACAAAATAAGGCAATTTGTTGTTTTTAATAAAGTAACTATGACACGTACACAGTAAATTTTGTAGAGTAAATTTGAGTCTATTTCGACTAAGACCAAATAGACTGAGTTTTAGAGTAATATTTACACAAAAATGAAAAGTCACTCGGGTTGAGGAACAAACTCACAACCTTCAGCTTGGGAGACAGCCCATGTACTCCCTGAGCAGCTCCTGTTGTGTATATCGCTGGTGTCAGCTGGAACCTTCCCAACCCTGAGACCAAAAACTGAATTTTTGGTCTCCTCTTGGAGATAAGGAAACAGTAGACGGGGCATAGCTCAGGTGGTAGTTTCCCAAGCTGAAGGTCGTGAGTTTGTTTCTCAACACTTGAGTGACTTTTATTTATAATTCTTTATTTTTACTATCTTCCATGTGTAAATAGTAGCCTATTTTAAAACTGGGTCTATTTGGTCCCACTCTAAATAGAGTCAAATTTACTTTACAGAATTTACTGTGTTACCAAATCCAAGGAAGAACCCGGTCAATTTTGGTCCGAATGCGAAAAACGTGCAGAAAATCCTTCATCGTCCACGAAGCAGGAAGTGGCCTGTACCGAACCGTCCCACTTCCAGAGAGGTACGAAAACATCCCAAGTGGCCCGCGGGGGTTGGCGTTGAATGAATCTTTCGGATTGGAGGCAGTTGAAAGGCCGGCCAGCGAGGCTTGAAGCGTATGAATGATGGCACTTAGTGAGAAACGAGCGTCCACAGGCCATTAAGCGCCGTCCGTCACCAGCCAGATCGGCCAGATTAGCGCATGTCATAAAGTCAAACGCGGCCCCTATCTGCTCGCCGGCTGCAGGAGATGATGCCGGCGGCCGGACCGAGCGGGGCCCCCGCCGTACCCATGGGGGCGCTTCCTCTCCGCGCTTTTGTTTTGGCCGTCTTATCGGGATCGCTCACTGCAGCGGATCGCCAAGGTGTCGCGGCAGACTAAACGGATGTCTGGACGTGTCGTAAACATGTCACAACAATCCGCTCAAAGTGGCAAAATGTAGCAGTTTGAAAAAGTATGAATCTACGCATTTTGGCAGGGGAGGGATTGTTTTTGTTGATTTTCAGATTAAAAAACAAAACAATTTCAAATAAAAACAAAAACACGTATCTCCAGAATTGGTCAATTTTCCTATTTTTTAATCCCCAAAGTAAAAAAAATAATAATCATCTTCGAATTCGGAGTGTTTTTATTGTTATCCAAAAACACCAAAAAGGATGTGCCTCTGAATTTTGTAAAAAAAAAAAAAAAAAAAGTATTTATTTTATTCCAAAAGTACCACATATCATTTTTTTTTTTTACTAAATGCCAAAATAAACAAAAACAGGAAGCATTCATCTCCAAATTTCGTGAATTAAAAAAAGATTATTCCAAAAAAACAACAGACACAAAAGATTATAATTTCAAAGTGCAAAAAATTTTTGTTTTTGATATTTTTTTTTCTCTTTTATTAAAAAATACCATCAATATATAATTTTTTGCACGATAAATGCTTTTTGACATGTGTTCTTTTTTAAATGCAAAAAAATGGAGTTACAAATTACAAAATTTGGGGATACGTGTGTGTGTGTGTGTGTGTATATATATATATATATATACACACTTTTAGATTATATTTATATATTTTTTTAAATTTAATTGTTTTTATTATATTTATTTATTTATTTTAACGTTGGCAAGTGGCCAAGTGATGTGCAGAATAATGAGATGCTTTTTCACTAGATGGCAGACGGTCCGACTCACCGGCCCGCATGTCACACCAAGTAAGTCCACTTGAGAGTAAATTGAGACGAGATGTTCATTATATCCGTATGTATACCTTTTGGTGACATTTTTCTTTGATGGCGTGCCTTGCGATTATTCTCAAAGTCAAATATGTGCGTCCGTTGGGAAGCGGGCGCATTAGCCCGATGAAGGCTGAAAGTTGAAAGTGGGCGTGCCCGGACAGCGTGGCGACAAAATACTTTGGAGGGGCGGTGGGAGATGCTATCCAGACGCCCTTCAAAGTTCACTCCATGAGTCAGCGCGTCGATCAGCGCTCACCAGCCAGAAGGGGGGTGGGGGGGGAGGGGGGTGTGTGGGGGGGGGGGGTTGATGGGGGTATGCCAAGTTCCCAAGATGTGATCCTGAAGCGTCACACAATGGCGGATGGGAATGCGTCAATATAAGCAAAAGGCACTCGACGTGTACGGACACGTCGACAAATAACTCACAATCTTGTCAATGGTTTTCAAAAGTCAGTCCCATCATGAGATTACCTTCGAATGAAAACGCCAGCCGAACAACAAATTGGAAGATAAATTCATTTTATGGTTTGTTTGTTTTATGAATTAAAAAAAAAAAAAAAAACGGTTTTCAGTGATAATATTTTGAAATGTAAAGATGCGTGTTGTTGTTTTAAGGATGAAGATCCCGAAAATGTGAGTTGTCAAAATTTGCAACGTTTTTTTTGTTGTTCTTGTTTTTCAGATTAATGGAAGAAGCTGACAAATTTCGGAGGTACATGCTTTTTGGTTTTGTTGTTGTGTGCTAAAAAAATACATTTAATAAAACTGAAAAATGTGGTGATACGTGTTTGTTTCTTTTCAGAATGTCAAATAATTTAGATAAATGTTTTTTGTGCATTTTGGGATAAAATCAAAATAAGATCCATGCTTTTTGCACGTTTTTAAGAAGAAAAAAAAACAAAGTCACAATTGGGAAACAAATGATTTTTGTTTGTATTGCTTAGCAGATTTAAAAAAAAAAATGAGATGCATACATTTTGTTTATGGTTTTCTTTGGATGCAAATAAACATTTGGAGATACAGTACATGTTTTTTTGTTTCTTTAGTTTTTCCGTTTTTTACTTTTTGAGATAAAATTGGTAAAAACACATTCTTGTTGTTTACAGCTAAAACGACACTCACAAAATGTATTCATTTGCGTTCAGTTAGCATGACATCGCAACAATTTGAGATGCTGCTATAATGATCACTTGTTGAATGTCGTCCAATTCAATACTGTGCTTTCATTTTTTTATCTGCCAAAAAAATGTCAGTAAATAGTAACAATTACATTTTGGAAGTAAGTTAGCCAGAACTCGCGTGACACCCGCTTTGTTACAAACATTATAAACAGCGACAGGTTGCTTTTAATCTGAGACATAAATTGACTTTTTTTTTTTTTTTTTAAGTGCCCTATCCTGTTTCTGGCCCATCCGTGTTGGGGACTTTGATGTCTTACCTCCTGTCGGGAGCCGTCGGACATCCTAATCCCGATCCTGACACTTTTACGGCGGGACAGTCCAACCTGGAAGGAAACAAAGGTTACAGTAGCCCAACACGCGCCCGATCGCCTTTCACACCAACAACAACAAGCCCCGACCGACAACTTTATCTTTTTTCTTTTTTTTTTTTTTTGCAAACGGAGGTCTGCGTGATGGGACAGCTGACAGAGTGGCGAGGCCCGGCCGCCCGTTTGTCGTGTTTTGCGTCGGCCACTCACGTCTCGTCACCGGCAAACGGATTGACCTCGCTTTGTAACCCGAGAGCCAGACGGCGAAAGAGCGAGCGAGCGAGCGAGCGAGCGAATTGGAATTTGGAAAAACTTTCATCTCGCCAGTCAAAACCTTTCAAACGGCTCCACGTCTTCGTCACGTCGCACTTCACTTGCCCAGAAACGTAAACACGGACGGGGAAAGGAAAATAAAGGGAGCCGGGACGACTTAATTACAAGACGAGCGTGGACGTCCATCACGCTCAAGTGCAGTTTGCAATGATAGGCCTGTTTCGTGGAATATATTTCATGGCAATATACATACGGTATATAAACATCAAGACAAAAAAAAAAATACAACTGATTTCTAGCTACCTGGCAACTTAATGCTTTTTAAACGAACTGTCAACGGTTCTGTGCATACGTTTGGGCCACTTTTGAGTTCCTCGAATGCATTGTTGCATGCAATACTGAACTTTTTCCATCATAAGGTCATTAATCACTCCCAGCAATTTTCACTGAAGCAACCCCCTTCGCTCCCGGCTGTTTTACTGGATTTTGACCGATTTTGCAGGGTCCACAGAATATTGTGTTCTATTGCTATAAAAACATACAACCTACCAAAAGAAATATTAGAGTCTCTTCTTTCATCAGGAAAGAAAAATATATTTCTATCTGTTTTAGTTTTGTAGCAATTAGCATTAGAATATAGCTTAGTTTCATCATTATTCACAAATCTGTTTAAAACAGTGGGCAAAGGAGCTTTTTTGCAACATGGCCCTTTTTGATCTCTTAAACTCTGCTGCTACCTGCTGGCCATTTTTTATAATAACTAACGTTGCTTTAAGACACCTTTTCATGTCAGAAATTCTGACATTCTGTATGCTCTAGCATAAAAAAACATAAAAATAAATAAATATGTTTTTGGGAGTGAAGAACAAAGTAGTAAAAACGTATTTACACATTTTGGGGTTTGAATGAGTTAATCATCATTTACATGAGTATTTTTTGTACAGTTATAAACTATTTTGTTCTGCCTTCAGTATATTGAGGCAGCAATTCCACTGTTGACCACTAGATGGGTGGCAACCTATTTAGTTTGACAGTGTAAATGAAAAAACAACAACAATTCAGCTCATTGAGTTTTTTGCTGAAGATTATTGAAGGTCAAATCTAGTGTTGTCACTATCGAATATTTTTATATCTATTATTCAATCGATCGATTGGCTGATCAGATTCATTTTAATTTTGTGTGCTTAAAGACCTTGAAAAAAATCAAGGGCCGTATATGTTTATCATGGAATTTAAGCCTGCATTGGGAGGAGTTTTCTATTTTGAAACAAAATGTCTTACTTCACTTTACAGGACTCGGATCACTACTTCTACTTCAGTCTTTTTGACACAAAGTACTGTACACCATGTCAAAGTACTTTTCCCACCTCTAAAAAATACAAAACATGTCTTTTGGAGTTTTTCTTTTTGCCTCCTATGTGACATTTTACACGAGTTTGCTTTTTGACACACAGCGGAAGCGCATTTCATCTGCTGTTGATAAGCGTGACATTTGTGAGCAGACGAGAGTGGAAGTGGATTCTATCAGCGTGTTTAATAACAGCGGCAGAAATGAAAAGATCCTGAAGGTAGCTTCGCCTCCTCAACGGCTATCTGGAGGAAGAAACAAGATTGCGCTGTCATTTATAGCGGGCCCGCGGGCTCGCTGGCAAAGAGAAGCTCTCGGAAGCTAACAAGTAGGAAATAAAGGAATTTCTCCTCTTAATCGCCGTGCGGCTCCAGGCGGAAGAAGCGCAAAGTCCAAATCGGACGGCGTGGTCACTCTTTGGATAACTTCATCAGTTGCGGCCGACGCAATCACACGTTGCCCCTCTGGGAGGCGGCGCGGGCGCCCAGAAACCTTCATTTTGCCGAGGAGCGCCTCCCTTTTGTAATTAAGAGAACCCGAACCAACGTTAGCCCCGGAGTGGAACGTCTGGAAACAAATAAAAGCTTAATGAAGAAATTATTGCTCTCGTCGACGGAGAGTGAAAGAGGAAGGAAGGCGCTCCTAAGGAACGCTAACGAGCTCCACCGAGTCGGGGCCCTCTAAGGCCAGGTACACAAAAACTCAATCAGGCTGTTTTTGTCACAGTTTTTCGCCTTACATACCAACGTCGACAGACGGGGCAAATCTTTGTCCAGAAAGTAAAAACCCTGACACAGTTTGGCTTTAGCCATTGATGCTAGCTAGCTAGTAAGCTCCCTAGCAGGAAAACCAGCACAATGGGAGCTAGCTAGCTAGTTAGCATCAATGGCAGGAAAATCAGCACAATGGGAGCTAACTAGGGAGCGTCTACAAGTTTCTACAATATGTATTAAACTGGAAATTATTTTTGAAAAATTAATCTCATAGTTATGTTAGTAACAACCAAATAAATAATATAGAGCAAACTTGTCATGATTCCTTTAAAGCTAGAAGAATTTCGTGAGAGAAAATCATGTTAGATAAACAACATGTAATTCACCAGTTTTGCAGTACTGCCTAAGCGTTTTTGAGATCATAGTTTGTAAAATATTGAGGGTTTGTAAAAAGTTGTTACTCAGCTTAATAAATAGTCAAGACATTTTACATTCTGCATTAACACTGTGAAAAATGTTACCGTTGCAGATGAAAAAATGACGCATACAACTAGCCTTTTTCGCTAATCAAAGACTCAAGACTAAAGCTAATGCTACAGTACATAAAACTGTCTGTTTTTGCTAATGTAATATTCAAGACTTGAGCTCAATTTCTTTCATCTTCTCTTGCAATTCAGAACGTATTTGCTCTGTTTTGTGTCCCGAAGCTCATTTTCCCTAAAGTTTCACACGTAACTAGTTTCTTCCTGGGACCTTTTAGACTAAAATGTAACATTGATGGCTAATAAGGTTTTGTGACAGGCGAGACGATTACCTAACAGTCACAAAAATATTACCAAAGGCAATTATAAATGTTTTCAGGAGGGAACGTCAATTACAGTTTTTTTTTATGTCTTTCTTTACCCCAATCTTTTCTCCCAATAAAGTTGTAAAACTAGACCAGTGTAAAAAAAGAAAAGAAAAAAAGTTTGGTGTCAAATAAGCGCTTAGTAACACGATTTATCTTCGAGTTCCGACGGTTTGATTGAGTAATGCATGCAGAGCACACAAACACCTCCGGCGCTCTCTCCGACAACTGTTATCGATGGCCGTCCACGGAAAATCAGGCATTGTGCAGCTAAAAGGCCCTAAATCTCATCCGCAATTGATTACGGGCATCTGACTCGGTGTACATTAATTCAGTTTGGGCCCATTAAAAGAAGAATGCTTGGCCTGGCAAATGGCAAACGATGACTGTCAACGGCGTGATGAATGGCGGCTTATTATATTCCCCCTCATTATGATTAATAACATAGGAAGGGATGCTCCATTCTTGTCAGGGCGGAAAATGTAATTAGCCGCCTTGGCCGGCGTTGCAGCCAGGCCTCCTCTCGGCTCTCGTACAGAAACACACACAATTCGGATCTCACGCTGTTCGCGCTACAGCTTCCTGTTTGGCTGTTTGTGCTCCTATGTGGATTTTGCTGTTATTTCTCAGCTTTCCTTTCCTCCCCCAGCTGTAACCTTCCAACAATAATGTTAATCCGACCGCTAACTAAAGATGGCTAATTTACTAGCTCGTAGCATGGAGCCATAGTAGCCACTTGTTGACAGAGGTGGCAAATCCAGGTCCAGAAACCCTGCCACAGCTTGGCTTTAGCTACTGATGCTAGCTAGCTAACTCGCTAGCAGGTAAACAAGCACAATGGGAGCTAGCTAGCTAGCACCTGGGGCTAAAGCCAAATTGTGGCAGTGTTTTTACTTTCTGGACCTGGATTTGCCACCTCTGCTTGTTGATATACTGTAATTGTGTGTGAAGTTGTTTTCCATCAAAAAGATGAGAACATTTTATGTGAAATAGTTTTAGATCTCAAAATGTTCAACATGATCTGCTGACAAAAAATATACAGTGGTTAAAATGATTGTCCTGACTAAAACTAGACTAAAACGTTGATGGTTTTTAAAGTTGTTTATTTGGAATTAAATGCTAGATTTATAAACAACTAAAAATGGACTAAATAAAAATGAGGGATGAGGTTGACTATGTTAAAAACTAGCTAGCGTGATTGAAATTGAACTGAAACAAAATTAAAAAAAAATAGCGGCTAAAATTAACACTAGTGTACAGTATATTTGTATGTATGTTATTCTGCAGACCTAAAAATGTCCCCATCACTGTATTAATAAAGTCTTATTTTGTTCTATTTTATTAGCATGAATGTGGTGTGCACAACAGGGTGGGGGCGAGGTGGGGGTGTGGTTGGGGGTGGGTGGGGTGTGATTGTCGGGGTCAACGGCAGGGCGTTCTCATGATTGCACCTGCAATCAGCACTTGTGAGACCGCTCTCGCGCTAAACATCAATTAATGCGCAAATATCCTAGCGGGCTCCTGGCGGACTCACTACAGCCGCCTTATGATTATTAAATTATTAAATTACGAGCGAGACGTGCTGATGGAACGTGAAGCAATTTGTACAGCCATCATCTTTTTCTTTCTTTTTTTTGAAACTACAAAACGGTGTTCTGTTTCAAGTGATTATCAGTGATGATTATCTGCTTGAAAACTTGGGTGGCATTCCCACTAATTGTTTAGGACTGCTCCCGTTACTTTGTTTTAATAAACCTCATGTCAAATGTATTCTGCCGTCTACATGATGCAGGGGAAACATGTTTTGTTAAGTCGCGTTTCAACATTTGACTGCTATGCCACTTGTTGCTGTTAATTTAGATGTTTGCCATTACTTTGTGTTATTAAACCAAAGTTTGGAAGTGTTACTATTTATATAGTGTTTTTAAGGCAGTATACAACCAATTTGTATTGTGGCTCCTTTGATAATAGAATAATAATAATAATAATAATAATAATAATAATAATAATAATAGAAACGTCAATAGACCAAGTGTGGAATATATTCTTCTCTATCCACATTACTGTCCACATACAAACAACAAATGCAAATGTTTCATCATGACGTGTTTCAACATTTGACTACTCCAATACCGTTGATTTTGTTCCGCAGTTACTTTGTTTTTAATAAACCAAGTTTAGAATGTGTTCTCCATGAACTGTCAACACGATTCCTACAAACGACCAATGAAAACATGTCTTATGATGTTATGTTTTTAACTGCCCGACTAGCACCAGCTTGCTTCATTTTACGCCAGTTACTTTGTTTTAATAAACCACAAGCCAAATATATTCTTCTCTTATCTACTGTCAACAGGGTGCATACAAACAAACAATGAAAATGTGTTTTGTTAAATGGTGTTTCAACATTTGATTACTCCGCTACTGTTTATTTTGTTCCTTAGTTACTTTGTTTTAATAAACCAAGTCTAGAATATATTCTCCATGAACTGTCAACACGATTCCTATAAACGACCAATGAAAACATGTTTTATTATGTCATGTTTTTAGCATGTGACTGCCTGAGTACCACCAGCTCGGTTCATCTTACGCCCGTTACTTTGTTTTAACAAGTCGTCTGTGGAATGTATTCTCCATGTACTGTATAGTTGACACAGCTCATATAAATGACCAATGAAGATAAGTTTTATTATGTTGTGTTTTCAACGTTATGTACCGTTGTTGTTACATAACGTTAGCAGTTACTTTGTTTTATTAAACTGTGGGACGTATACTTTCCTATGTACTCTCAACATCCTGTATAGAAGTAACCAAACATTGACATATTATGTTTGAACATTTGACGGTTCCACTTATCGCCACTTCTGTTCATTTTGATTTTCTTGTTACTTTGTTTTAATAAACCAAGTACTGAATTAAAGTTTTTCCGTCTTCAGCCACGTAGATATTGTGATTTTCTTCCAATATATCGATTGTTGTCCACCGATTATTTCATGATACAAATGTTGGCAATAACCAGTCACAAGTTATGTTACAATTCACACTGCTAAGAGCTCATTTGCGCCTTTTTTTTTTTTGGTGCGTTCTTTGCCCAGGCCCGCGTAGCCTAACCGGAGACGGCGCACATCCGTCTCGATGCGCGTCGGCGGACGGCGAATACAAACAAGCAATCAATTGTTGGGCGCCCGGCTTGGGGCCTCCTAATCGAGCGCATTTATCTGAGTGCGCGGCGCGAGCCTCTGCGATACTTTAATTTGCGAGACATTACGTTGAGTTAGCGCCTAGCGGGTCGCTGCTGCTCCACCTGGGGGGAGGAGGCGGAAGTGCGGGGGAAGAGTGGGGCACATTTGGCAGCGTTGTTAAAAAAAAAAAAAAAAAAAAACATGTTGTGTAGTGTAGCGGGACCGCCGCCATGTAAATGATCCCACCCGCTGCAGCTTTAATGGGCCGCCCAATGGATTTATGTGGGAATAGCCAGCGAGGAATATTGCATTGTATCATGGCGTAATTAGGGGGAAGCTTTGCCGTTTGTCCTTCGACCGCTCGCTTTGATTGGATGAAAGGGGTGGGGGGGTGAATGGGCGGGGGGGCAGTGTCTCTCTAATAATGATGCACCCTCAGGCCTAATGTGCTCGCTCTCGTCTCGTCTTCCTCGCTCTGCTTTTTATTCCTCCTCCTGACGACAATAATGAGTTCTTGGGAGTAAAAAAAAAAAAACGTTTAGTCTCATTTTTGCAGATTAACTTCAAATTCTCTACACTTTATTGTTATTTTTTTATGTTTTGGGCTCATTTTGTGATTTTTTATTTTTTTTAAATATCTTTTCCATTTTGACTTCCCATCTTCACTTTCAGCCCACCCCTTTTTTTTTTGTGGCGGCCAACGAGCTTCAGTCCCACCCTTTTTTCTTCTGTCAGCCAATCAGCTTCTAACCTACCCTCGTGTGCTTGTGTCCTCGATGTTTTCAGTTAATTTAAAAAAAAGAAGTGAAATAATGATTTCACTTGCTGCTTGCTTGCCTCATGTGGCAAACTCTTGCCGGTCAATGAAATGACTTTATCCCAAAATTGTTTTGACTTTGTGCACTATTTTAGTTTTAATGCAGTGACGGCGTATGTGGTGGTCCAGTTCGGCACTTGGGACCTCTCCTATTTTTGATTTTTTTATTTCAATTTTATTTTAATTGTCTGGCGGTCGCTGCTTGTTCAAAAATCTTTAGAATAATTCTTCATTTGACTACATTTTAATCATGCGCAACAGATGGAGCAACATGTTCAAATTAAACTGAATCAAAATACTTTTTTTCAGTTAATTAATAGAATATGTACAGTATATTTTTAACGTCATGTAACTAAACAGAAATCAAACCTAGTCTGGAAGAATGGCTTTACGTGTAAACTGGATGACTGCAATCTGCGTACTAAATACACATGGAAGAATTAACTGCAACTAGAAGCAAAGCACAACCTCACCAAACATCACTCTAATATATTTTTTTTAAATTACAAATTCTAGAACGATTGTTTCAATAAATATCCAAAATGCTGCTTTCGTCATGTGTACGCTCGTAAAATGACGAGACTTCCACTTGATGCAGACAGATGTCCCCCTTCCTCCCCCAGTCTCGCCCCGGGCCATCCTGCTGCTCGCTGCCGGGGTTGGGCATCCCGAAGTCGGCTGTATATGACAGGCGGCTGCATGGTGGCCCCTTCAATGCCGGCGGAGGAAATTCAATTAGCGCTTTTGTCAACAAGACAAAAGCCAATGATACGGCCAATTACGCATGCGCGGTGCACCCACGCCACTCCACCACTTCGCCAGCCCTGCCGAACCCAGCACATAAGGGACCTTGTTCGCCATTGTAAACGCGTCCTCATCAACACAGTCCTTATTAAGAAAGACTTTTTATGACCAATACTTGTTGTAATGATACTTGCGATACGTATTGTTCCCCTGTGCGCCCGTAAAAGGGGCGCGATGAAAACGGCGAGGCGAGTAAATGAAAGAGAAGCTCTTTTATCCGACTTAAATGACATTCACGTAAACGCCTCACAGCGGTGGCTGTAATTCACTTGAAGCTGCAGCAAGTTACTCAATAAAAACAAGCCAGATCGATCCGAGCCATGCAGCTCAACTCGGATGCCCGCGAAGAACACCGGGAGGAGGAATGAAGACAATGAAAAGAAAACTAAGGAGAGTGGGGAAAGTAAATACATTAGTGAGTCGGTTCATTTTGACGGATTAAAAAAAAAAGGGAAAGAAAACATCGAAATCACCAGATTGCTTTGGGTCAGCTTTGTCAGTAATAAAGTTTTTTTTTCAGTCGAATATTAATGCTTGAAAACGTAAAATACAGTATCTGCTTTGTGCTTGAATAAGTATAGGCAAAAGTAAAGTAAGATTAAAATAGGATAAATTACATACTGGAGCTTTTCAGTGTGATAATGCTATAGAAAAATTAACATTGTTTTCAAGTGTGTCTATTTCGAACATGTATAAAAAGACATTTAAAAAAAAGTAATAACAATTTCAGTTCTACACTTAGAAAGGGGTGATTGAAAACAGCAATTAAAAATAAACAATTTCCTACCTGCTTTGACCTTGTCAGACCTTTTTTTAAACGGCTTAAATGGCTTTTAAAGATTTTTTTTGTTTAATATTCAAACTTAATAACAATAATAAAATAATAACTCAAGCTTGACCTGCTTGTTTGAACTTCCATATATAACTCGCCTGATTGTTAGTGTAATATTAATTAGATTTAAGAAAAATAACTAATAAAAAATGTACTTACTTGGCCTGAGCTTCAGTTTAATAAGTATACCAAAAAATAAATAAATAAAATGAGCCCCTTGTCTTCACGCAGCTCTTCATTGTAATAATAAAACAAAAACATTATAATAAATGACTTGATTGCCTTGAGCCTATCAGTGTCATTATTTATTTTAAAAATGATTATGCATTATTGAATGACCTGCTTGCCAATAATAATATTAATAATTCTAATACATGAGCATGTAGCCCTGAGCTTGTCAGCATAACACAATGATCCTCATAATAATAATAATAATGATCAAGATGACGATGAACCAAATGACCTCGTTGCCTTCAGCTTGTCAGTGCAAGCAGCAATATGACGTCCATCAATCGTCCCCAGACTGCAGTTCACGAGTTTTTTGTTTTTTTCTTCACTCCCTCCTCCTCCTCCCCCCCTTCCTCTTCCACTCTGGCCATGCAGCTTCGCGTCGTCTGCTCCAAGCAGGAGGCGCCAGGTTTCCCCCTGGGGGGCGTTGAGGACCCCGCAAAAGCACCCTAATGTAATACAACTCTACACATGCAACAAACTGCACGACCAGGCCTTCGTCCATGCATGCATTCAAGGGCCACTACACAATACTATACTATACTGAATGCAATGCTTATACTTGACTAAAAGTGAAACACGCAAACGCCCTGCATGACATTTATGCTGCGTTCAGACCGAGCCGAAAATATCGCGACACTACGCTGGTCTCGTTTGTGTTTGTTGGCGGGGTTCTCAAATGAGATTTGTTTCGTTCCGCGCCAAAACGAGGAAGAGGAAGTATTTCCACTACGGCAGGTGGTGCTAACTTTATAATAGCATTGCTAGCTTGCTTCACACTTTGACAATTAAACAAACAAACTCACCAGATAAGCCAACCTCCACGTTTCTTCCTCCAAGCAATCTCCTTTTTGGCCCGGTCCCGATACACGATAGAGCTCCGGGTTTCTGCAAACCGCGACGATCAAGCTATCCTCCATTGCTATGCTAACACGTTCAGCAACCGCTTCCTGTGTTTGTCTGTGACGTGGACAATCTCGACACTGATTGGCTGTCGCTGACGCGATGGCGTCAAACGTTCATTTCAACCGACGCCGGCGACACGAGCGAAGTAGCGAAAGGATCGCCGGAAACGGCCCAAACGCGCCCCCAGCGCAAAGGCCATTGATGGCAATGCAATCGCGCCGCCGGAAACGCCTCCCCGACTGTTGGTTTGAACGTAGCATTAAAGTGTGTCAGCTTTGATCATTTTTGCAGCTGTCACTTTAAATGCACCTCAGCGCCTCTCCTCTTGTCGAGTGTGATAGACAGCTCTCAGTGACTGACATACACACTTACACCTACACGCACGCACGCACGTATGCACGTGTACGCACAGTTGACCTATCGTTCACAATTAAGACTTTTATTATTTTTTCCCCCTCCAGGCTAAATGTGCTAAAGGGGGAGAGATGATCTCAAGGCAGGAAGTGAAAAAGGAATATTAAATTATGGCATATTTTTTTCTGGAAAATAATATATCCAAAAAAATATTGTTAAAGAATTATAAAATTAAATACAAAGGGAAACAAAAAGGAATTATTTTAAAACTAACACAAAATCCAGAAATATTCTTATTTTGAATATAATAAATAAATGTAAATTTAAAGAATTTAATTCATTACTATTGATTAAACACTGTATATTGCGAAAAACAAGGGCTTTAATTGATTATTTTTTTAAGTATGGAAATCTATTATTTTTACTTGTTGAATAATGTTAAATAAATAAAAACATATTCGTTCTTTTAAAATCAAATGTTCAAATGTTCAATCAAATTGATTTCTTAATTAAGTGAAAATGGCATGTACTGTATAATGTTCAGATTTTGTTTTTCAAAGTAATTTATACGTATTTTGTTTTAGAAGAATAGTAAATAAATAAATGTGCGTACACTTATTTATTGAAAAAAATATCATTTTAAATACATTTATACATTATTTTTTAATCAAATGAATTGAAATGCACCTATTGTTTGGAAAATGTTGAATTCAATGTGTTTTTAATAAATTGTTTTTGAGTCAAACGTTTTTAATCAAGTGTCTCTCTTTTTTTTTTACAATAAATTATTTGATTACATGTACTAGTTTGATTGTGACGGTCTCGTTTTGCATGAGTCAACTTGATTTTCTTGTCTTCCTTTCTTATTTATTTTTATTTTTACACACAATCCCACAGTTAAAGGAATTAAAACAAAAATGATTGGAGTGAAGATGGGGAGAAAAAAAATGCTCCGATGTTAAAATGTTGATTTGGAACAAACGATATCAATCATTTTCCACCTTACACATTATGTTAATGTTCTTGTCATGCTTTGTTTACTTTCCAAAGGAAAACAATGTGCCACATGTCTAGCTGTCATCCATCCACTCATCGCGTGGACTTTCCCACCTGCACTTTGTGTTATTGTTGCTTTGAATTGGCCGCGTATAAATCACTCACTCAAACAAACTGTAACCAATTTCTTTTTGTCCTTTTTTTTTTTTTATCTGCATGGCTGCTGGACTTTATGAAGCACACGAACTGCATCGCCTGCAGGCAACATTTATCACACACACACACACACACACACACACACACACACACACACACGCACACACACACACACACACACAAGGAGGAAAAGGCCCATGCACGGGCGTGGACGCGCGTGCGTGTATCTTAATTAATTTTTATTGCGTTAGAAAAAAAATCTGCATCACTCCAATACATGCTAAGCGCTGAATGGGAGATGAAATGAATTTTTCACATGGACGATAATACTTATTATTATTATCATGAAGGGGGTCTTGAAAAAAACTCAACAAATATTGTTACTTTTTATTCAGAAAAAAACGCATTGTATTTTTCCATTTTTTCACCCAAAAATATTTGGCTTGATAATATTCGAAAACAAAGACATTTTCAAAATTTCATCTGAGAAAAAAAAGTTACATTTATATTACTATATATATATATATATATATATGGATGTTTTCGTAAAAAAATACATATATATTTTTTTCATGTTATTAAAACAATATAACAATACTTGCTTTAATTTTATCCCTCTAAAAAAAAATACAAAATCTAAAAAAAAAAACTTATTCAAAACACCCAATCTCAGATTATTCAATAAATTCGAATATATGATTTTGTTGTTGTATAAGTATATAGTTAAATTCTTTTTTTTTTTTTTTAAAAAGGTATACTTTTAAAAATGCTCAGCATAACTGATGTGTGGTTTTAATTAGGAAAATCACAGTGTGTGTTGCTACAGGTTGATTGTGAAGAGTCCCTGCAGTGCACACATCAGCACAAGTCTTCATCATAAGGATACATAATGTACAGTGTTTGACGGCGTCAATTCCAAACACCGAGCTATACCTCAACAGCGTTGTCTCTGCAGGAAAACAAATGTCTTTTATATATTACATCCACCATTTGACGTATGTAAAGCACGCAGATGGAAATAAAGGCACATATCAGCTTCGATATATTGCACATTCTGTATGCGCCTTGTTTGTCACGCAGGTCGAATTGTATTTATGGGGAGATTTACTTCGCATTGAATTCATCTACAACATGTAAACAAACAGCCCATCCTCCTCTTAATGCTCCTCGTCGTCGTCATCTTCATCATCATCGTCATCACGATCCTAACAATAAGCATCGCAGCCACCAGCGTTATGGATATGGTCCGCGCAGCATGCACACAATTGATTTTTATGCTTCCCCTGCAGCCACCTCTTGCAGCGGAGACATATCTCCATTCGCGCCCAAAGTGAAATAAGTGCGTAATAAAACGCTGATATATTAAATTTGTTTTTTTTTCTTCTCCCGCCCTCCCTCCTGCTGCTGCTCGTTCTCCTCCCTCACAGCGCGTGTCGTGCTTTTATTATCACTCATTTTTCATGTTTATTGAATTGAAGCCTGCACAAGGAGCTGAGGCTATCTATCTATCTATCTATCTATCTATCTATCTATCTATCTATCTATCTGTCTATCTATCTATCTAGCTATCCATCCATCCATCTATCTATCTATCTATCTATCTATCTATCTATCGTGTCTGTGTTCATATGATGATATGTTATGGCACTTCCGGACAATTGCCTTGAATAGATGACGTCATGGCACGCCGTACAAAGAATATGAATGGGAAAAAAATAATTTATTAGTCGATTGCATCTGTTTTGCTGTGTAATATGTTTGTTAGAAGACTTGAAATATATTTCACGTTTTGAACAAGCAATATCCAGCAAGCTAGCAGATGTAGCTCGAGGTCACGTGCTCTGCATATCTTCAAAGCAGGTTAAATTATAATTTATATCTAACGGTTTATGTATGGCATTGTAGAAATAAATGATTCGAGTCCGTTTTTAATGCTGGGGCATTTATATTGAGACACAAGATAATCTATAGCCGTCCATCAGTTCTATAGTCGCGCTTTTGTGACGTCACAAATCCCTTTACTCACGGATTGTTTTAATTTGATGCTGATTTATTTATTTTTTTACTTTTGAAAGTAGCTAGAATACCAAATTTTGGACAAATAATACACTATATCATATTTTTATCTTGATTAAGTAGCTCAACTTCCAAGCGTAAGAGATTTGGGCTCGGTTTTTAAATATATATATTTTTTTAGTAATACATATAAAAATGTCACTTTAGGCTATTTATGTTATTTGTGAAGTTGTCAGGAAGCTAAAAGTATAGCACCTTTGACTGAAAATACTTTCATCCACTTATAATGCGGACTTCTTCGTCTTCTTCTTTCTTTTTTTTTTTTTTTTTTTTTTAAAGAACCTAACCCTTGTGTATTCCTGCAATAAAAGTCCTAAAAGGACGAATTGGAGCGTTACTTGGTGGCCTCGGGCATAATTTAAAGCCACAAACGCCCCAGTTGGCTTTTGAACGCCGGGAAAGATGCTGTTCCTTTAAGAGCACGTCCACTAAGGATGAAGAAGGGGAGGATGAAGAGGAGGAGGAGGAGGAGGAGGAAGGAGAGAGCTCGGCCGAATGGCAGCTTTTACGCATTGGCTCGTCTCACCTGCACTTGAACGCAGCACGAGTCTCCCGGCTCGCCTCGGCGAGCCTGTCAAGTCAAAAGTCTCCCCAATCCGGACGGGGTTTCGCTGGGTTTTGACGCACATGGATCCCCACCAGCAGCATCCCCACCCGTGGGCCCTCGCAGGCTCCCCGGGGGCCCAACGCGCGGATTTGTGCCAGTAAGTGATTTGTCACATACGCGTAAAATGGAATACGCTGTCTCTTAGCCCCCTTTGGACGCAAACGATGGCACCATTTGGGTCGTTTTACGCACTGGATCTATTGCCGTTATTATCCTCATTGTGGGCCGTTATGGATGCTTGAAAGCAAGCAGACTGCAACGAATATAGTGAGAGAGAAGGAGAGGGAGAGGGAGAGGGAGAGGGGGAAAACACACTATTGCTTGTTATTAGAATAAGAATAAAAAAGATGGAGCACACGGGCATCGAGGAGGTGAACCAAACTCACCAGCAGCAACAGCAGCAGCAGCACGAGCCCATCAGTTTCGGCATCGACCAGATCCTCAACTCGGAGCAGTCTCAGGGCGGCTGCATGCTGCCCAACCGGACCGGAGAGCCCGAGTACGCCGCGCTGGCCGCCGCCTCCAACGCCGTCTACGGCAACGGCTACGGCGGCGTGTACAACCCGGCCTGCTCGATGGGCCTGGCCGGCTCCTACAACGTCAACATGAACATGAACGTCAGCATGAACATGAACGTCAACGTCAACTCGGCGGCGGCGGCGGCAGCGGCGGCGGCGGGGGCGACTGGGGCGGGGTCCGGCGGCGTGATCCGGGTGCCGGCGCACAGGCCCATGCCGCCGCCGCCGCCCCCGCCGCCCAATTCGGCTGCCGGCGGGGTCCATCAGCTGCCGCCCGGCCTCGGCCCGGTGCCCGGCATGGGGCCCATGGGCAATGCCAATTTTACCTTCCCCTGGATGGAGAGCAGCAGGAGGTTTGCCAAGGACAGATTAACAGGTAAATCGCTGTTTTTGTTGTTGTTGTTTTTTTAAATACATGAATGCTGCTTCAAGGTTGAAAAATACAAAAATAGGCACAAAATTGTGGTTTTGCACCGGATTTCTGCATACACACTACGTTAAGGCCCCTAAATATGCACACAGATACTCATAAAATGTGTTTTGCATAATTATGCTCTGACAACAACTTTTATTGAAATAAGTACCCTGAAATATGAACACAAAAACGCTCAAAAATTTGCTTTCACATATTTTAACAAGTAAAATTCAAGATATTTTTCTTGGTTTCAAGGGGTTAAAATTCCAAAAACATGCACAAAAATGTTTTTGCCAACATATTGTTTTCCTAAATGTATAAAGCATGAACCTATTGAAATAAGGCCCCAAATTCTATGCACAGAAAATGTGTTTTTGCATTACTGCGATATTGTGAAAACAAACAAAACCCAAGAGGAACCCCTTATTAAAAACAAGATCCCCAAACATCATCAACATGCTCATAAAATGTATGTAGAAATTGATCATATATTAGCACAAATTTAACACTAGAACACAAAAAGTACAATTTAAAAAATGCACCCAAACGCATCATTTTTTTGCGCAGTTGTTGCTCTAAAAACAAATAACACCCGAGAGGACCTGTTAAAAAAAAAAGGCCCCAAAATATGCAACTTGCATCACTACACAATTTAGTATAGAGTAAATAAAAACAAGTAAAGCCCAAGAGGAACAGTAACTACAACAAGGCCCCAAATGTTTGTTTTTTTGTACCATACAATATTTACAGATTTAAATTTAGTACGACGATCGACAACAGCAAAAAAATGGAAAAATGTTCAAAACATGCTGTGAATGAGGCGTGATATATTTTTTTTAAACTTATATTACAGTTGGCAAACAGGAACAGCCACGTGACAACTTCTTGCAGTTTAAAAAAAAATCTAATTACACGCCAATAACCACCAAATACACACAATGTGCTCACAAATTGTGCAAGTCTGCAGTAAATATCAAATAAAAATCGTGTCATAATAATAATAATAATATATTTCGTTTTGCTGTATGGAAAATTGCACAATATCCACAATTGCCATTAATAGAGACATTTATGACAAAAAAAATCAAATTTTATTTTTACTAAAAATAAATACTTTATTTCGTAACACAATTTCCCACCTGCAAGAAAGGATATCTTATTGTTCATCGTTTATGTTCCCTTAATGGCTTATATTGTATTTTAGTAATAACATAATTGAGTGCAGGGCTGCAATCAAGATGTCTAAAATGAAAAACAAATACTTTCATTTCCCAACAAATAATAATGTATATGTTGTCATTGTATTCTATACAAATTGCAAAGAAATCCAATGCATTAAAAACACCGTAGCACTACTTTTTCCATATTATATTTCAAGGCAAAAACAGGCCAATTGTATAGTCTTAAATATGAATGACTTCCATTATTGTATATGAATCACATCAATGGCTTTTCGACTTCCAAGACGATGTATACTTTGATTACAAGTTGTATACATTATTTATCCATATTCTAATCAAGCTTGAGCCGGACCGTTTTTTTTTTAATACATTAAAAAGCATTTTTATAGGGTGTGTAAAGATGGAGAACAAAAACATAATTTATATTTCCAACGTTTTTAAATGATGCTATTAATTAGTCTACTGTGTATGTGTGTGTGTGTCACGTGATCTCACCGTTATGAAGATGAAAAAGCCCCCTCTCGCACCCCTCCTATTAAATATTGACCATTCCGTTCATTCGATGCAATGAATTATTAATATATGATGGAGAGGGGGGTGGGGGGGGGTTGTTGTCAACTGCAAAAGGCTGCACTCTTGTAAAGACTCACTGATGATGTCTCCTTTTAATTCCTCCATTTTGTCGCTTCAATCATGACTTGTAGGCCGCCTATTGATCAGAAAATGGCGTCCAATTAAAAAGGCGCGTGCACGAGACGAGAAGATTTTTTTTAGAAATGCACCATTTGGTTTGCACAAATGTGATTTTCGTCACGCGTGATGCGTTTGTATGCAAAATAATAGCTGAAGACTTGGAAGACGTTTTTTTTTATATAGGCCTATTGAAGAAATCGTTAAAAAGAAAAAACAACAACAACGTCATTTTAATGCATTTTCGTTTAAATAGATCCACTTTTTTTTTATTATCATACAAATACTAGGAAGACGTTTTTTTTTTTTTGGGGAGCCATCAGATAAAATGTCATAATTTCGAATTTTGCTTGACCTTTTTGAACTGTTATTTCAATTTAACACACACAAACACGTTTTTGTTTTTTTACATGAAATATAGTGGCAAGACGTTTTTAATGTTAATCAGTCATTATAGTTTAGCAGACGTACAAATGAAAAATGAAAGATGTGCATTATTTTTATTTTAATGTTGTCATGTGCACATTATTTTCACATCTGTAGACGTTCAAAACCTAAATTTCATTTCAAATTTCCTGCATTAATTGGACTTTCAATTTAAAAAAAAACATGGTAAGGACATTGGTTATAACTTAATCGTAATTAAATGTATTTCACATTTCTTTCATTATTATTTTTATTTGCACGTTTATGTAAATCATTTCGTATATATCATAAATGTTGCATAGGATTTTTGACGATGCAATAAATAGAACAATGTCAAAATTTAAATTCATTTCACGCGTTTCTTGTATGATTGTTGTTTTTTTATAACTAAACGTTGTATTAATAATACTCAGTATGTTTTTAACAATATTTGTTTTTTTTTACTTATTATGAAAAAAAATATTTACAATCGAACACTTGATTTAAAAAAAAAAAAATCCATTAGGATGCCTTCCCCTTGAATGTTCTTTTCCACGCCGGCTCGTCATCATAATAGGACAAGCGACAATAAACAGAGCAGCCATCACGTCCACTTTGTCGCCATCAATACAAAAAGCAGCAGCAGCAGCATCAAGCAAGCAGTCCTAAAACCGCAGCCTCCTTTTTCTGCCTTGCGTCTCGCGCCTGAACGCCGCACGGTAATAAATAGCGCCGTACAATATGTTCATGTTCTATTTCAATATCCCCGTTACAATCCTTCACGGATTTATTTATTAGATTGCCGGAGAAAAGGTAATATCCGCAGTGGGGTGTGTGTGGGGGGAGGGGGAGCCGCTTTGACACTGAGAAGTGTTATTAAGTAGGCCTACAACACACGCACACGCACACGCGCGCGCGCCTGCTTTTATTATACACGACACACATTTTCGGAGGTGGCCTTTTTCTTCCGGTCAAATTGGGTTCAAGCCCAAAAAAGGCACGTTTTGTCCTAAGATTTTTTTTTTTCTTTTTCGTGGCTTGCATTAAGGCATGTACATTAATTTATATTTCATATCGCCTCCTCCACTTGGAGTGTTTAGTGAGGATTTCTTAGAGGCGTGGCGTGTAGAAATCATAAATATTTTCAAATTGCGCTCATTACAAAAAAAGAGAAATGTGGATTCATTTTCAGCCAATAAAATACAGCTAAAATTTGCTAACCCCAACATGGCATAAAAAAATAAATTTTAAATGAATTTTTAAATGCCTTTATCCACATTTTCACAACCCTTTAAATAGCATATGCACCCCAAATTGAGACCCTAATTCCAATTTGGACCCAATTCCAGATTTACAGGTTCCTACAGATTGAAATAATTGCCAAAAGCCTGTCACCATTCGTTTTCTAAATGCCGCATCCTAAAGAAATATTTTCAATGTTGTTTTTCTTCCTTAACCTAACAACATTTTTAACAAGTGTGCCCATGAACATAAACAAACTATCATCGTGCCACATGCCAAAGAAAATACTGTTTTGCTACAGAATGAAAATACGTGTGGGGTAAAAGATTTGTAATCTAAATTCAAAAGTTTCTTAGGGGTCTGGCTAACACAAAAGTCAAGGAGATTTTTTTTCATCGTTTGGACATGATTTAGATGGCATTGCAAAGATGTAAGTATTTAAAAAGTAGGGCTTGCAAAAACATACTGATTAATTTATTTGGGGTATGGCGTAGGATATACAAATGATAGCAAAATATATTTTTTCTTTTTTTTGGGGGGGGGGGCTTTTTCACCCTTGGTTCGAGTATAATGGTAAAGGAAATAGCTAAATGTTTCTTGAGGGTGGGGCACGTAAAAAAAAAGGGGGCGACATGATGATATACAGGATATGTGATTCCTCATGCGAACCAGTTATTAGCTCAAATATAATTTTCTGAAATGTAAAAACTGCTCAAATCATTGAGCTAAAGTGTTCAGTGTTCTTTGTCAATGGATGTGCAATGCATTTATCTGCTTGCAGTTGAATTCCAGTCGTCCATTCAATCTTTTCCGGCAGCGACCCGAATGTTCTTTTCAACATGCCTGGTTCTTTATTTAGCGGACAGCTGGCCCGAAACAGCATCTAATGCAGAACATTATGTGGCCAGATGTGCTGCTTGTGAGCCTCAACAGGCCTGCAGGACTCAAAAAAAATCCATCCATCCATTTTCGGAACCGCTTCGTCCTCACAATAATAACAATGAAATTTATTCAAATAAAATCTACACCAAACTGAAACTGTCTAAAACAGAAAAAAAAAAAACCTTTTAACGAGGGTCTTGTTGAGCTTGTCTGTAGAATTCAGGTTTGTAAACAACTGTAATGACTAACAGCTCCCTGTAGATGGCGTCAATGCATCGCTTTTGATTTTGCTTCGGATTTGAGTAGATGATAACGATTAGGCGATCAATCTCAGATTATCCCGTCAAATATGAGGGAGAAAATTATACAGAACAGAGTATTTATATGCATGGTATAAACAGAACTGTCATTTACTGTGAGGAATACACAATTTTTTGCCCCCCCCCCCCAAAAAAAAGATCCCAAATCAGGTCGTAGCATTAAAAGGGTCCAGCGAAAGGTGCTAATAGTAAAATGTGGCTTAAAAAGGAAGTCCCCCCACCCCCAAAAAAATAAAAATAAATAAAAAATCTTTACAATAATATGTTCTATGCAGCCCAACTCGTCTAAATATACTACTTTGGTTAATATTGCGTTAGTGGAATATGAGTTAAACAGCAAAATCCAGCCGTTCTTATCAACATCAGAAGGCGGCCATTTTGCAACTTGCTGTCGACTGATGATGACATCACAGTCGCTCAGGGCTCAGGCAACAACCAATCACAGTTCAGCTTCAGAAAACACGTGAGCAGTGATTGGTCGTTGCCTGAGCCCTGAGCGACTGTGATGTCATCTTCAGTCGACAGCAAGTAGCAAAATGGCCGCCCCCTGAGATAGATCAAAACAGCTGGATTTTGCTGCTTAGCTCATATTCCACAAATGTGAATATGAATCATAATGTCACGTCAGGGCACATATAACATATATACGAAGAAATAACAAGAAATGTTTAAGGTTGATTTCCGCTTTGAAAACGGAATTAGGTCATGTGCGAGCATCTTTAGGCAGCATCAAGGGAATCGAAACTAATGATAAAAAATCCCCCCTCGCCCCCCAAGAAATCTTTTTGCGAGGGGTACAATTACCACTTCACAATTACCGACCGTGAAACCTGATGATGTTCGTATTAAAAAAAAAAAAAGAAGCATGCAGGAGATTAGGGAACATCATTAGAGAGCAATATGCGGCTAAATGCGCTTGTCATTTACACGGCGACGTTCAAATTGCAGCAATCCGTCTTGGAATCACAAAACTCGGAGAGCCTCGAACGCACCGCGCAGTTGCCAAATAGCGCCAGCGACGCTCAGGGGACTCCTGAGCAGATGTTTACCCTCATTTGGGCTCCAGGTGAGATTTAATTTTAATTTTGGGTGGCCAAACAGAAGGAAAGAAAGAGCAAAGAAGCAGATCGGTTCCGGTTCTATTGCTCTCCGTTCACAACGAGAGTGTGGCGATCGGCTGGTTGGCCAAGTGGATCTATGGCCAAAAACGATCCCCTTACATACGTATTGATCGCGTGTTTATCCCACGCCTGACAAAATAGACAGTATTCATAGATATTTTATGATGTAGATGATAAGTGGGTATTAATACTTGGGCAGTGAAAGTGAAACGAGCAAGCAAGAAGGAAGGCAGGAAGGCCAATGAGACATCCTGCAAGTTTCCTTGTAAGGTAGCTAAATCCGAAATGACAAAACATTTTTACCGGTAAAATTTCATACAGACATCAGTAAAAAAAATAAAAAAATACTCTGTGGTGCTTGGATTATTATTATGATATTTTAGGGGTGCTGTGACTTTTTACAAATCCATTATATTTCTTAGATAAATGTTTTCTGTTTTTAAAATACAATATACTCCCTGTGGCCCTATAAACACTTTTTTTTTTAAATTAATATTGTGCTTGTGAAATATGAATTAAGCAACAAACTCCATTAGCTTTTATCCATTGCAGGGGGCAGCCATTTTGCCACTTGCTGTCGATTGAAAATGACATCACAGTTGCTCAGGGTTAAAAATAATGACCAATCACAACTCACCTGTTTTCGGAGTTTTGGTCACGTGTGACGTTCGCAAGCTGAGCTGTGATTGCTCGTTCCCTGAGCCCTGAGGCACTGCGATGGCATTTTCAAGCGACAAAATGGCCGCCCTGAGATGGATTAAAAGCGGGTGCATTTGGCTTCTTAATTCCCATTCCACAAACGCAATATGAATACGAATGTCGAGTTTAGACTTGTGCGGGATCATATTGTAAAGACAGTTTTCGACGTGATTTGACTTCCTCTTTGAATTAAAAAAACAAAATTCTGTTTCATCATTTGGATTGTACACACCATCTTGGTGGAGCAAACATTTATCGGTAACTGGAACACATTTTGCATAGCGGTAAATCTGGAGGGTGCAAAAACATGGCTTGGACATTTTTTTTTTAATATTTTATAGATTATGGTATATTTTTTTATCTGATTTTAAATTACACTCAATGGACAGTCTCATCTTTTGGACACTACAAGAAATAGGTAGAAGGGTGCAAACATTTCAACATTGCAATTATTAAATTTAGCTTAAATATGAGAGGGTAAAAGCTCGATTTTGAGAATTTGAACCTACATTATATATTGGGACATGGATTGAAAAAAAATTTTTTTTTTTTAGATATATTATTTGCTGATTTTTGTAAAAATTAAAATTATTACACATCTTCATATTTTGGATGCTACAAACAATGAAAAAAAAATGCAAAAACTTGTTTGTAGCAGTTTAAAAATATATGATATATTATTAAATATATTTTATATTATTTTTGCAGCTTTCAAATTGAAATCAAGGTACAATTTCATCACATACAAGCCTTTTAAATAAATAAATAAATACATATTTTTGATCAATTTGTTAAGTTGAAATAATGACTTGGCTCTACTTGCATGCATTAATTATTCTGATACATCGTTTGGTCATGATGGTTTTTCAACATGACTTTCAAAAATGTTGCAGTTTGTTTTATTAAACTGCTTTGATCACGTGTAATTATCATTTTTTCATCACCATTAAATCTTCTATGCTGATGTTTGGCCTTTGAGCAACCCTGTGAGCAACTATGCTGATTGTGTCTTATCATCGCTGCGGCAATGCTATCTGTCGCTTGTTTTGCTAAATGGCAGATGTGTCCAATTGAAAGCATAAATGTCACTGAAGTCGCCGGTGTCGCACATTCTGGCTCCTCCCCCATGTGATCGGCCACCCTGGGCCGCCTTTGAACACCTGGCCGGCTGCTGTGCTCCAGATGCGGGACCTCATTGTGTCTCCCTTTCCTTTAGGGGAGCAGGCAGAGGAGAGCCGAGCACGAGAGGTCGCGGGGGGGCCGGGGAACGGGGCGGCGGCGGCGGCGGCGGCCGGGCCCCTCTGCCCTCTCCCCAAGGGGGACATCGGCAGGGTCCCCGTCTGGAGCACGGTGGAGACCTTAGCTAAATGCTATTACCCCGAGCTTGCGCACCTGCGAGACGGCAATGGCCTCCTCGCTGACTATTCTTTCCCAAAGGGGGCTTGCCCAGGTGAGTCAACGCCTCGCCCGAATGCACATCAGGTGGCGCACCGCCCCTACTCTGCCATACACACCTAAAAAACAAGAGGCAAAACAAACCATATTTTAAAAAACATTTAACGCCAAACAGTGTGATAAAATAAAATTTCAAATATTACCAGTGTCCCAAATACGTATTTATACGTTTTTTATGCTAGAGCTTTGATGCAGCCTCTCAACTGCAGAGAACAGTTGAAGCAATGGTAGTTTTACTAAAAAACGGCCAGCAGAGTATAAAAGTTCAACCAGGGCCGTGTTGAAAAAAAAAATGCTATTTTCCCCAGTGTTTTCAACAGATTTGTGAATAATGATGAGACTTAGCTATATTCTAATGCTAATTGCTACAAAACGGAAATGGATAGAAATATTATTTTTTTCCTGATGAAAGAACGGGCTCTAATCTTTCCTTGTTTTTATAGCAATAAAACACAATATTCTGTGGGCCTTGCAAAGTCAGTCAAAATCCAGTAAAACAGCCGAGAAAGTGAAAATGGCTGAGAGTGATGAGATAGTAGAAGCTCTGTTTTTATGAAAGGCAAAATGTTTTGTTTTTATCCAGGGCAGCCGTCAACATCCTACCATTTTTTCCTTCAGAGAAATGTGATTTTATTGATTTACTGGCAATCGTAATTACAATCGTCGTCCTCAACTGGCAGCTTCTGGGCCTTCGCCCAGAAGCCCGAAATGTACCACAAAATTGGCAATCACTTCATCCAGCTAAAGACGGAAAAACAAACCAAATCTCCAGGGAAATCTTTTCTTTCTGGCTTTTGATTGTAATAACTGATCCGGGACATCAATCACCAGAGGCGGGAAAAAGTCGAGCCTTTCATAAGTTTTAGCCCAGCAAGTTCCAAGTCTAACTCAAGTCACGTGACTCGAGTACATTTGTCAATCACTACAATGATTTGTAAGCTTTTCCTTGTTTCTGACCACTACGACAACAAAAAAAGCCGTTCTGGCGTCTGTCCATTTTCCAGCCGCCCTGTCGCCCTTCTCCGTGACCCGCCGCATCGGCCACCCGTACCAGAACCGCACGCCGCCCAAGAGGAAAAAGCCCCGCACGTCCTTCAGCCGGGTGCAGATCTGCGAGCTGGAGAAGCGCTTCCACCGGCAGAAGTACCTGGCCTCGGCCGAGCGCGCCACCCTGGCTAAGGCCCTCAAGATGACGGACGCCCAAGTCAAGACGTGGTTTCAGAACAGGCGGACAAAATGGCGGTAAGACTTGCGATACTCCGCTGCTGACTTCAGATCAGACGCAGACGTTCACAAAATGGTGGTACGGGAGATTAAACGTGTTATGCTGTGGTTTGGTTATCAAAAGAGCAAATGGTTAAGTGCAGTTTGAACATTTCTATTCCCATTCAAAAGGATAAAATGTCGACAGAATGGAAATGGAAAGAATCCGCATTAAAGCACGTCGTTGAGAACTCACTTAAAATTGAAAGAAAATATATTAAAGCACTGAACAATGCTGGAGAGCCTCTTCTTACTTATTACAAGTTATGTGGTGAAAGTCAATTTTATCTTGAAATTCCCCCTTCCTGTTTAAAATGGTAAAATGCAGAGGGACTGTAAATAGAAAGAATCTGCATTAAAGCACATCATGATGCTGGATGACCTATTATGTTTTACAAGGTGGTCAACAAGTGATATGTTTGAAGCTGTTTGAAATGTGTTGTTCTTGTTGAAAATAGTCAAACTTGGAGAGCTCACTAAAAATGGAAAGAAACTGCATCAAAGCAGTGCATGATGCTGGATAGCCTCTTCTTACTTTATACAAGTCAAATGGTTAAAATGGTTGTAGTAAAATTCATTTTGAAATACACCATTCTTGTTCAAAATGGTAAAATGTTGTCTTTGAAAATGGAAATTATCTTAATTAAAGCACTTCACAATGGTCGATAGCCTCCTTTTTGTTTTTATGAGAGGTGGTTTTAAGACATGAAGAATTCCTTTGAAAATTAAAAAAAAAAAAAAAAGCAAAATGGAAAGACGTTGCGAGCTCACAAAAAATGTAAAGAATATGAATTAAAGCACTTGTACGATGTATAGCCTCTTATTTTCTATGAGAGATGTTTTTAAGTCATGAATGGAGTATCCTGTCGAAAGTCAAAATAAAAACCAAAGTGAAATGTTAAACCATTACAGGCTGGCTGAAATTGAAAGAGAATTCAATTTGAAATTTAAACCAAAATTAAAGCAAAAATGGTAAACTGTTGAGCGTTTACTAAAAATCGATTGAATATGCATTAAAACAGTTCATGATGCTGCATAGCCTCTTATTTATTTACAAAAGGGTCACAAGTGTCATAATTCATTCCGTTTAAAATTTGTCTTTCCTGTTCAAAAATGGTTGAACATTGAGAGTTCACTGAAAACTGAAATAAACCGCGTTAAAGCACTTTGTCATGCTGCATGGTGAATTCAGTTTGAGATTCAAAGCAAAACAAATCTAAAATGGTCAACCCATGAGAGTGCACTGAAAACCGAAATAATCCGCAATAAAGCACTTCATGATGCTAGATGGTCTCTTGATGAGTGGCGCTCTAATACGTTTGTTAAGCACTCTATATAATTATAACTCACGAAAGGGAGTCCGAAGGTGAGCCATCGAAACAGCATGTGCACTTTTACCCAGCCCGAAATGGACACTCTTTGTTTTGCCCTCGGACCCAAAGTAGCTTCTGATGTTGCACAAAATGGCCGTCGCGGTTTAAGCGTCGGAGGCGCCTCGCAACACGCCGTTGATTTTGCTTAGCTGGGCAGCCGGCGGAGGCCAGTTCGCTTGACCAAGCACAATTACCGGAGCCTCCTAAAAGGCCTTTTAGAAAGCTGCTGTCCGCAGCAATCCTGTACTCAAAGCCTCTCAGCGGACGGCGGAGACGCGCACGTGCTCGCCCTGCACTTGATTCTCGCCGCTGCAGGTTGCAATCGTTTGGAGGTGAACGTGCGATAAATCCCAATTACCCCCGCGACCTTAAAGTGACAGCGCCTTTTAAAAGCATATTTGAAGCCACGAAGCAACATGATGCTCACACAAAAAAAATGAGTATTTTTGTTTTGGTTGTTAGTCAGCAAATAAGGAAGGTGTTTACAGAGCAATGCTGTCACTTATACAAGAAGTGTTTTATAGGTATTATAAAATATTTGTGAAAAATGGAAAAGAAAAAAATTCTAGGGTGCAGCTCAGCCGGTTTTATGACAGCTGGACTTTACGGGTGTAAGGAATATTTGGTCATCTGCTTTTTAATTTTTTTAATTTAATATCATTGACTTTTTATTACGCAATACTTACTGTAATAAAAACTAACCATAACAAAGTTTTAAAATTTAAAAAGAATTAAAAAAATATATATATATATATATTATTATTATTATTTTTTTTTTTTCAAGTTTTGGAATGAAAATACAACTAATATAAAAACTAAGGATGTTCAATACCACTTTTCTTTCAGACCGATACCAGTACGAGTATTGACACTTTTGAGTACGCATCGATACAGAGTACTGATACCTTTTGTACTTTTGATATACAGTACAAACAAAAAATTACTGTATGAACAAAGTTTCTGACGTAGATGATGATTTGCCTAATGTGTCAAAACGCAGCAGTATAGTATAGTATGGTATCGGCCTGATATGACACTCAGTATCGGTACTCGCCCATCCCAGATAAAAACAAAAACGCTCTAAGAACTAATCCAAATAAAAACAAAAGTGAAAAACACAAAAACTATAATAAGTACTCTGTATTTAGTATTTACATTAGCATGTTGTATGTGCATGTTATCCAACCTTTCCTTTCAAATTGACCATGAGTTATCACATATAAACAAATATAAATATAAATTTTAACCCTCCATCAACCCGAACTCTCGTGTCAAATCTTGTCCGACAAAAGCCAGTTTCAATGCCTAAAAGTAAAATGAGCGCAGACAAAACAGCGTGTCACTTACGACCAATAAGCTCCCAGTCCTTAACCCGCTTCCTCGTTCAACAAAGATTGATGCCACCGCCGCCGCCGCCGCCGCCGTCATCGTAGCAGCGCGCACCTGCTAGCCTCAACGTGAGGGATGCGCTTGCGCGACGAGCACGCTAACTAACAAGACGGTGATCGAATCAGCAGGCAGCCAACCGCATTATGGTAATGCTGTTAGCAATAACGCGTGGCTAATGGCCGCAGCTTGCTGCGCGCGCCTGCGTGAGGGTCGTACCTGCCCTAATCATTTTCTTACTTCTTGCTATTGGCACAGCATTTCACGCCAGCCTGGTTACGGATTTTTGAGATGGATGTTGAACAAAACGTACTAAGGGGCTTAAAAGGAGGGCACTACTCGGGTATTGTCAGCAGAGGCGCTGTTGAGTCACTCTTTTTGCAGTATTTGCAGTATTTTGCAGGCTAAAGAAGAGGAAGTCAGCTATGGGAAGTTGCTAGCTTGTAAAAAAAAAAAGTGGAATTTTTTGGGGGGGAAAATCCATAGTATTTTTCTCTGTGTATCCATAATGAATATAAAAACCCTGTATGAAAAATATGCATTAATCGGTTAATTTATAGACTGCTTGAAAATGAATTTGATCAATTTTATGTCCAACTTTGTAAAAAGAAAAAAAAAGTTTTAGTTTTAACTTAGGTTGTTCATATTCATTTTAACTTAATACAATTTTCATTCAATTTTCCTAAGTTTTAAATTGAGTTGTAAGATTAACTTAAATTGCAGATTTTTATGTTAATGTTTTGCTTTAGTTTTTTTTTTTTTGCTTAAGTTAACCTTTTAACACACGTTTGTTTCAACAGTTTCACATTTCACTTTTATTTGTTTTACAATATTTAATGCTTTTACAGTTAAGTAGCTTTTAACGTGAGTTTTACTTGAGCAAGTTATCTTTTTTTATAAACAACCGTACTTAGTGTTTTAACTTAATAACCCATTATATTTTTAATTTGAACAAGTTTTAAATTTTTTAACCAAAAAACAAAAATAATAGCAAAGCACTCCACCTTAACACTGATTTTAAAACAACAACAAATAAAATGATTACTTTTTTTCACCAACCTGATTGGTTGAAACATATTACAATTTATAGCGAACACGTTTTAGTTTTTTTCTTGGCGACCCCCTTCCTGAATCAAGTCTGCACATTCGCAGTAAGAAGATGGGAATAAGCCATTGCACGAGAAAGTAATGGGAGTACCCCAAACAATCATGATAGGAGAAACATTTTGATGTGTCATCCCCCCGAAAATGTATTAATCAGTTCTTATGAGAAGTTCTGTTTGTCAAACGGTTAACTCGACCATGGCATACGTTTCACCTTAATACTGTGCAGGGAATGCATGTACGACAAGCGTTGGGTCCGTTTGAGACATGGTCTAAGTGCTGCTGTTTTGGTTAGCAACAAACAGGTTCCGCTCTCCAGCAACCTCGAGAGTCGCAGGTAATTCCGGTGCCTCCCGACACGCCGTACAGGATGCGCGTCTCCATGTTAACACGTTGAGCCGCCCACCTGCCTGCCCGCCAGTCACGTTCTCTCCTCGCTAACACCTGTCACTCAGCCAGATCAGCTGTCAACCCCCGATCCCCTGACACAGGTGGCGAGGAAATATAAATGCTAATGTGCAGCTTTCTCTTTGGCGCGTCAACCTCCAAACAATACTTTTCATGTCAACATGGCTACCAGTTGATTTGCTTTAGTCTCACATCCTCACCTGTCGTTCGATTAGAAATTCACTGGACAAAACATTAGGTACGCTACCAGAACTGCTCCTGCCACAATAGAATTGTCTACCAGAGGTGGCAAATCCAGGTCCAGAAAGTAAAATGCCTGCCACCGTTTGGCTTCAGCAACAGGTGATAGCTAGCTAGCTAGCTAGCTCCCATGGTGTTCGTTTACCTGCTAGGGAGAAAGCTAGCTAGCTAGCATCAGGGGCTAAAGCCAAACTGTGGCAGGGTTTTTACTTTCAGGTGCTTGCTAGCTAGCTCCCTGGCTAGCTCCCATGGTGCTCGTTTACCTGCTAGCGTCCTAGCTAGCTAGCATCAGGGGCTAAAGCCAAACTGTGGCAGGCAGGGTTTTTACTTTCAGGTGCTAGCTAGTGAGCTCCCATGGTGCTCGTTTACCTGCTAGGGTCCTAGCGAGCTAGCATCAGGGGCTAAAGCCAAACTGTGGCAGGCAGGGTTTTTACTTTCAGGTGCTAGCTAGTTAGCTCCCATGGTGCTCGTTTACCTGCTAGGGAGCTAGCTATCAGGGCCTAAAGCCAAACTATGGTTGGGTTTTCACTTTTCTAGACTTGGATTTGCCACCTCTAGTGTCTACGCAAATCCACATCAACGCTAAAACCCTCTCTGGCCTCTTCCACCCGACCAGGAGACAGACGGCGGAGGAGCGCGAGGCCGAGAGGCAGCAGGCCAACCGGCTCATGCTTCAGCTGCAGCAGGAAGCCTTCCAGAAGACCCTGAGCCAGCCCCTGCAGCCCGACCCGCTCTGCCTGCACAACTCCTCCCTGTACGCCCTGCAGAACCTGCAACCCTGGGCGGATGACAATAAGGTGACGTCCGTCACCTCCGTGGCATCTGTGGTGTGAATGTGTGTGTGTGCGGGTACGTGGACAACAACGACTCCTTCTGAATGGACACGATATGGACAAAAGTACACCACTCTTTACAAAAAGTTTAGGATATCGCGCTTTTGAGTGATGCAAGATATTCCAAACTTTTTGTGAGTTGTCTGTGTTGAGTCATTTTCCTGCCTTACACCACATTTCCTTTTCGCTTTCCCTTCAGCTGACGGTCTAAAAAGGCAGGAGGGACCCCCTAACTAATGGACACCTGTGTACATGCCCACCTATCAAGACTGACCCCCCCCTCACCCTCTATCTTCCCTTTTTACCGCTGGATGCAGAGACTTTTCTGCCCATGTCTGCAAAAAACAAACAAAGAAACTAAGAAAAAAACACCTGGATTCTCCTTTTGACTTTGTACATTGTAGTAATAAATGAAAATGCATGTTTAAAGTCCTTTTCTGTATGCGCTGGCTGGGAGTTCTGCTGCTCGGCAGCGCTCCTCGTGGACACGGACTTCCTCACGGCGGTCCATTTAAAAAGGTGTTTTATATTAAATGATATTGTTGACTTTTTTTGGAAACGACTTCTTGTTTTTTCTTGTCTCTTTGTGCTATTGTGGGTCATGGTAATTTGAGGTGGGATGAAAAAGGATACATTTGATAATTCTAAAGTTGACTTGAGTTATTTAACTCATTCAATCCCAAAAACGTATAAATACGTTTTTAATACTTTGACATTCACTCCCCAAAACGTATTGATACGTTTTTTTTTATGCTAGAGCTCTTCTGACCTGAAGCTTAAAGCCATGGTGGTTATTACAAAAAAAACGGCCAGCAGATGGCAGCAGAGTATAAGAGCTCAACCTATGTTGCAACAAGCTCTTTTTGACAGTATTTTCAACAGGTTTGTGAATAATGACAAAACTTGAGGATGAAGTGCTCTTTAACTCATTCACTCCCAGCCCTTTTCACTGAAGCAACCCCCTTCGCACCTAGCTGTTTTAGTGAATTTTGTCTGATTTTAAAGGCCCACAGTATATTATGTTTTATGGCTATAAAAACAACGAATCTACCAAAAGAAAGATTAGAGTCTCGTCTTTTATCCGGAAAAAAATGTATATTTGTGTCTGTTTCCGTTTTGGAGCAATTAGCATTAAAATACAGCTAAGTTTCATCATTATTCACAAACCTGTTGAAAACACTGGCAAAAAGAGCTTTGTTGCAACATGGCCCTGGTTGATCTCTTATACTCTGCTGCCACCTGTTGGCCGTTTTATTTTTTGTAATAACTACCATTGCTTTAAGTGCCCTCTTAAGTCTTCTTGTATGCTCTAGCATAAAAAACAAAACAAAACAAAAACAACAACAACAAAAACAACACATTTTTGGGAGTGAATGACAAAGAATAAAAAAATTATTTATACGTTTTTGGGATTGAATGAGTTAAAAAAACTGAATAATATAATATGAATATGCTGAATATGCTTTACATAAATACTGTACAAATGGGTGCTCAAAGTGGAGCCACCCTTAGCTCCACCCCTTAGTAGTTATGGTAACAAAATCAGCATTCACGATTGGCCAGAATTTGAGGCGGGATAAGGGCTGGTCAACTTGAAAGAGTCACAAATAGGATGTGGAAAGTACGCTCTCATTTTTTATCCTTGACATCACAGACATATTTGGAAACCTGAGACTTGTTTTAAAAATTGTCTTCTTTGAGCAAACGGGCATTAGTGTTTTGATGACTGTTATTATTAGCCTTCCGTTGTCGTCGTCGTCAAGGTGACCAAAAAAAAAAAAAAAAAAGACAGTGGGTAGCCATAAACATTCCTTTATCGGCCAAATGTTTTTTCAGCCAAGTCATAACACAAGATTAGCAATCTGGAAAGTGCAGTAAACACCTCATTCAGGTTCCTTGCTCGTAAATGAGCCTTGCCTTCTTGTGACGTCACGCCAAATCTTAAACCGGTGTAACAATTCTCTTTTTAGAGTGTATAACGGAACGTATGGTGTACCACAGGGCTCAATTCTGGGGCCTCTACTGTTTCCGTTGTATCCGCTCACCCCTGGGTTCCATCGTAAGAAAACAGCTGTGGTTGTTTTAAAGTTTTAAAGGGAATACAAGATCCTGGCACTAGAGTTGTGCATTCGAAAGTTTAAAGGTCAGCCCTAACTTTTTGTGAATAGGATTAAAGTCTCGTGATTGATTACTGAATATGGATGGAAAGATGTTTGTATTTGAAACTTTTTTAAGGGAAATTGTTGTGAAATTGAAACGTGCTTTCCAAGACCACATGACACCCCGAACCTTTCCCAATAAATACCAAGTAGGTTTTGAAGAGACGTCAACGCTAATCTGTCAACCGGCATCCCGCTGCAACGGAAAGGCCGATGATGTGCTCACCAACAGCTGTCTGCAAACTTAAAGCTGCCGCCCTCGACAGCCCCCGCGAGGCTCGTGGTTATTTGGGGCGTCTCGCTCGGCCGGGATCCTGTCAGCAAGGGCCCGGTCTACAGGTGACGCCTGCCTCTGCCCCTATTTCCTATGCCGCTTTCATCCGCATGTCTCGGCGGCCCTGACGACGTGACTTGGCTCATTTTGGAAAAATTCCTGCCTTGGCTGTTTTCATAAGCGTGCATTGTGTTTTACTGCAGGTGCTTAAAGATTTTTATTTATTTTTTTAATTCCTGGTTGTGGCTCTCTCATCGCCCCCCCCCCCCTTTTTTTTTTTTTTGCCTCTGTCTTCTTTATGAACAAACAGTGGCGTATCGGACTTCCTATCTTGTGTTTGCGGGGCAACCAGACAACTGTTTCGGCACACAGCGCGTGTCACGCTTGGTCTGCGGCCGTCACTTGTCTCCATTCTTTGGAGACGTTTAACTCATAATCAGGCAGGCCATTGAAGCGGCCACGGTTCACTTAGCAGAGCTCAGAGGGGACGCAGACAGCCTGACTGTAAACACTGTTGAAAGCTGCCGGTATTGAATAGTTAAGTAAGGCGAGATACCCTGGGTGAAGGCTTTCCCAAACATTTAAAGTAGGGGCGATTACATTTTTTAAATTAATCACATGATTTATTGTTAACTCCCGATTAATCACAAATTTGATATATGTTCTAAATGTACAATAAAATATACAATTAAATATTTTAAGTTTTCGTAGTCTTGTTAACATAAAAGTGGGAAAAAATGTTAATCTAACAGAAATATGTCTGCATCGGATACAGAGACCACACTAATCCATGATTTATACAACTAAAAACTTTCAAATGTAATGAATTGATTGAGTTTAACCGCCTTAAAATAATGTATAAAGCCCCATCATGATTTTTTTTTTTACCACTCAATATACAAATCAAATTTAAAAAAGGGAAAATGCCTACAAATTAAGAGGAACAGACATTTTTTTCCAAACCTAAAAATAGAACAAAACAAAAAGAATTATGTATTTCAACTCAAGGTCTTAGTTTGTGGAACAATTTGGATTGTAACACAAAATCATCTCAGTCATTTTTTTTTTTTTTACATGTATAAAAGTGCAATTACTGTCATTCATTTTGTGTTTTTTTCAGTTGATCAGGGGCAGATATAACAAGTTTGACTTCTTTCTGTCCCCTTTCATTTCTTTTTTTTTAAAAGAGTGAAATAAGATTTGAATTGAAATGAATTAGTTGACTGTACAATGTTTCATAAAAGTGATTTGCAGAAAATACAATATTTACAATAGTTACAATAGACGTAATAACTGTGACCTTGTTTTGAATCTTCCAATCCAAATTAGTGAATGAAAAAAAAGTTGCCTTTTGATACTTGCTACTGTACTTGTTTTGATGGAGAGTTGTTGACATACCAATTTCCAAAGAGAAGAAAACTTGTTTGCTGCCCGCTATAATCCACACAACCATGCAGGCCAATATTTATTTCATTCAAATGACACTTCTGTTTTCTGCTAAATTAAGCCTTATTTATATAACAAATCCAAACAAGTAAAACGGCTTGCCCAAAACTGTTTATCCCTCACTAATCCACATGTAAAAATTTTGGCTCACGTGTTGCTCCCAGTGAAACATTTGCTACTTTCTAGACAATGCAGAGCTTCATCACGCTGTCTAAATAAAAGACGAGGCTTATCTAACGTGTTTATTTAACTGCGTCTCGACCCGGCTCGCCGCTTCCCCGCGCCACGCCATTCCCAGCTGCTGTGAGCGGCGACGGCCGTTTGGTCACGTATTCAAACTTCTGGCGAATCTGTCGTTTCTTTACGCAATACATACGAGTTGCTGCACGCCAGCAGTTGCGCGGGTTTGATGATGTTTTTCACAGCTTGGCTCTGCACGGCTCGGGGAGCTCTAGCGTTAATAAATGTATAGCGTAGACCACGATTGATGTAGCGTGAGCATTCCTATCTTCATTGATTTTCCTTCTTTACCTTACAAATAAAGCAAATTCCGATGACGTTATTCAAAACCATTTTTTGTTGTTGTTTCACCTTCTGGGTTTTACTTATTACTTTTTTCCTGATAAGGCGAATTGTATGTTGTTGCTTTTTTAAATATAGGTTAGAAAACTCACAAAAATGTTGTCAACACCGACTATACTGTTGCGAACTAGCTTCCCTGTCCATAGCCATGTTCTTAGTTCAAAGACCGCACGAAAGTCGCTCAAAGAAAATCAATTAATAAAGCATTTCATTAAATGAATCCATCCAACTCAAATAATTACTCAACAAGAGTTGTGTTTTAAAAGTTTCTGTGATATTAGCTACATGCTATTTTGGTTAACAGCATTCGCTTGAGGTTTAACATGTCGCTATCATCAAACATCGCCTCTACAGAAGATGAAAAGAAGTTAAATACTGAATAATAACAACGATAAAATAACATTAAACTTCTTTGACATGTAAGAAGCAGTAGATTTATCTGTCACTTATTTGGGTATTGGTGGAATTAGCTTCATGCTATTTTCATTAGCATTCTCTTGAGGCTTGACCTGCTGCCATCATTAGACTTTTATTAAGTGCACAGGGAACATTTGAAAATTTCTCTTGGTCATCCAAGTGTAAAGAACCAGAATTAGACATTTTATGGAAAGTCTTTTTGATCGTTTTTGTCATTTACATGCTTCGGACGTGAGCATCGCATAAATTTCACTCGCAAGATCTGCTGACATTTTTGTTGATGCTTAGTGTGACTAATGACGCCTATTTTGCTCCAGAAAATTCAGTTTGAACTCGATACACTTGAAGTAGTCTTACTCTAGAATAAGATATCCAGGCAGTCCTCGAGTTACGTCGTACGCGACCAACATCGTTTCGACTTTACGGCGCCCGTGCCTCGTCCGTAGCACCTTCTTTTTCGGTCATTTGAACGTAAATGAAACGTCCGTGCGGAAACACCAAATATTGGTTAAGTCTCTTCCGGGTCGCGAAAATATATATTTTTAAATTACTGTACAAAATATTTTGATGTAAATATCGACTTTAACAGTGAAATCCGACTTACGGCAAAATTCAGGTTACATCGTCAGCATAGGAACGTAACTCGGTCGTAACTTTAAGATACTTCTGTGACACAAATGACTACTTTCATGTTAGCCAGGGCTCTGTCGCCATCTTGTGGCATCTTAGAGAAGTTTAGAAACAGCAAACTCTTGCAAAACCCGAGTATGATGAATTCTTACGCAAATAGCTATGGTTAGGTTCCACAAAAAAAACAAAAAAACAAAAACGCAAATATGTGAATAGCGAAAAGCAAATGGGCACTGTACATGAAATGTATAGTATCAATTTCAACTGTCCCCTCCCCCCCCCCCAATAAAAAGTGTTGGGTGTGCCGCCGACGTGCAGATGTGCCTCCCCTTCAAAGCATTCGGCCATGCATGAAGACAAGTCATTCCTGTCGGGTCAAAATTGGTGCTTTTGGCCCCCGCATGTGACTCCACACCTGCTGTGCAAACGCGGTGACGTGAGGTTAGAAAGGCAACTGACAAGCCGTTCAAGCTTGCTGGCATGTTACAATTCCACTCTGAGCGGACACGGTTCGGCGGCAATTAAAACACAGGGGCGGTCAAGGTGATCTTTGCACGCTCGGTTTAAGAAGAGAAATATAAAGGCATACAGTAAGAGGTGATGAATAAGACAAACGGAGTATAAAAGACTAGGAATTTGCACATTTGTCGTATTTGTCATTTGGCTTCAAGCCTACAGCACACCATCATTAAGTTTACAATTTTCTACTCAGGTATTTGCTCTTTCAATGTTCTAAATTGGAGCTCATGTTGTTGTCAGGATTTGTTCTAACAACCACATAAATGTCTGTTTTATTTTGTTCCAAACAGCACACCTGGTATTAACGAAGGGCTATTTCTAAAATTAAAGTTGCAATTTGGGAGTACACCAGATCAAGGGTGGGCAAACATTTGTGCTCAAGGGTCACATTTGATTTTGAAAATACACAAGTCCTTTGTGGATGAGGAAAATGCAGTCATATAATGTGGAGGGGGAAAAAACAAGACAACTGCGACATGGGGGATGGTGAAGCATAATGATGATATAAAATTATGATACAAAATATTCAGATGTTTATGACATGATTGTCAGTAGTTAGAGGCGAATGCATTTTTCTGTGCCTCCTTTAAAACCGGCTTGTGCCGTTTAAAATCTATGTCTATTTTAAAACCAAAACGGCATACAAGGTTTTTTAATTGTTATTTTAGTTTTTATCATTAGCTAATTTAACGGTTTTGTTTTGCTCATGCAGGGCATTGTTGTCAATTCAGTCTTAACAGATCTTATCAGGATATAGGCCTACTAACAATACAATGTCATTTTTACTTTATTACATTTTATGAATTGTACTTCTTTTTTATCTTGTACTTAAGTAATAAGAATTTGTTTGTTTTTAACCTCGATCCACTTTACGACAGCTCTCTCTAGCGTTCATCCACAGGAGAAATCCCATTCCTTTGTCCCGCCTCCACTTCGACTCTATTGGCTCATGCCGTTGGCCGTCACGCGCCCGCTCCTGCCTCTCATTGGCTCGGCAACGCGTCCGCCAGAGCGACCTACGGAAGTAAAACCCCCACACCACACACAACAATAAAGATGGAGGATGATATTTCAGACATGAACAGACCGCAAATGTATTTATTCGGTGAGCTCTAGCCTTCAACAAAAAAACAAAAACAAAAAAAATGTGTTGCATTTTCGTCTGACGCCCATAATATGTTTAGTTGAAAGACGTTTATAGTTTAACATGCTCGTTTAATCGCTCAAATTGTGCTCTATTGTTAGCTAGCCGGAGGACATAAAATGGCAAACAGGCGTACCTCAAGTTACTCCACGTTTTTGTCGACTTGATGTGCACGCACGTAGCATTCGTTATATGTCCAATATTTATCTCCAGGTTGTACCCTCAAATCGGACAAACGGGAGTACAAAGTTGACGTCGACGACGACGAAACGGAACAACAGCTGTCCCTCAAAGCGGTAAGGCGTCCTTAAAACGAGTAGCCTAGCCTCGGAAGTTTTAGAATAACAACAATAACAAAATAAATCAAAGACACACGCGCGCACTATTCAACCGGCGCCAACTTATCTCGACTGGCGCGAATCTGCCATATATAAAAAAAAAAAAAGTCACGTGGTCATGGTTAACTCGCCTATTTGTATGGGGAAATTAATTTACTACTTTTTAAAGGATACCTGTTGTGCTTCCACAAGAGGTGTTAACAGTGGCGTAGTAATAGTGAATTGTGTTTTATGCTGCACACTGCCGCTGTTTCAGGCTTGCCTAGGAGCCGAGGCTGAGGACAAGTTCCACATGGTGGAGGTGGAGGCCCTCACTTATGATGGAAAGGCCACCAAAGTACCGCTGGTGGTTCTGAAGCCGTCCGTCTTGCCCTCTGTGAGTCAAAACCAGTCCAAAGAAAATGAAACGTTTGGCATGCGTTTTCCTGTGTGTGCGCTGAATGCAAATTTAATATATATATATATCATCTTAATTTCCTAGATGGGTTTAGGTGGATTTGAGATCACACCGCCGGTAACATTACGTCTCCTGTCAGGCTCTGGACCGGTTCACATTAGCGGACAGCATTTTGTCAGTGAGTATTCACAAGTTGTCCCTTTTCAATATTCTACGCACTGTTTAAAGAATATAACGGAAGTGATGAAATTCAACATCTAGTTATGCTTTTTGTTCAGACTAACTGAATACAATTGTGTGTATCATGCTACATATGTGTTAAAAGTTTATAAGTTGTTGGTTGTTCTTTTTCTTAAGGTGTTAAAGATTCAGACAATGAAGAGGAAGAGCACAACACGTCGCCGGTGAAACGTCCTGCTGGCCTGATGTTTGGGAAGAAGGTTTCACAGGTAGATCTCTCAATTCCTTTTTATTTGATTTATTTTTTCAGTGGCTGCTCATGAAAATTAAGCTAAACATCTGAACTCTGCAGAATAATAGCTTTTGAGTCCAAATGTCACACTGAGGAATTTGTGATAAAATAGACGCGTCATCATCATTGTTCCGTTTCATTTGACCACACACAGTTTGCCATCATACATATTGAATGTTTTACATTTACTACTGTGGTTGTTTTCTAAGATCTGGAAGGTGAAAAAAAATTACTCCAACGCACACACAGGATAATATTATGGAGACCTCAGATAAACGCGCCATTGCGGACATGGATCAGAAGGGGAATCAGAATGAAAATCGGCCCAATTATCGTCTGCCCTGCTTAAACATTTTATGGGTTCTTCGATTGCATACAGCCAAATGTTTGGCTGTGTTTTTTTTTCCCAGCATTATGTCAAATTTGTACTGCAGTAGACTTGCTTTGCCACATTGAGTTGTTCCAGGTGAGCCATTTCAAATAAAATGCTTGCAAATTATTCTGATATCCATATAAATTATTTCAAAGTGTGCAAAACCTCTCATCTATGTTTGCATCTTATCATTCGTGCTTTGCAGAAAAAGCTAAAAATGGATTCTGATGAAGACAGTGATGAGGAAGATGATGATGACGATGATGAGTATGTTTCTCTTCCCCCCCCAATTGATGATAGTTTTCCCATCAAGCTTACCAGTCTCAAGCATTATATATTATTTTTTGTTCTTTTGTAGTGATGATGAGGATGAGGAGAGTGATGACAATGAAGTCGCGCCCCAGAAGGCCGTAAAAAAAGTAAGACTAGTCGATTTCCTCGTGTTTTTTTTAAGTGAATAGTTATTCTGGATTAGTTGCATTCTGTTGTTAACATTATTTTAAACTAAGGCTGCAGCGATTAATCGAATGACTAATTATTTGATTCCAAAATCATGTAGACTCACGCCGAAGAAATGAGTTGTTGCCAGGGCAGCAAGGCAGGAGGAAAACTTGCATAAAAGACAAATGTCCAAATTTTGTGCTTAGTTCATTACAAGTTAATTTGGCCTTCATAAAATAAATGAATTTCAATTGAAAGTGTGTTTTTATATTTGGTTATAGAACCCATCTGATCACAAAAAGCCGCATGCGACAAATGGACTGTTAGTCCTCACTTGTCCACTTGGTGTCAGCATAGGCAGAAGCTTGCACACAAAAGCATTTCTTCCTCAAGTCTTTTTGTTTCCATCTTCATTCAAACTCACACAGACTGCATGTGTCCTGTGGCAACATTTCATTTGCCTCCCGCCCCGCCTCCCACCACTGCACCCACTGACCGACCGCATTTTTTTTTTTTTTTACCTGCCCTGTACGAGTCAAAAAACATGGAACTTTTTCATCCTGTTCACTCTTGCGCCCACCTGTTTTTGCAGAGTAAAACACAGGGTTCGCGTGGTGTAATGATTGGATTTCTCCTCTGTAATCTACGGGAATTCTCACTGTCTCACCAGCAGGACGGCACTATTTCATGACTACACTCACACACAAATGCACACATTGTATGCATTATTCTTACGTACTGGTTTTTGCAGTAAGTGTAGATTCATTTATACCAGCAAGTTGCAGACTTCCAAGGTATTAAATTAAAACTCACACTGGGGGGGTGGGGAGATTAAAAAAAACAAAAACAAAAAAAAACAACAACATGCACCTTTCCTATACAGTAGATAGCCCCCTTAAAAAAGTCATTTTTTGTGCCATATGGTCATAGTTTACCTTTTTTATTTATCAGATTTATACAATGCAAATGGGAAAAGCCCGTTACTTTTTATGTGTAAACTTTCAGTTTTTGTATACATAATTCACATTTGCAGCTTTTCCCAATATTTTTAAGCAGTCAATTTTTTTATTTTATTTTTTTAAAGAAAACAAGGGTTATATTTGACCCAAATGGATCCTCTACTTGGGTCAATTTGACCCAATTTTGAGTCAAGAAATGAGTCTTTTAGTGTAAAACAACTCTATACACCTAAACTAAATATTGGTCAGATCCTTTACTTGGCTCAAAAAATTGGGGTCATTTTGTATAAAACAACCCAGAAAGTTGGGTCAAATTGACCTATAAAGTGGATCGGTCCATTTTTGATCCCAACTGTTTTTACAGTATATAATAATTTTTCAAGTCACAACCAAACCCCCTGAAAATGTCAAAAAAAGTAATTTTGAGTTCCACAAAATTGTCATTTTTAATCTTTTATAGAAATAAGAAGTGACACACCCCTTCAGCATGCCGCCTCAGTTGACGCACCCCTCTGAGAGCCCAGGCAAAAATAATTATGTTTTTAAAATGACATTTTCTAGATGAAATGGGTATATTTCATCCCTTCTACTTCATTTTCTAGAAGATGGTGCACCTTTTTTTCCCCCCTGCAAAGACTCTTTAAAAAGTATTCATTTTTAAAATGACATTTTCTAGATGAAATGGGTGTTTTTAACCCTTCTACTTATTTTTCTAGAAATAAGAAACGACGCACCCCCTTCAGCATGCCGCCTCAGTTGACGCACCGCCTGTCCCTAAATAAAGCATAAAATAAAATATATTTAAAAACAAATACAGTGTAAATGTGTAATTTATCAGAGCAGATTGTTATGGCACTTGTTATGTGGCAAACCCTGGTGGGCACTCAGGCATGTATCTCTTCCACTCCACTTCCTGAGCTGAAGTCTCACGGGATTTTCTGACATCACACGTGATGATGGTTTGAACTCCAAACTTTTGTTTGACATTTTTGTATTGTTCCAAATTTTGGCACTTTGTAGGTTCCACTGTAGATGTTTATATTGTCATAACCCATGTAGGATTACTTAGTTTGCACACATGCACTACTTTCTTTTTTTTCTTTTTTTGTGCAAGCCTGCATATCTTCGTCCCTCTGTCATCCCACTGTTAATATGATTGCTCTTTTTTTGTTTAATCGTCTCTCGTGCCATTTCAGCCTTGCACCTGGCCCTCTCCTTTGAACACGTTTTGCAGGTCTCCGCAATCACTTTCAAGTGCATGTGTGTGTATCAGCCCAAGTTCGGCCTGCGATTTCTCCTCGTTTTGACAAAAACACGCGGGTCGAGAGAAAAACTATGCCAGGGCGAAAGATCAAAGCGGGGCAGATGCGCATACCTGCGACATGAGCGCCGATCTTGGCCTCGGGGTCAGATGACAGCTGAGCGTGCCTGTCACCTGTTGAGTTATTCTGTTGTCTTCTCCTTGCTCCTCATCTCCACACTTCTTGTCCACAGCACTAGATGGAGATTAGTGAATGACGCCGATGCCTTTCTTTATGGCTGAAACTGCATGTGAATGTGGTTTATCGATCAGTGTTTTGATCCTTAAAAAGTTTGATTTTCCAATTATTCATCCTTAAAAATTACACTTTAGTCCTTCTAAAAAAAAAAATGTCACAGATGTAATAAACAGCATTGCGAAATTGTCTTGATTTTATTCAGAGGTCTTCTGTTTGTTTGAGGTAGCCTTAAACGTACAGGGAGGGTCCAAATGCTCGAATCACTTGTTAGTTATACTTATGGATATGCATATTTTCTTAATTTATCCCTTAATATTGTATGATTAACAGCTGTTAACTCATTCAAACCCAAAAACGTATGAATATATTTTTTGATACTTTGTCCCGCACTCCCAATAACATATTTATACGTTTTTTATAATGCTTTTTTTTTATTTATTTATGCTGGAGCATATAGAAGGCTTTGATGCAGCCTCTGAACTAAAGAGAATGCTTGAAGCATTGGTAGTTATTACAATAACGGCCAGCAGATGGCAGCAGAGTATAAGAGATCAGCCAGGGCCATGTTGCAACAAGCTCTTTTCCCCAGTGTTTTCAACAGGTTTGTGTATAATGATGAAACTTGGCTATATTCTAATGCCAATTGCTACACAACGGAAACAGATACAAATATACTTTTTCTTCCTCTAATCTTTCTTTTGGTTGGTTCCATGTTTTTATAGCAATGGAACAGAATATTCTGTGGGCCTTGCAAAATCAGTCAAAAGCCGGGAGCGAAGGGGGTTTCTTCAGTGAATGCATTAATTGGCTACCTATTAGCTAGTCTTTGTGTTAAGTAAAGGTAAATTCTACTGATTGTCACACCCAACTGAGTGGGGGCGAAATTCGTTCTCCGCATTTGACCCAACCCCCGAGGGAGCGGTGAGCAGCAATGATTGCGCTCGGGAATCACATGGTGATCTAACCCCCCCAATTCCAACCCTTTTATACTGAGTGTCAAGCAGGGAGGCAATGGGTCCCATTTTTATAGTCGGGGATTGAACCCACAACCTCCCAGTCTCAGGGCGGACACTCTACCACAAGGCCACTGAGTTGGTGGTAGTGTGAGGTGCCTGAGGATCAGTCGTCAGTTGTGTATCAATGTACTTATGTGTGAGGTTGGTTACTGCTCTTTCAATATAGCTCCTGTCATCCGGTAGTTCGACGTTCACTGAGCTCGGAATGTGCTATGAAATGTGCTTGTGAGTCATGCTAGCAATTAGCTTTTCTACAAGGAACACCTAATTAATTGGTCAAGTGTAAAAAGCCCCAAATGTTTACACAACACCAAAGTTGGAGTGTTTTGGAAAGATTTAAGATGCAGGCGACATTTTTTTTCTTTTTTGCTATGTAGTGATTTCAAACATATAGTGCTAAGTATTATAAACACAAAGAGTTTGCAATCTTTTTGACCGCGCCTCGTTTACAGCATTGAAACATGACAGGCGTGTTGTCATGACTGAAGCGTTCTCATCTCGTCAGCTTGAGAAGGTCTCGTAAATGCCGTCACTTGATCTTTCCAGAGGTATCGCTTCGGGAAATGACACGCATAATGGGCTTGTAGTCGTTATGTCAACACGGGCAATTACACCTGCAACCCGCTCCGAGGCGAGGAAAGGTTTGGTGTTCAGGAATTGTGGGTTATTAGATAATCGCGCACGTGATTTCTTTCAATAGGAACCTAATTGGAAGGCCTCTGGCGTGTTAGCGAGGCAACGCAGGTGTTTATTTTGCTAATTTGTGTCGTCTTTGAACGTTTTTAGAGTAATTCTCCAGAGTTTGTGTTAATTCAGATTCCCCCCACCCCTTTTTTTCGCCCCATAGGGCCCGGAAATATCGAAGAAGGCTAACAAAATGAAACAAAATGGCCCTGCGCCGAAAGCATCGGGATCGAGGGCTAAGCCACAAACCAAGGTACATAAGGACAGACAGTATTCCTGTGTTACGGTTTTGACTGGTGAACTTGCAACAGCATCAACTTAACGAGACAAAGTGCAATTTTCTGCAGAAATTGCGTGGGAATGCTGAAAAGATGAATATTAAGATTTGAATGCATTCTGTGCTTAAATCATTTCAGTCAAATTATAAACCATTTGCTGATATGATAATCAGTTGGTATACATGTATATCACTTATCATAATGGCTATGGATATATTTGCAATGTATAGTCGGAAGGTGGGATTCAAACCTGCAACCTCTTGGTCACTGGACAATGCACTTTACCAACTGCGGCACTGAGCGGTATCAGACAGGTGGTAATGACGATAAGTTGATTGTATGGAAGTGGCCGTGGAAAGTGGGACTTGGAAACATTCCAATGTCTGTCCCATTGAAAATGAATGGAGAAAAGTTGATATTTAACGTTAAATTGTGTAAATATTGTAAGTAATGTGAAATTAGACGATATATATATATATATATATATATACCCCAGGAGGCGTGAATTTTTGAAGCAAGTTGAATTTGAAGTATTATGTGGGAGTTGTTACACTGCAAAAAAAAAAGAGTAAAAAGCAAAAAGTTGTCATGCCTTATTACCAGCTCTCAGACATTTTGATATTTTATGTTAACTGATTGCCGATGCCAGTATTTATTAATGACCACCTGCTTGCATTTACTTCAATTCCAAATACATAGGAAGAATTATTATTATTTTTGCCTGCCTTGTGTGCTGGAATGTGATAAGCGCATCGTAATTAGCTCTACCTGATAGCAAATTTCTATGGCGGAATGTCTTGGTCGGCCGCCTCTCAAAGCCCAAATCTTGAACTCTGCCTCTCTCTTAAGCAAACACACCTGACCTCTAAAATGGTTTCCTGGGGGCAAGGTTTAACCCGTGACCCCGTGTCCCGACCCCTACGTCTTGGGTTGCAGCCTCCTTTTGATGCAACCCCGCCAGCCCGCACGGCAACATGCAACACCAGGAGAAAACAAATTGGCTGGCTTCTCCGCACGTTTGGCATAAGCATTTGATCAAATGGCTTTGACAGGAACCGAGATAAGGCGGTTCACCGCAAAGACAATACAACCCAGACCAATTGCTGCTTATCTGACCCCTGGAAAGGTTGTGATTTGTGTGAAACACTAGGAACATAACTCCCAAGGTGAGTGAAAATTTGCACTGCAGGAACTTTACCCCAGAACTGCCGTGCCTCGAGATTCTACCCAGTTGTTACCAAATCTGAACGAAAAATACCAGACACATGAGTGGCAGTTTTTGGGATCTAGATCTAAATACAGATGACATTGATATGATAACACACACATCACAATTGTTATACTAATTTTAAAGTTGGATAAAGTGTGTGCTGATCAGTCATGTCCATGTAGAGTGAGGCGCAAGGATGATGTAATAGAATAGCAAATATTAGCAACAGTGCTAACACGATTACTCAGAAAAACATAAAAAATAAATATTCAGAAAAACGGGGGGTATTCCAAAAAACAGAAGCTGGTGCTCTGTTTTTCTGAGTTTTTTTTTTTTTTTTAAACCTCTGAAATGACTTGTTGCAGACTCGCTAATGGCGGACACTTTTTCGCATACCTCCAACGTACCTTTGACTATATCACTTTACTGGCTCAGTTAAGGTAAGTATGAGAACATATCGGCATAGAATATATCGGCATGATTTTAGGAAGCTAACAGTTAAGTTTCTACGGAAGCGTATTGCATGTGGGACACGGGGGCAGTTTTTCATTTTGTTTTCCAAGTAAATGAATAAATAAATAAAAAGTAAATACGCTTCTGTAATATCGCACCATAGCATCATGTTGGAAACATTAAGAACCAAAGAAAAAACAATTCCTAGGAATGGAATAAAAAAAAATTCAGGCCTGTAGAGGATTGCTTTTCCCTTTCTTGGGCAGTCATATTTTCAAAAGTTCCAAGCACCTTTTGGCCAGGTTGGATCTGCTCAAATGCTCACAAACTTTTACAGGCATGATTGTCATGGTTAAATTGTTTGTTTGATAAAAGTTGCTGGCAGGACCCCCGGATTCTTTTGAAACGGTATCCACTTAAAGGGTTACTTGACTCCTTGAGCCATTTTCAGCCGTAAAAAGTTATTATAATAAAAAGAAAATATTTTCTCCAGAACGAATCATTATTTTTTTTGTGCAATTAATATCTTAAAAAAAAAACTCCACTTGCTGTCGACTGAAGATGACATTAATCTGTGCTGAGGAAGTAAGTAATGACTAATCATGTTTCAGTTTGCTCATCAAACCCAGAAAACAGGTGAGCCATAATTGGTCGTTACCGACTTCCTCAGCACAGGTGATGTCATCTTCGGTCGACAGCAAGTGGTAAAATTCATTTTTAAAGGTAAATTGTTTATGAAAAATTATGAAGTCATCGCATTAAATCTGGACCAAATATCACCTTTTTACTGCTGAAAATGGCTCAACGAGTCAAGTATCCCTTTCACCTCATTTTACATCCCTCTTGAATCGAGCTACAGGGTCACAAGAGTCCCTACCCAAAAAGACGCAGGGGAAGTCTGCCATTTTGTTTTTTTCGCGGCAATTTTTTGGGGGTTGCTTGAACCACAAACATATTTTTAAGGTTGTTTCCGAAGGACGCTCTTCTCAAAGTCCTCCGGGGATCCGCAGACAGGCCCGCCGAGTGCCAATACCGTCCGAGCACTTAGAATTTGCGGCCGGTGGAGCTTCGCCTATTTGTGTCGCCTCTCGTACCCAACAACTGTTCCCTCTTGACAAGCTCTTCACACCCCTCGCTTCCTGGACACACCTTCTCCCAATTGCTCTCATTACCAGCGTTTGATGTCTAGTGCAGCTTGCGCTTCCAGATGCCCCCGAGGAGCGAGGAAGAGGGTGTGGATGTCTGTTTTTTCTCTCCTAAACGCAGGTGACTGGTCATTAGATTGCCTCGTCAGATCTGCTGCCAGTACTGCAGTTCTCACCTCTCGCGGCCCAGCGTGTCGCTGCACCTTCTTGCGTAACTGGGCTTGTCATGAGAATCAACAAAGTCGCGCCGATCCCAAGTCCATTTATCTCCCAGCTGGTTTTCTTTAGATTGATGAGTTTGGAGAAGTTATGCCTTAAAGCAGACGTCAGAGTTGTAAAGTTGTTAACCACTTTGCTCAGACTTATCCCAGAGGATGACTCATTGTTTTTAGCAGCTGATTGACATGTGTTCAAACAGGTGCCTATCTGGATAGCATTAAGTGTAAAGATTTTTTTTTATTTTATGTGGGTATGACTCGTCAGATTGGAACTAATGTGCATGAGAACTTTGAAAAAGACCAACCCAGTGAGTGACATACATGACCCTCGTATCCAGAAATATTACATGACATCATTGTGACAAAAGGACGAGTCTGCGCCTGCACGAGCAAGCAGCATTAGTAAGAGCTAACTTGTACTAAGTTGGTTTAGTGCAACATTTATGTCGTCAACTAGTTTATTATATTAAATAAAGCACCACATCCTGACTGTTACGTGGGACCCCGGACCAGTATGTGGGCACTGATAAGATCGCTAACCTGTTTCTATGTGTCGTTTGAATATTTTCATTCATCTTCTCCATATTAGAGATACACCGATATATGTTTCTTTCAGGGCCGATACCGATGCTGATTATTAGTAGAAAAAAATCAACTGAAAATTTAAATAAGTACTTCTCTGAGATTAAAACGCTTTTAGCTTTAACTTTTATTGGCCGTCAAATTTTGAACAAAGGCCAATACCTATATTCGTCAAAATGCCCAATATTGGCGTTGATAATCAGCCCTAGTCCATAGCAAGTTGAAGGATAAATAATTTTGATATATGTTTCCATTGTTTAATAGAGCTAAAATAATTAATTGAATAATTCAACTGTAGAAAAGTTTGAAGTAAAATCTCTTTGAAGAAATGGTCAGAAAACAAACGTACATGATTTACCCACAGGCAACAACTCATAAACTCTGCACTCTCATTCGCCGCCACCCACGTCACTCACCATATACACTCAGGCACATATACTACAGTAGAACATGAAGATAGCAACACCAAGTGAACAAAAATAATGCGTGCACATCACTGTGTTTAATAATGCAAAAAAATGTATCCCTGAATTAATCGTATGACTTAACGGCTATTTAATACAAGGTATGCTTTGCCTCTTGCTTCGGTTGTTTTTAAGCCTCCTATTTGTGAAGGATTGTGGGCTGTTCTTTCTGATTGAAGTCTACGCGTATACGCTCACAGCGAGATTAAGAGAACCAGGGTTGACTTAACACACTACTTATCTGTGATTGTGGTTGCTTGGTCATGTTGAGCCAGATCTCTTCAAGACATTGCGGTTTTGCGGAGCACTCATCGTCGAGCGGCTCCACCCCCAACCCCAACCCCAACCCCACCCCCGGGCAAACTTGATGAGCAAAGGTGTTGCAAAAACATGTGTTTGCTTTGGATTGCTTTGGATTGAAGACGACAGATTGCGTCAAATGAG